>NC_045541.1:734878-1036545 GCF_009769535.1 Thamnophis elegans | reverse complement strand
TAGCACCCATCCCACTCCTAGAAGAATGAAACATTTTGAGAAATATTCAAAAAGGCAGAATATTCTATTTTCCTAAAGGAGAAACATGCGCACTGTTGCCATAATCCTCACAATGATGACAAATCACGGCTTGAACTATCCTGCTTTGCATGTAATGAGTCTTATCTCATATCTTAGTTTCACCTTTTAAGTTGCAGTACTGAAATAAATGAACTTTTGCACGATATTCTAATTTTTCGAGTTTCACCTGTATGTGTGTGGTGTCTTTACAGAATGTAACATACAGTTGGCTATATGTGGAGATGCAATAATGGGCTTTCATGGTTATGACATTTTGGTTATAGAATTTCTTTCTCCCTATAGATGCCAGGCTACTAACTAAAGTCAGGTTAACAGACTATGCTTTCGGCTGCAGTTGTAATAACTCAGTTCCTCCTCTATTTCTCTAATCATGTCATTTTACTTACTTTTTATTGAATTGTTTATCTTGATTTTAATGGGTGGACAATGGTTATAGTGGATAGATAATAAAATTATAGAAGTTTATAAATATTTAAATATATACATATTCTCCAGCGCTATGCAATTTCTTGTTCTACTAGTTGGGATAATATTTATGATAAATTCAAAACATACTGTATAAAACATAAGCCGTCCCTGTTCACAATGACTGACATGCATATAATATAACTAGATTATACTTCCAAATAACTGTAATGCAGAAGATGAGTCTATTTTTCTTACAATTATATTAAGAAGAAAAATGATAAAATCAACATATCTTACATGACTTGCTCTTGACTCTCCCCACCAGGATAAGGATGGGTAGTAACAGAAATGCCTACAATAATAATAATGAAACACATTCAGGGACTTCATTCCATTATTGAATATAGGTGCCAGTTCAAAAACTGAAAGATTTAGCTGTTTTATTTTTCTGCCATTAAGGTAAAAGGCAACTAAAATGATCTATGGCGAGGGTGTCAAACTCAAGGGCCAAGGGCCAGTCCATGGGGTGCTTGGATCTTTCCCCGGGGGGGGGGGCTGGCCTAGAAACAGGAGGGGGGCAGCCCGTGGTGCTTCTGCAGGCGAAAATGGAGCTCCGTTTTCAGAGGGTTGCAGGAGGCCGTCGCAGCTGAAAATGGAGCTTGGGAGCCTGTTTCCACTGGCAGATACTGCAGTCATTGAATGTAAAAATGGAAGTTTGAAAATGAATGGAATTAAATAAACAATAGTGAAAATAATATTTTGAGATTATTCTTTTTTTATATTTTATTTATGGCTACTGAGTCTCTAGTTACCATTGTCCGTTTTCTTTTTCAGCTGGCTCAATAGTAAAGGCTTCAAAAGTCATACTATATTGCCTTGGTGCCGTGTCAAGAATTAGTATTTATTAGTATTCAATTTGCTTGATTGAGCAGCTGTGGTGGTGCAGTGGTTAGAATGCAGAATTGCAACTAACTCTGCCCACAGTCAGGAGTTTGAGCCTGACTGGCTCAAGGTTGATTCAGCTTTCCATCCTTCTGAGGTCAGGAAAATAAGGACCCGTACTGTTGGGGGCGATATGCTGACTCTGTTTAGAGAGGGCTGTAAAACACTATAGAGTGGTATATAAGTCTAAGTGCTATTGCTTTTGCATCCCATTTTTAAAATTGCTTCAAAAACACCAATTTTTCTCTGATATGTATCTTCCACATCAGTGTTACCCTTGCTGGTCAGGGATATCAATCCCACTGGAATAAACATTAATTTCAATCAGTACCTAAACGTTGCAGTCTAGATCTTGGTTTCTATCCTAATTCTAATCTTAAAACTGCACTGGGGATTAAAATTATCAAACACAATGATAGGGTCTTGATTGTTACTACCTATTTTAAAAACAATAACATAATCATAATTAACTTTTATCTGGACATTTCAAGAATTTCTGAACAGTCTTTTTGTCAAAGCATATATATGCTATTGGCTACTTTAAATGGTGATGGAAAAATAATCCCTTCAGAGAATCTTTCTGTTTCAAATTTATTATATTCAGCATCCTTTATTAGTTGAGGATATTTAAGATTTTTTAAAAAACTAAAATGCTTCATTGTAGGATTTTCACCTTAATGCAATGCAAACCAATTTGTATTTTATTCAATAACCTATAGCAGAATTCAAAAAGGAATAAATGATGCTCTGGAAAGCCTAAAACTTGGATGAACTATTCTGCAATTTTGTAGGTTCATTTTTAGAAGGGATGAACAGTAGCATAATGCGTCAGATGTCACAATGTATTTAAAGATAAGCGGAAAACAAAAGCTTTCATCTTCAAATAGAAAACTATGTGGCAAGTGGATACCTACCATATCCAGAGGCGTTTCGGTGTGGTAAGTAAGCACGGAGAATGAAGTTATTCAAGCTGTTAAGGTAAGCTGGGAGGCTATGATATCCTTCCGGATTATACCAGACCTATATTTAAATTTCAGGCACAAAAATAATAGGCAATATATATGTATTTGTAATTTTGTGAATAAATTTGTAACCAGTGAAGGTTAGAACGCAAGTGAATGAGACAGAATATACCTGCAAGCCCACTCCATAATCAACATTAAAAATAATAAAATAAAGTATCTGTTTGTTTGTTTGTTTGTTTATTCATGTCAAAGGGGATTTTGAAAAATCTGCAGGCTTCTAGATTGTGAATTCTTGGAAAACTAAGGTAAGAGAACAGTAACTTTTCTAAGTTCAGTTACTTAACTTCATGAGTTGTGTGATTACAGTTCCAATCCACAGGGCCATTGTTAGGATCTGTCTGTTTTCGTAGAAGCAAAATAATATTTATATTGGCCAAAAATATTTGCCAAATCGAAGCAATTTTTCTCAAAACTCAAAGAAGCAAGAAATCAGGTCCTCAAAGTGCTTCTCCAGTTTTAGTAGAACTAGAACCTTTATGCACAGTATCTGAGGACAGAAAGTGCATTTAAAAGTAGCTCTGCTGAGAAAGCTCAGAGTCCATGTTCCAGTTCCCCTAGAAGCAATTACTGTCAGATGGATTTTCTAGCCTTGACAGGCTTTCTCAGCACATTAGAAATGGACAAACAAAAGTTCCTTTACAAAATAAATGCTGATATGACCCAAAATTAGATCTCTTGCTACAGCAGCATATCTGTTTCTTGAAAATTATGATACTGTAGAAAGAAACAAAAACGGCAGTTGACCCATTTGCTTGCATGGTCCCTCCCAATATGGACCATTAACTCCTGGACCACAGAGTTAAGGGGAACATTTTATGCATACGCTATACAGATATAAAATATAATCTATTAATACAAAATTACACCAGAGTTGGTAAAATACAGTGATTGTGAATCTGAATTATGAATCATGAAATTGTTTGCATCTCATGCCTTTCAAGAACTTGACAAGCTTCCTTAATTGAGTCCATTTATCCAAGTCTCATTTTTTTTCTGTCTGCAACACTTAAATAGTTCTAGTACCTGAGAAATCTGCAATAAGATCCTGGTTTTTAATGTAATTAAATAGTGAATTTTAACAAGATATATTACATGTATATTAAATTTGAGAAATCACTTATTGGTTTGCTGTATTTCATAACAACTAAATGTCCGTAGTTTACCTTTGTTACTGTTCTGTTAGCAGGTATTGGGTTTATATCAAATTGGAGATTACTAGTCAAAGGCAGCCCAAAACTCCAGCCACCGTATCTAGATGTGGGAGGGGGAAAAAGAACATATTAGAAAATAAAGTTCTCATGTTTTAGACATCTTAGATCTCACGTAATTAAATTCCATGGAAGTTATATAAGCCATAAAGTGTACATCACTTCTCACAGCTTGATATATTTGGGCAAGATTGATGGCACCATCAAGTTTTCTTTCTTTAAGCAAGTTTTCTACATTTGCAAACCATCTGGGTATGCTAATCCCATACTGTATGAGATGTATTAGATTATGAACAGGACGGGGACACATCCTATTCATATTGGAGGCACTTCTGGGTTGACAAGATTAGCCCATGACATCACCATTGCCCGCTGGATGCCCATGGAGGCTTCTTTCATGTCCTGTCAAGGAGGCTGGGGTGAGTGATGGGAGCTCACCCCACCACACAGCAGCACTCAGGTCTTGAACATAGGCTTGCTAACCTCCAACCCAGCATCCTAACCATGCGAGTCACCATGTTCCTAATATGCTCCATGAAGGACTTCTTGTACTGAGAAGAGAAAGAAGCTAACAGGCTCAGGATTCAAATAGAAAAAGTCCAGGCAATTCCCAGGTCCTATGGAAATAAGGTATTCAGCTGTACCAACATGTTCTTTTCTACATACTGAAAGAACTACCAAGAACTCTATAATCTCAAGAGTTTAATTAAAATTAATGTACGTTTTTATTATTATCTTTCAAGATTTATGGACTAGAGTTTTAAAAAAGAAGAAAAACAAAACAATTTTAGAACCCTAATTTCTAATTGGTGCTTCCTGACTTTTTAAAATCAAAATTAAAGATTATGGCCACAAGAATAATCTAAGCAATCTAAATCCATTTTGTTCAGTGAATGGGTGACTAAGAAATTATGAAAAACTATTAACCACCATATGTAGGACCTGCTGTCTCTTTTTCTTTCCTGAACCAAAGAGATGGTGATAACCAGAGGAATCAGGAGAGGTGGTGGGGATTCAAAGGGACCACAATAAAATTATTGTTACACTAGCTGTACCCAGCCACGCATTGCTGTGGCCCAGTATGGATGTAGTGGGGCGGCAGGTGGGTGCTGCCGTTGGTCAGGACTTGGGGCTGCTGGGCTGGGCAAGGCTGGTTGGGGGAGACGGTGCCGGGGCTGTCGGCCTCGTGGAAGTTGTTGAGCATCTCCTTGGAGGAGCTGCGCTCGGGCTCCCCCAAGTTGGTGGCCCGGCAAAATTAAGACGTCCAGGATCTCAAAGGAGAAGAAATCCTTGGTGTGCCGCCCCACGGGGCACCCAGGGGGGCCACCCCAGCCCTGCTGCACCTCAGGCTGACACCGCCGCCACCCCGTTGGAGCCGCCTTGGTGAGGCCGTAGCTGGCTCACTGTGAGGGGGGTGGAGAGCGTGGGCGGGCGGCCAGGTTGAGGAGACGCTCTGCCTCTGCCTCCTCTGCAGCTCCACTGGACTGGACTGGGGTAGGCCGGGTCAAGGGTGGGGGGAGGCAGCTGAGGGATGGTGCAGGTAGCGCCCCGCCGCAGACAGCAAAGGCCCAGTGGGAGGGGAGGGGAGAGAGGGGAGGGGAGAGAGGGGAGGGGGAGGCTGAAGGGCTTCGGCTCCCCTTAGTGGAAATGGCCGAAGCTCGTCAGAGGAGGGGCAGAAAGGGGAAAGGGTGCGGCCGCAGCCCAGCCACACATATAAAGGGACCGTCGGGACGAAGCTGGAGAGAGGCCGAACTGTTACAAATATGCTACACTCACTAAATGAACGCTATGGTAAACGACACAGCTCAATTCCAACGCAATGTCACACAAAATAATTAAATCAAAATGAAAATAAATCGAAATCTATGAAAATTCAATATAACAATGAAACATTGAAATGGAATCATAAAATATTTAGTATAGCATGTGTTGCTTTTACGTCCACCAGATTGTGCTGGAAACATTGAAATGGTTTTCAAAGCATATTTTTACAAAAAATCATGTTTTTACCTGTCACAGGTGTGACATCTATATAATATACGTATGTAAAAACATTCGCGTATTCGAATGCAACGTTGTGTCAAAATTTCAAAGCAATCAGTGAAGAACTTTAGGAGATTAGCAATTTTGAACAAACAACCATTACAGTTTCATTTATATAGATTGTTGCAACACAAGTTCTGCCCTTCTGCAGAGTCGTCGTGATATTGCATGTGTATGTGTGTGTTTGTGTATATATAAAAAAGGATTTATATATCAATGGTACAATGCTGCTTTGGCAATAACAAAGTTTGGGCCTTTCTGTTAAAGTTAAATAGAGCTAGCAAGGGACAGAAATTAGATAAATAGAATACCTCTTTTGACTAAAGTCTTTGGCAGTAACTAGAAGGTAAGTTTCGACATCATGCCCAGTAAGGTTATATATTGTTCGGGAAGAGAATGTTCTCTTGTGAGGTGGTAAAAAGTTCAGCTTTGGACAAGTCTAGAAAGAAAAGGAATTTGTGAACACGAAAGATTTTTACATCAAACATTTATATTATTTTGACAAACAATAAATATTAAATATAAAATATTTGTAGTTTTCATGTTTGAGAAAGTGAAGGAAGATTCTACTAGAATCAAGTTATAACCATAAGTTACTATGCCATTCATATTGTTAAGTGTTATTATTAAATGAAAATATGGTAAAATTGGCAGCTTGGGAAATTAGCTTCTATAAATATAAATGTTAAAGATATCTGTTTTTCTTAAACTTGGGGTTTAGTCTTGGGGAAAAAAATCACTTATTTAGTCTTCACTGGAAACCTTCAGTCATTTTTTAAAATTTCTATCTTACAGTGATCTTATTGCATGAGATTATAATTTGAATTTACCTCTCCTCTAAGTGTGCAATTGCAGGCAGTATATTGCTCACTCTGATTTCCAGTGAATATCCACTTTTCAGCCACATCTTCCTTGAAACGGGTTCTGAAAGTAAGCAGATTTAATACTGACATTTCCTACAAATTTGTATACAGCATAGTGGGAATTTACTAGGTAATGGACAACACTAGGCAGGAATACCTCATTAATTTCCTAAAGCTTTTCCAAGGGAAGCTAAATTTGATAATCTTCGCTTGGTTCTTACTGGTTTAACTATTTTTCCGCTCATATATTTTTATTTAATACTAAAATTTGAGTAGAAAAGTTTTAATAAGACCATTTTAATAAGCAAAACTTATCTACAATAATATTAAATTAAAAATACATATTGAAAGGGAATCTTGTGCCTGAAAGACTGTCTAATACATGCTTACCCATAAAATCCCATGCCACAATTATTTTAATGAAAAATAGACAAAAATACTTACAGTATATGTACAAATAAATAATAAAAGGGCCAACATATCATTTTTTTGTAGTTTTTGTGAGCCCCATCCAACAACTGCTGAAAATTAGAGGCCTAATTTTTGCCATTTTGTGTGGTGGAAAACAGACAAAAACTATGGTGTGTGGAAAATAAAAGCAAAATAAATTTAGCAGAGTTTGAAAAAGATAAACAAAGCCTTTCTCAATCCATTTGGCATCCTTGCCTTCGCTCTTCCTTTATTAATAAGTAATTTAAATTTCATAATTCATAGACTCCATTAAAAACTTACTGACAAGAATCTTCACACCTTCCTATTTCAATCCTCCCCTTTCATCAGTGACTATAAATTGATAAAGCTGCACTTTATCCTCTGTCAATCAAGCATAATTCAATGGGATTTACTTCTGACTAGAATCTGTAATAAGACTATATCTATGCTTACTTAACACCATAACGAGTTCCATTCGTTGGAAATAAATAAATATTTAAATATGCTTATTGTGCATGTTAATTTAGGTATTAGCCTGTTTGAAGTTCTTGGGTTTATTTTTGAATTATTCTAGTTAATAATAATTTATATTGCATTACTGCTGAACCACAAGGTTTAACAACAACAACAAATCTAAAATATCTTAATTTGATAACACTTAACATCAGTGAGACCCAGTGGTGGGATTCAGCCAGTTCGCAACTATTCAGGAGAACCGGTTCTTAACTTTCTAAGAGGTCCAGAGAACCGGTTGTTGGAAGAAATCTCCTTTTGTTTTTCCCCACTTTGCAGGGCTAATCCTGTAAGGAAGGCAGGGTGGAAACATTCTGGTGTCGTTTCTAGCCTAATCTTTATTGCCCTGCTTACAGAAACTGCCTCTCCGGTTAACCCCTATTACATTGTCACAGCTAAGGCGAAGCGTCCATCGACCTGAGTAGTGTTGAGTTGGCCACGCCCACATGGTCACATGACCACTAAGCCCCGCCTACCCACCTGGTCATTAGGACAGAGAACCGGTTGGTAAATTATTTGAATCCCACCACTGGTGAGACCTATACATTTAGATTCGATATTTTGATGAAGAATATTGCATATTTACTACTGGATATTTAATTGCACCAAATTTTGATAGAAATCACTATCTGGTTGTTGCTAGAATATTTTCCAATGATTATAACGGGTATAATAGTTCTGCAGATTACCCTGGTGACTCATAATTCTCAGTCATTTGTCCTCTTAGATGAGGAGATGTTAAAAGTAGGAAGGAGGTTATTATTCTGTTTTTCTGAGAGTTACTTACAAATGGAGAAGAGCTACTTACAAATGACTTCTGCTTAGCCAGATATTATCTATTCCAGGAAAAGAGAACATCGAAGCAACCAAAGCATCTGTGGTCTGATTGTAATTCCTAAACACACAGAGAAACCAAATGGTCAACTACAATTTCAAGGCAACCATAAGTAATAAACATGATAGTCAACATTCTTTTGAATCCCTGTATCCAGGGGGGAAATGCTACCGGTTCGGACCAGTTCACCCAAACCGGTAGTACAAAAAGCAGTTTGCCCAAACAGGTAGTAAAAAAAATGCTACTGGTTTGGGTGAACCGCTATTCCGATGATCAGCTGTGATGCATGATTTATATTAGCTAGAAAGCAAGATTTCCTGCTTTCTAGCTAATCTAAATCAGTGTTTCTCAACCTTGGCGACTTTAAGTCCTGTGGACTTCAACTCCCAGAATCCCCCAGCCAGCATAGCTATGCTGGCTGGGGGATTCTGGGAGTTGAAGTCCACAGGACTTAAAGTCACCAAGGTTGAGAAACACTGATCTAAATCATGCAGCACACCGGATTCCCCCCCCACACACACACTGTTCTCAGGCGCATTCAGTAGCAGGGTCCGCCCACCCACCCACACATCATCACAACTGTTTTTGTCGCTCTGCACATGTGCAGAAGGTCCTGTGATGCGTGCGCTCACGTTTGTGAACCGGTAGCGAAGGTAAGTAGATTTTATCCCTGCCTATATCCCATATTAAAACTGAATGACCATGGAAATGGAAGAAAACTATCAAGTGTCAGAATACACAGTTTTACATGGTTTTTAAAGGCGGGGGCAAACCAGGGCTTGCTTTAAAGAATTGTCCTCTGTTCTAGTATTAATTACTGTCTAGACCCATCCACTAGTCACCATCTTGGAGGGACAAAGAACTAACTGACAGGTGGTGGCACTGATAGCATCAAAGGCCCTGCACACTTCATCAGGCCCAACTGGATCAAACTGTTCCCAGGTAACAAGGCAAGACCTCTCCCCAGGCATCTCACAACATGGCCTATCTCCATGCACGGGGTCCAACTGGAAATGAATCGGAGCAACTTTGTCCATCAGGTTCTCTGCTTGGCCCTGCAAAAGATCACCTGAGCCCGGCTGACCTAGGAGGGGACGGGTGAACTGGAAGAGGGCCTCTAGGTGCCACTCTGAGGATGCAGTAAGAATGGAGAAATGCTGCTGTCTCGCCCATCTTATTGCCACCAGGGAGGCCTTAATAGTGGCTCTGAAGGCATGTCCAGCCAGAGTCATCCCTTGTTTTCCTCCATCTCTTGGCCCTTTTCAGAACCCACAGCTCCTTTGTAAACCATGGGGAGACTGGGGAGCCATGAGTCAAGAGAGGCCGCATGGCGTGATCCTGTCCAAAGTTATGACCACCAGTAAATTCCAGCTGCCACCACAGCTCCCGCAGGACTGTGCAGCAACAACTCAGAGATATCCCCCGTTTCCTCCGTCATCCACCAGGATCCATCTATTGCCGGGGTGAATGATCTGAAGAGGTCCAGCCTCCCACTGGAGAGGGGCAGCATACAAGAGCCTTGATTTATTTATATTTTTCTTCCCCCCCCCTTTCCAGGAAATTCAACATAACCCTCTATGTTTTCCTCACTTTCTGTCTCTTTTCTTATAATAGTTTCAGATTACATGGAAAACAGTTTAAGAATATGGATATTTAGTACAATAATTATTTTTAGGGGGCTTGAAAATAAGCACTGGGGCTTATTTTTGGGGAGGTCTTATTTTTTCTAAGTGCAGGAGGCAGCGAGGACGGGGGCCGACGGAAGTGGGAGTGCAGCTACTGCTAGCCCTGCCCTCCCTGTCCCACTATCTGCCTTCCCATGGCTGCAACGGGCCACGTTCTCAGCATGCCCCGGCCTCCACCTGCCCTGCTTGCTGGCCCAGCTGCTGCTGGGGCACCTCTTGGCCATGGTGCCTCCTGAGGGCTCTTCACCCTCCTGGCAGAGCGGGTGGAGACCGGGGTGTGCTGAGAGTTGGCCCCGATTGAGGCCATAAGCAAGCAGACAGTGGGAGGGAGAGGTCGGAGCGGGTGGTGGCTATCCAAACACTTTTCGCCCAGAGGGAGACAAAGCTTTGTCTTCTTGCAAAGGGGACGGTTTGAAATGGAGCTAATCACTCCATTTCAAACCATCCCCTTTGCAATCCCATAAGGTTTTGAGTCTCCGTCATTTCTCAGGCTGGGCAAAAAGTGTTTGGTCACCTACGGGGCGCTTGGGAATGGAGTGATATGCTGGCATATCCATACTCCACTTTGTATCGAGGTTACAGCTATGGAGGTGGTTGATAATATTAAATATCTGGGGATGCAGATAACTAACAATCTGATCTCTTCGTACATTATCTTTAGTGAAGCATGCAAACAGCATTTCTATTTCCTGTGTCGGATGAGGAGAGCAGATCTTTCTCCTTCTGTCCTGGCCACTTTTTACACAAGTACGATGGAGAGCATTTTAACAAACTGCATCAATGTTTATTTTGGTGGCAGCAGTGCCTCAGATGGTCCATACAGAGAGTGGAAAAGACAACTGAGAAGATTATAGGAAGCTCACTTCCCATTATTCGGGATACTGCTTATAAGGCCTATGGGCTTAGAGCTCGAAGCTTTGTTAGAGACCCCACAAACCCATTTCACGGTCTGGGAGGAGGTTTTGAAGTATCTATACCAAGACCACTAGATTCTGTAACAGCTTTATTACTTCTGCCATCCGTCTTGTAAATTTGCAGGATTCTTTTTTCCTGCCAAGTATATGTATACATTTGAACTAGACTGTGAGGTTTCCTTGTGCCACATATATGTGTGTATGTGGATATATGCATAATGGTTATCTTTTGAGAGCTGAATGCAACAAAATTTAATTTTAATGTATGCTCATTAGTGCACATTTAAAGTGACAATAATGTTCTATTTTATTTCTGTTCTACTTCTGTTCTATTCTATAAGCTAACAAAATTTTAAAGAGCTTAAGAAATATGTTTCTAATAATAAATGCAACTTTTTTTAAAAAAAATGTGGACTGTTGAGATATTTATAACTTCAAACAAGATTTCAAATTTTAGATAATTATAAGATATTTAAAATACTAAAAATTCTTAGTAAAACCCCAATTCATAAATGGTTCCATGAACATATAAGAGATAGTAGTTCCTTTGTGATCCAAGGATCAGCATTTCAGAGGTATTTCCTTACCAGACAATCATGCATCCCTTTGCATCCCTGTGCACGGAGCCTGACCGGAGCACCGGAGGGCCCACCCCACCACCCAAGCTCCTTATCGTGTTTTAAAGCTGTTGGTGCTTCTGCGCACACGCATGGCGCATACAGCACCTGCGTGACACCGGGGCTGTTCCAACCGTACCGGTTGGAACGGACTCTGGAACCCACCACTGCCCTGCATACACACACTCCAATCCAGGTGACATATTTCATGCATCCCACAACCATCCCTGAAATGTGCAGAACTTCTTCTGCCCTTCCAGGGAGGTTGTGTGAGGCTGTGGTGTTCATCAGGAAAGTGTGCAGGAAGTGTGAGAGGTTCTGTGCAGGTCAGGAAGGGCAGAGATTGGGTTGGGAAGGGTTCACGGTACGCATGAGAGGCACCACATAGGTCAGGGAGACTACCTGGGGGTGGGGTAGAGGTTGGGAAAGGTGTACAGAGCTGTGAAAGTGGCTGATGTGGTACAAGCGCACAAGACGAGAGAAGCTGCATGGTTGGGGGAGGCTTAACTGAGCACCTTGCAACCTTCCCTGCTGGCTTCCCCATTGCTGACAGTCCCTTCCAGTTTGCTTGTGAAAAGCTGGCAAAGAGCCTCAGCAGTCACAATAAAATGTATACTTCCTCCTGGCTTCCCCACTGACTTGTGAGAAGCAATCAGGGAGTGTCTGAAATGACAATCATGTGATAAATTCCTCGTATTTCATTCCCGTAGGAATAATATGTTCTGGCATTCTGTAAGTTAGATTGAAAATGTAATATTTGGTTCAAAGATGGTTGCCCTGTGACACAGTTTCACCCAACTGAAGGTTAAAAATGAATAAACACTAGAATTTTAGCAGCACACAATGGTAAATATGAGATTTGCTCAAATTAATTGAATACCCTGATTGTTTACTGAATTGTTGGACTATACTGAAAAACCTTATAAAATGCAATTGAATGTGTGAATGACATTGGGGAACAAGAGGAAAAAACGCTGCCTATGGAACAATTAGGAAACCCCAGTGACATAGCAGTCAGAGAAAGAACTTCAGGAAGTTCCCACCCTGATGCTTCTTCAAACAATTAAACATGGCCCTGGGAACGTTGTACTTCTGATAAGGTAGCCTTACGGGGGCGGGGGAGAATTGATTCATTTAGTCATGTTTCTTACCTGGTTTATCTGAGAGAGCTGACGTAACTGTATAATTTGCTTTACTCTCAAAACTCTAGAAAGTACGATACTGCTGAATTTAACGAAAAAATATTTTTCTTTCTCTTATCCTTCATTTTTTAAACATATTTCATACCGATGTACAAAGTATTATAATGAATGTAGCCACACTGGTGACAATTTGCTCAGCCCTCTTACACCAAGTGCGCCACATTCCATCAAGCTAACTGAATAGCTAAAAATGAATAGTCACCCGAAGAAGTCCGACTGGCTGGAGGAACCATACAAGGCTGGTGTGAGATGGAGAGATGGGTATTCTGCCTCCTGTGTTCTCAAGGTGCCGAGGCCCATAGCAGCTGTCATGAAGAACACCGGAAGGATAACTTGAGCTATAAAACCTTTCACATCGCGTCGAGTGTGATGGAAACGTTTAATGAACAAGGCTGTGGCCTTCCTCAGCAGGAGAGACAGATTGCTTGGCTTCCCCCTGTTAATCAGGACTTGATCTATTCATCAAAAAAAAAAAGAAAAAGAAAAGAGAAACAATACGGCATAAATACTTAGTTCCGTTTCCTTATTATATTTAGTTTTACCCAATTCATCCCACCAGTACACGTAAACCCATTCGAAAAATATTATTTATCTTTTTCAAAAACTAGACCAGTGATGGTGAACCAATGGCACGTGTGACAGAGGTGGCACGCAGAGCCCTCTCTGTGAGTATGCGCATTGCCATCAGCTGCACTTCCAGGTTCCATTGTGCACATGTGCAAAGACCAGCTGGTCCGGTGCGCATGCACACGTGGCCAGCCACTCTCTTCTGGGTGCTGTTGCACGTATGCACCCCTGGTCTTTGTGCATGCATGCGATGGAACCCAGAAGTGCAGTTTGCAATGGCACACGGTCAGTGAAGACCAGTTGGCCAGCGTGCATGTGCTCAATGGAGCCCCGAAGAGAGCGGCTGGCTGCGTCCATGCGCACTGGCTAGCTGCTCTCTTCTGGGTTTCAGTGCTCCGGTGTGCACATACACATTCTCCTGTAACCCTTTTTGCACCAAGTGCCAACACAGTACACATGCGTACAGGCCAGCTACTCTCTTCTGGGTTCAGTCGCACACACGCACACTGGCGAGCTGGTCTTCACTCTCCGCACACCATTGCTAGCTGCACTTCTGGGTTCTGTTACACACATGCACAAAGACAAGCTGGTCATCCCACATGCATGTGACTGAACCCAGAAGAGAGTGGCTGGCCACACGGGCATGTGTGCCAGACCAGCTAGTCTTTGCACATGCGTGCCACAGGACCTGGAAGTGCAGTTAGTGATGGCGTCCATGCGCATGGCCAGCTGCTCTCTTCCTGGTTCCATCATGAACATTCGTGCCAGCCAGCTGGTCTTCACTGGCCATGCACTGCACTTCTGGGTTCCGTTGCATGCATGCACGAAGACCAGCTGGCCAGGGCACATGCGTGCGACAGAACCCAGAAGAGAGCAGCTGGCCACGCCTGCATGCACACCAGACCAGCTGGTCTTCGCACACGCGCATTATGGAACTGGAAGTGCAGTTGGCAACGGCAAGCGTGCCTCCTCTCCATAGGTTTGCCATCCCGGTCCTAGACAATCCTAAATTCTGGCTGTTCCCTTATTAGCTGTGATTGAAGTTAGGACTCCCACTAAGCCTCTTCTTTTCAAAATGCCCTTCCAGAAGTGTTTGTGTTTTGCTTTTGGTAAGTCAACCTATCCAACTCCCTCATCCTGCGTCATCAACATTGTCACCTCAGGCCCACATTGTGCTTATAATGGGAAGAATGAAAAGCTACATGTTCAGCAGTTTCAAGGGTCTGAGAGATGACGGTGTTTCAATAAGGCTCTTCCTAGGACTATGATGAAGGGAGGAGCTATTGCCAGATATATAGAGGTAATTGAATAGGGAGCTTTAGCGTTAGAGGTCTGGTTTATTCAATCAGTTACGGTTGTTTGCATCACAAGCTGTACTTGTGAGGATGGGACAATCTGTGATAAGCGCAAGATCTATGAAGTTAGTGATAGTCCCAACCATTTATTGTTCTTGTTTCATATGATAAATTGGTGGGGGGGAGGTGATTTTGGAGTTTGTGGATTGCTGTTGAGTTGCAGCCCTGTACTTAATTAAAACTCAGCCTATGTCTCAATAACTGAACAATCTTTAAGGAGCTATGGAAATTTTAAAAATAACTATATAAAATTTAAGTAGCAAATTATCTCTTAGCCCAGGTATAGGGTCCTACTAGATTACATCACCATTTCCCACCTTCTCACCAAAATCTGAAATGGGATTTTAGCTTTTCTTGGTAAGCTAATTCCTGAAGGACAAAACAGATCTAGGATGAAATGGCGTAGAATAACTGCTCATTATAATTCATGAACAGTGTTTGATTTCAGGTTTCAGAGATACTGCAGTTCCCACAAGGCTGTCTTATCACTAATTGTACCCTGGAATTGCTCCATCACCAGCCATACTTGGTGATTTTGTCCTGTCCCCCAATTTATGATCAATCCAGCTTGCATTTTTGTGAAGTTAACCTGATATTTCACAATCTTGCTAAAAAAAAAAAGGCCATCCAACTCCCGCCAGTGAAAAATTAGACTATTTGAATACCATCTGGTTCAAAGAGATTGTTAGAGTTCATGGACAAGCGATCATTATCCACAGTGAAACTGGGCCCTTCTTGAGATAACTCTGCATCAGCTTGTTCATCTTTTGCAAAATCTTTGGTCAAATTAAGAAACACCTGCAAAACAGTAATATTAAAAATATTTTAATTTCAGTTCTCACAATTCCTAAAGCAAAAAAAATGATTTTACTATTAATAGTTTTTACTTGGACACAAGACTGAAAACACGTGCAACTCCACCTATTCTCTATGTTTAAGTTAGACGGATTGTTTCCAGTATGTGTGCAGAATCTTATGCCAGTACATAGTTCTGTAAATAACTTTTATCCATACTGTTTCCACTTTGTAAATGGCCATCCTTGTAAGAAGCCATTGCATAGATATAAACAGAGACATAATGGGAAGAGAATATTAATTCCTTCTATACTGACTGACAAGAATTCACTACTAGACAAAGACACTACTAGACAATTAGAGAAGGTGTCATTGTTGTTTCCCATCTTAAGTTTATTTTTTTCATTTTCTGATCCAGTTTCCAACTTTTAAAAAAGTTCATATGAACTTGAGTTTGCATTTGGTGCAATTCTAAATATTTCTGTATTTTTTTTTCAAATGGTTCTGCATATAATCTTAATGTATTACTTAATCCTGTGATGCAACCTAAGTGCAATTTTAAATATCTATTTTAGTATGCAAATTATATATGAGTTCCCATATACATTTGAGACACATTAAAATGAAGTCTCAACAAATTTTCCTATCTTTACATGTAATTAAATATTCAGTGAATAATAATAACTGGAGTTGAATCACCAATGCAATAATTAAAACCATAATCCCGTGAGATGGCTTCCTCCTACCAGTCGGCTCCTGAATCAGCTCCCTCTGGATGAAGGAGGTAGAAGCGAATGGAATGACTAAATTCTAGAGGCCCCTGACCACGTCTCTAACCACGGCAACTTTTTTATTTGTCATCTTCAGAGTCCAGCTGCTGTTTCATATTTCTCAGTCTCAGGTTCTTCACACCATGCCATGAATTATACAATATCAAAACAGGCTGCCCTGTGGGCTTCTATGCATTCCAACCATAATTTCACACTGATGCCAACGGACTGATAAATCAACTCAATATATACTCATGTTCTCATTTTCTTTATTGTGATCATAACCTTCTCATTCTGAGATTTGTTTCATACATGTCCTTTCATTCAAACACTCATTCGCCACCCTTTGGGCCATTTACAAAATTTAAAGCATAAATTAAAATAAAAAATTGAAATGAAATAATAAAATAAAATAAAAAAATTAAACTAATAGCAAGGTGAGGCTGGGGGCGGAACAGGTGCTTGTTCAACCGCCCTCTCCAGCTGGGCAGAGCTCCAGGCACTGACTTAGGGGGTATCCCGAATGTGCCAAGCCACGGGAGCTGGGGGGGGGGGCAGGCAGAGCGCCATGTGGCTTGATGCCTTAGTGATATGCCCTAGGTCAGTGAATGGTACTTTGCCCGGCTGGAGAGGAGATTTGCCGGGCGGCTGCTCGTGAGCGTGGTTACCTCATGGCTGATAATAATTTTCATACCATAAAAAGACATCTGCCTATCCCAGGTCCTTGTGGAAGATCTCAATACGTGGACAAAAATGCCAAATCCAGTTTGAACATCTGGCTCACAGTGAAACAATATAATATAACATAATAAAATATTAACAAATCTGATTGTTTAAAACTGCCAAGTGCTTACTTCTTCAACAGTGCTGTCTGAAATTCCGTAGCAGCCAATATGGAGATCACTTAAATTACTATCCAGGTTTCTCAGAAGAGACTGATAGGATGAAGAAACTTTGTTGTTAAATGGAGGAAGTACATAGATAAGTTCTCCACCAATATCTTCTTTGAGATAAGCTTCGGGAAGATGAGCCTTTATTGTGGCTGTCACAGTGGAGGTGTTGCATTCCTCTTCTATATTCAGAACTGAGCTCTGCGGAAACATAAGGGGATAATAAAACACCACACAGCAAAATTTTAATTTTCATAATTTCATAAATCATGATATATGAGAAATCAAGTTTGCAACAACTGAATAAAACTATATTGAGATATCCTGAGTACATCAGTGAACAATATCTGCTAGTTGGTGGATATAGAAGCAGTAAATTGGCTTGCAATTTAAATCTCTAGATTAGATATCCTAATTTGCATAGGCTTTAGCCCAAAACATTCAACATAATAAAATAAGTGAGCTTCTTTATGGAGGACATTTGGTTATGGAGTAAAACAGTGAGGAAGCAGATAGCCTTAAACTATATTTTCCCACAATGAGCCTTTCAAAAAGAACCTTGGTAAAAGATTTTAGCAATTCGCTTTGGGCAACATTGAACTTTAATTATAAGTACTCAACAAAGTCCAAAATTAAATAGGTTCCCAACAAAATTCTTTTCAAATATGCAAAATATGTGAAACCTGATCATGCCAAATTTGGTATATTTGATAATTTTGATACTGTTCTCCATTAATTCTCTGTTTTAAAAGGCCATACAATGCACAAATTTAAATATGTGTCTTTTAAATACATATTTAAAAGATACTCTGGTAAGTTTAAATTGCACCCCAACATTTGGAAAAGCGAAAACTTTGGTGGATATTTAAATTCCCATCCACAGAGCCGAAGTGGACAGAGAGCAGAGAGAGAGAGCGGACTTTGCAGAAGCTCTCCTGAATAATCTCATCAATAGCCTAAAAAATCCTGTAACCACAAGAAAAAAATGCAAAAGAGGAAAAGGCTGGACTGGAAGAGAAGAGAAATCCTGGAAATCAAACAATAATTTGGATGCAATGTTTATTCTGACGAGTTCTGCTGAGTTCTAGCGTGCTCTGTCTGCAGTGTCCTTTATTCTGCTGTGACAAAACACAGCACTGCATCCCACCATTGAGAAAACATTATTTATGTAGAGTGAGCCGTTTTTCTTCAATGTTAACTGCCATTTTACCATTACTTATATAGACATAATTGCAAAATGAATTAGGTATAGATCTGTTTGCATGAGTTTTCTCCCCCCCTCCCAATCCTCTAATGAATTAAGTGCAGAAGTGTTTGCAAGGCTGTTTTTTTCTCCTTTTTCTCTCTGCATAAGGATTTATAAGGACACCTACATGAAAGGCTGCTGGCAAGGGATGGACTGGACCCACAGGAAGTGGAAAGAATAAATTGGCAAAACAACTAGCTTGTCTTATCAAAAGGGCTTTAAACTACAATTGAGGGGGGAGAGGGGCATTTTTCACAATTTTTAGAACCTAATTCCAAGCAAAAACCACTGGATAACCAATCCTATAAGGAGGTAGGGAGTAAAGAGAAAGAAGAAGAAAAACATAATGGAGTAGTGAGTGATGGAAATCCCAGTTGCTAAGGAGGAGATCATATAAGAAACATACCCAAGACCCATAAAGGACAGAGATGCCTATTCACTAATGCTCAAAGTTTAGGGAACAAACAGGGTGAACTTGAAGTATTACTATATGAAGGGAGAAAAGATAAGAGTTCCAACTACTGAAACTTAGTGGGATGAAATTCATGACTGGAATGTACTGATGAAACAATACAAACTATTCAAAAGAAACAGATCCAACACCAAACTTCCTAGGGAAGTATTTGAGAAAAGGTTTTCTATGTTACATGACACAATAAATGTGTCAATAACGTTTTTGAATTATTGGTATCAGAGTTATAATAAACTAATGGGGATGTTAAAAATATACAGATTATATAAATACAAACTTGTTCTTAACCAAAGTTTATTGTTATTGGATTTGGAACAGAAGGAACTTTTTTTGCAAATTCCTGAACAAATTTGCAACTTAAATGATGTCACTGTAACAGAAATGACTAAATGGTTTAATGTTGAGAAAGTAGACTTCTCTAAAGAAATAAACAAAATTTACAGAATAAATTCATATGCAGCCAGAATACAATTGCCAAGAGATGTTATTATCCAATTTATAAAAAAATCTATTAAAGACCATTAAAGACCATTCAGAAACATTACCATCAGCGATTTAACATTTCTGGAAAAGAGGTGCAAATATTCAGAGAAATTTCAATTACAATATTAAGGAAGCACAAAGAATATTTTCTCTGACAGATTTTCTGAAACAAAATAATATTCCTTTTCTCTGGGGTAATCTGGAAGGTGTTATCTTTACCTTTAGATATCAATGGTATAGACTAAACCCAGTCCTTAAAGCACAGGACTTTTGGGAAAAATATGGATCAGAACTACACTATTTTTCAAAAGATAAAGATTGGAAACAAAAAGACAAAAAGAGGTCTGAAGCTGTAGAGATGGGAGCTCAGCTGGAATCCCCGGATCTTCCTCTTTATCGGATAGATTGCAAGATTCTGACATGGAATGTTAGTGGAACAGATTCCCCACAAAAGAGAAAGAAAAGTTATTTCCTTATTTGAAAAAAATAATATAATATGTTTGCAAGAAACTCATATTAAAGAGACTGACAAAATATTTAATAAATAACACTGTGGGTCTGGGATTTATTTTGGTTAATTCAAAGAAAAAAGCTAATGGGGTAGTTTTGTGTATAAAACCCCAGCTGCATCCACATTTATTTTTTGCTGATGATCAAGGCAGGTATGTAATTGTGCAAGTTGAATAAAATTACAGGGAATAAAATGTATTGTGGTGGGATTATACACCTCACATCAAGAAAAAGTCAAGTTTTTAAAACATCTGTCTGAACACTTACTCTCCTATTCTTTTGCAGTATCGGTATGTAATTGGCGATTACAATGGGGTAGGTAACCCCACAATTGGACATATCAGCTGATAAAGGAATTAAAGAAACACAAGGGAAACTGCCCCGAGTTTTTAAAAAGCTAACTGATACTTTAAGTTTGATCAATGTTTGGAGGTATATAAATGGACTAACAAAAGACATTACCTTGAAATGACTGATCTAAGTCATTTATGAAGATATTGGAAGAGAACTGGGCCTAAGACAGAACTTTGTGGTACCCCACTGCTTACTTCCCTCCATTTTATAAAATACAGTACAGCAATTGAGAGGAAGATGGATGAACAAATCCAAAATGTGTTACAAGAAATTAAACTGAAGGAGAGGGAACTCCAGAGTTCACTAGAATATTGTAATATACCTAATCAACTAAAATTATTGCAACAACAAATATCTTTATTGACTGTTTCAAATATTGAAAAGAAACCTAAACATATGAAACCACACTTTTTTGACCAGGCAAATAAACCAGGGTGATGGCTGGCATACAAACTGAGAAAACTGATAGAAAAGAAGATGATAGCCAAGCTTCAAGAGGGAATAAGATTGACATGGATAATAAAAACATTCAAAGACTTTTTTAGGAATTATTATACCAATTTATATAAAGAACAAGAAATTTCTTTAGATACTATGGAGGAGTAAAATGACTAAAAAATGACCTAAACTATCTGGAAATTACAAGCAAATTTTGAACACTCCAATAACAATTTTTGAAATAATATAATATATTATATTATTATAATTATAATAATATAATTAAAAGAGTAATTGATCAACTGACAATATTTATCATTGCTGTACTATAGTCATTGTCTTGTATTTAAAATAATATTAGCCAAGTTCGGTCCTGCCTTAAATTATTAAATCAATAACTACTGATGGCTAGGAGAATGTCAGAACATTCTACATGCTCCTCAATTCTAGAATACTTGTTCAAAAATTACAGAATACCATGAAAAACAATGATTATACTCTCTGACTCTGGATTTTATCTTGTCTGTCACTGAAACCTATAAATTGATTAAAACGATTTTCAGTATCATTTTCATAAACATACTCCGCACCCCCAGGTTACTCTGGTTTTGAGATTACTGTTAGAATTTCCTACTTTACTAGAATTATTAAATATTGAGAGTAATTTACTGCTCCAAACCTTTTCTTTAGTAAGTGTTAGGTGGTATCCGCTGCCATACGTTTCCTTGAGGTAGAATGGAGACCCGCAGCATTTGAGGGCCCCATGTTCCAAGAATGCAATCCTGTCGCTTAAGACCTCGGCTTCATCCAGGTGATGTGTGGAAAGGATGATCGTTCTGCCTGAAAAGAACATAAAAAGTATGTTTTAGGGGCAATTACACTAGAATTTCCATACAGATTCCTGTGGCAGCAGAAAAATTGCCAAGTGAAAAATGAATTGCTCAGAC
The DNA here is from genome assembly GCF_009769535.1 of Thamnophis elegans. NCBI lineage: Eukaryota > Metazoa > Chordata > Lepidosauria > Squamata > Natricidae > Thamnophis > Thamnophis elegans. The sequence goes on along the minus strand of NC_045541.1, from coordinate 1,014,950 downwards.
TCAGGAGCTCATTCGGTGCAGAGGCCAGAAAAGGATTGTGCCTCTCCTTCAACCCAACGGGAGCCAAGACCACTGGCAGTTTCCTTTCTTTCCCCCTCGGGAAGAGCCACTCAGCATAAAACAATGGCTGTTTAAACCAATTTCCTTTCTTTTCTTAGAACAATTCAGTAATGCTGGAGATTGTTTATCAGAAATCCCATTTTGAGATCTCCAGCATGTTTTATCATTATCACATTTACAAGTCAATTTATCAGCCTCAACTGCCACCCAATATTATAGTCATGGAAAGCCAGGGGCTGCTGGTTCTCCATCTATGGCGGTAGGTGGCCGTTTCCCCCAAAGGACAAAGAGCCCCGGTGCTGGGCTAAAGCTGGCCTTTTCTGTTCCGATGCCTCTCCTGCTAGAGCCCAGCCACCCATTTGCATCTGACGGAGCAAGAAGAGGCAAAGTCTGCTCTTGGCTTTCCCAACTGCCCTTCTGCACGGATCTCTCCTCTTATCAAAGCTTAAAGTTTGAAAGCTTCTCTTTAATGGATGTTCGTGGTTCCATAACTGTGACTATATTTGTAATAGTCGTTCAAGCTTAATCTGTTATTCTGTTAATATTATAGTAATCCTTGTTGTTGCTCTGAAAAGCTGGAATGACAATATACCTGCCCATATTACCTTTTCTGTTCTTTGATATGATTTCCCAAATGCCTCTCCTAGAACAGGGATCAACTCCAGTGGTCGGTTCATCCAAAATTACAACTTTTGACCCTCCCAGCAGAGCAATTGAAATAGAGAGCTTCCTTTTCATCCCTCCTGATAAAGAGCCTGTCAGCTTGTCACGATGGTTGTATAATCCAGTCTCCTTCAAAATCCTTCAAAACAGCACCCAGAAAGAACATTATTTTGTAAAATAAGTAGAAGAAAGAATGATAAAAATTTAGTTTAAAAAATTAGCAAAAGAAACAATTAGTTTAAATTACAAGGACATGGATTTTGGTAGCACACCAAGCAAGAGCGTTGTTAAGTGAGTTTCACCACATTTTACAAGTTGGTCACGCCCACCCAGTCACATGGCCGGCAAGCAACTCCCACCTGGTCACATGGCTGGCAAGCCACTCCCACAAAGCAGGCCACACCTACTGAAGGGGTTCTAAAAAAATTGAAACCCACCACTGGTACATATGTACATATGTATATAAGCATTCTCCCCAAATTTATTTTCCACATGAGAGTGATGTTAGTGCTACTAAATAATTGCACTATTACATAATTTTTGCAAAAGGAAAAGGAGAAATACCTAACAAATATAAAAGGAAGGCTGTTTTATGCTGTTGAAAATACTATGACGTACCGGTTTATTTCTTCCCGTAACTCCTCTCTGCTCCAGTGGGGCACCTTGATGTAGCCATACAGAAGCAGATGTTCCTTTGTGGTGAGGTAATCGAACAATACATTGTGCTGCATGCAAATTCCCATATTTTTTCTGATGAATTCTTGGTCAGTTCTGATATCTTTGCCATAAACAAATATAGTGCCAGATGAAGCAGGAAACAAACCTGTCAGTATAGATCTATAGGGGGGAAGGGAAGAAAAGTTGAGAAAAATTACCAACGTTTTATTCAATGGAAGTTAGTAGTTACTTTAGTATAAAAACCGGAGGGGGAAAAGCAGACTAATTCTAAGTTGGATGAGGGTAAAGCCGAGACTGCCATTAATTCTTTGTCATCACAAACCACTCGCTGCCCATGGCCGCAGAAGAGCCGAATCCTGGGACTGGGATATAGAACTGGAATGACCATCTAGTGCAGGGATGGCAAACCCGTGTCATCACGGTGACGTCATGTGAGGTTTTGGAACTCCTCCCCACTTGGTAAAGTGGACGTGTGTGTGTGTGGCTCACGGGCCACGAATTTGACAGGGCTGATCTAGTGGAGTAAGGCATTTTTGCCCCTCGCAAATTGGAAAGCAGTTCTACGCAGCCTTTGGAGTCAGAAAAGGCTGAAATACAATCAATACCAAAACATTCATCCCGAATGGCACTTCTTCTGAGTTCTCTAGAATGGGGAAAGAAATGAGGAAAATCCAGAAACAAGACCAAAAGCTTCAATTAGTTTTCAAAGAGACTCTCATCATGGAGATTGTAGAATGGAAACATTAGGTTACAGAATTCAGAAATAAAGGGGGGAAACAATTGCTTCCCACCATTCTCAACCCAGCTCTGAGGGGGGGGGGGGAATCCTCTGGTCCAGGAAATGTATTGGTTCCCAACCTGGCAGATAACAGGACTCAAGAAAGATTACATTAGTGTTGCAATGTGGTGGGTTCCTACCGGTTTGGCCGAACTGGTTGTGGTTTGGTGGCCTGGGTCGCTGGAACTGGCAGCTACCCACGCTTGTCATGCACCCAAACCGGTTCCCCGGGCAGTGGTGCCATTTTGTTTTTCAGTTTTGTGCATGCGCAGAACAATTTTAATTGCACTGCGTATTCCGCGTGAAGCGTGTACACAAGTGAACCGGCAGTAGTGCCTGCTGGAACACACCCCTGAATGTAATGTTATTAATCAGTAAACCTTGTTAGTCATTTTCAGACATTTTTGTTCTAAGAGAACTTACATTGTGGTAGTTTTTCCAGCTCCATTATGACCCAGCAATGAGGTGATATTTCCTTCATAAAAATTCAGATTGAGATTCTGAACAGCAGCTTTGGATTCATAAATTTTTGTTATTCCTTGAAGAGAAACTCCCACTTTGAGATTAGTAGGTTCAGGTTCAATGTTAGAGGGCAAAGCACTGTGGACATCTAAAAAAAAAAAAAGAATATGCCAAATTTATAAAGAACCCTGTGTAACATCTTCCCTCTGTCCACATCTCTTTCCGCTACTTAACTCAGTTCAGGGATTCTTACAAGATTTTACGGGGATTTTGAAATTGTATATACTGTGCATGTTCCTTAATATCTGATTGAATCGAACGAAAATAGTTTATGTTGATTTAGTACAGTACAGGCTTTCCTGCAGTTAAATCATACGTCCAAATGAGACCCGTGGTTCTATTGACCACATTTTAACTCCCCTATCCCTACCTGTTGTCATTTCCTCTCCCCTTTGACTCAATTTTTATGAAATGTGTGTGGATTGAGCGGCAAGGAGGGAGAATGCTACTTTTGAACCATGTTTGAAGTTTGAATCATGTTAAGTTTTTGATTCCAGCCTTTCTCTGATATACTTAAGTTGAAAGGATCATGGTCTTGTTTTGAATCTGCTGTGCCTTTTTCCTTCCTTCCTTCCTTCCTTCCTTCCTTCCTTCCTTCCTTCCTTCCTTCCTTCCTTCCTTCCTTCCTTCCTCCCTCCCTCCCTCCCTTCTCTGCTTGCTTGCCTTACTCTTAGAACTTGTTGCACTATGCAATAACTGTTCAGAAGAGAGATCTAAATAGGGAAAATTCTGTGTAGCAAACTCAAAACAAAAGAAGAGTTATCCTCACAGATCGTTGAATTTTCAATTTTTGTCATGTCACCTGTTCTTCTCTACATTCTCCTAAATCTTTTTTCTTGGTCCTTTACTAAATATGAGCATACAAAAACATTGTTACATAGTCAACAGGCTATATGTAGATGTTTTAAATAGATTAATATGAATACTAGCATAACTCTGGCTTTAATAAGCACCACATTTAGCAGCAAATTCAAGTATTGTTTTAACCATAGAAAGATATAGTTACATATAAAAGTTAAAATGTAAACAATTGCTTTTCCAAATGTCTGTGAGATTGTCTCTCCCCCCCCAACCAGAGTTTAGATTTAAACTGACTTTTACATTTCCTGGTGAGATTAGTCAATTTATTTGTGAAGTAGGATAATGTACAAATGTAAGCAATCTTATGTTAATAAACATAATAAACTTTATAAATAAATAAATAATTTATTCCATTGTTCTAGCAATTAGATTCAATCCAGCTCCTTCAAATCTATGATCATTATGGTCTGCAGGTCACAAAATTTGAAAAGCATGTTGTCAATTCTATATAATCAGTAGCATAAGTTCTTGAAAATAAGGTTTGGGGGGATATTGTGATTGAAAAAAACAGTACTGGAAAAGGTAATTTCATGTGTATTTAGTCCTAAGTACATTTTTGCACCTTTTCACTGTGATTTTTATGGTGGATGCCAAGTAGTTAAACTCATTTTCTCCCCATTTGACCTCCTTTCCAATGATCTGTGTCCTCCTTTCCCTGTTCAGATATCTGATAATTATACCCTACAGACCAGGGGTGGGCTTCAAAAATTGCAATGGGTTCGCTACCCCGTTGCTGGGTGGGCGTGACCATGGTGGATGTGGCCTAATTGGCCTCCTACACCATGGGGGGGGGCATTTTCTGCCCTCCCCGGGCTTCAGAGGTTTTCCTTGAGCCTCTGGGAGGGTGAAAACTGCTTCTCCCGGGCTCTGGAGGCCCTCCAGAGGCCAGAAATAAGGCTATTTCTGGATCTCTGGAACTTCCAGAGGCCCATTTCCCCCCCCCCCCCGAGCCTCCGCACAGACCCTGGACTTACCTGGCGTGAGGAACGGGCCGCGTGGAAACTCCTGGGAGGGGCAAGGAGGGGTGGGGTGGCCGTGGCCAGCCAGGGGTGGCATTTGGGGGTTCACTGAACTGGGCAGAATCCTAGCTAGTAGATTGCCTGAACCCGTGCGAACCCCCAGCAGCCCCCGCCCCCTGCTACAGACCCTACCTGTGTCAATCAAAGACTGAGACTGAGATGATTGCACAGGCTCCTTTCTGTGGAAAGTTTTGTCCTGACTTTGGCAAAGGCAAAACCAACCATTGCTAAATAAATCTTCCAGACCACCCAGATAAATTTTACATTCAATCCAGAGACAAAGAAGTCAAAGGTTACATATTCAAAATATTCATCTTCAAAATGTTGAGATTCAGCTACAAGGCCTTGTAACCTCAGGGTTGAAATAATTTTGTAAATAATTTAGGACAAAATTCTAGATTTCTTATTATTTTCTACTGGCTCTATCTATTAAATTGTAGTTTACACTTATTTCACTTTAGCTGGTCTCTCATCTAAGACAGTAATAACATTTTCATTATCCAATATATCAAAATATTTTCTTTATACTTAAAAAAAAACATACACATCTTTTCGGGGAAAGTAGGTTGTTTTCTCAAGAAGAAATTGGTGAAAAGATATCCCCTTAACTTCTCACGCAACAAAGGGAAATAGCCATTGCGCTCAGACCAGTAAGATGGAAGGAGTGGAAAATACCACGGAGCTGCCATCCCATATTTCCCTGAAACGAGAATAGTGACAAAAATGGGAGAGAGATTGAAAAGCTCTGTAGTAACATTTTGATATTATCTCAACAGTATCAGGCCTAAAGAAAGTAATACTTGGGTTTTGTTAGATTTCAACATTTCAAAGTATGAGAATCCTCTTCTCTTCCCAAACAATAAACAGCCACATTATTCCAACTGATCATTTGACTGCTAAATATTCATGTGAAATCTAAGGCAGGCATTTCTGAATTTATCTGAAATGAAATCTATGAAAACAGAGCAGGACTGCAGAATTCACTTGAATACGTTCCTGTGTGAGATCATGGACACTTCCACATAGCAGTTGTCACAACAAGAAGCACCCTGCTTTGAAGAATTAATTCCTTCTATTTCTGTTTTAAAAGCTTCTGTGTCAAATTGTAAAGCGTTGCCATGACTACTATCAGGTTGGCATTCGAGGGAGGATTCCATGCATACGTTCGGCCAGAGTTGGATCTCATGTTTCTACAACCTAGTTCCTGAATATGATGCATGACGCATGACAGAAGGGAGGAGATAGAGGAGTAAAGTTCAAACGCAATTAAGCGAAAGCCAGTTTAGGCTCCACAGAAGTCCGTGCCAAGATGTTGATCCTAATAAATGAATGTTCTTTGTTTGAACTTTGTTTCGAGGCTCATAAATTAATTAGGTCATCTCTTGAGAACTTCACACTATGCTAACCATGAAGCTAAAAGAATAGCATGGTAGATGTCAATTCGCAAAGCATCCCTGGCCTGCTCTCAAGTTGCCATAGCCAAGGGGGGTGGGAACATGAACTTGCAGCTATGGCAAAGCGGCACGGCAACCAAAAACAAAAGCACATTCCACGCATATCTCTGTTGAGGCCATCTTCTGGGGTTACCCATAGTGGCCAGAGGGGAGTGATCTCTACAACCCGCAAAATTGCTTTGTTGGCAAATGTGACTGATGACACACACTGGGGGGAGGGGGGAAACAGGGTCAAACCTGGCTTGTAAATTACACGGGGTCAGAGTTGACTTCACTTGGAATGTGCCGACATGAAGCTCATAATAAATAACTGGATATCTTTTGAAGCTTGGCTCAAGGGTCATGATTTAATTAGGGTATTGGTCAGAACTCTGACAGTGGCATCTTTGCAGCTAGGCTGCTGTAGGCGAATCTTTACAAGTGGGGAAATGGATGGGATGGAGAATAACGGCTCTTTTTTCCCCCCTGGGATTCTTGGGAATAACCAGAAGAATTAAAGTCACATTTGTTGATTAAACTATTTGTTCTCCTTTCCCAGATAATTTCAGCAGCCTCTGAAAAAGGAGGAGCAAAATCTTTTGAAGGACAATCCAATTCAATCCAACCAAGACCCAGTATAACAAAACAAACTTGGCTTCATATTAATCAGTGCAGAATGAGATAAATATTAATTCTCTATCACAAGGACTGATTATCCAAAACCAGTCTGAAGTGGCACGTAGAGACATTTGAAGGAGCCTCATTTCTTCAAATTAGAGCTTAAATTAGGTCACTTTTGAAATGCTTCAAAAACTATTTCTCATTGTCACCAATCATTATTCTGTATATAAGTAGTAACTCAATAATGTTACCTTAAACTCCATTAAAATCTATCCTTTTCCCACATCCAGAATCACCAAATATAGATATCAGTGTGAAAGATACATGCCAATGATAGCATGGATATTATAGGATAATTTGCCCTAACTTTACATTTTTAAAAATTGCATCCATCAAAATACAGTATTTTTAATAACCACTATTACATACCTGGAAAAACATTCCTGATGTACCAACCCAGAATGAAATAAATAAAAGAATCTATCAGAATTAACCAGCACATCCAGCTAAAATTAGTATTGTCCCCAGACATTGGTGAATCATGCATATTATCCCACTGCAGACCTATAAACAAAGAAGAGGAGGGATGCACAGGATAACCGGCATTAGCAAATGAACACACAGCATTTCATTTGGGCTGTTAGGATATATTTTTCTTATAAAAATGTAAGATATAAAGATAGATAGATAGATAGATAGATAGATAGATAGATAGATAGATAGATATAGGGATAGATAGATAGATGATAGATAGATAGATAGATGATAGATAGATAGATAGATAGATAGGTAGATAGATAGATAGATAGATAGATATAGGGATAGATAGATAGATGATAGATAGATAGATAGATGATAGATAGATAGATAGATAGATAGATAGATAGATAGATAGATAGATAGATAGACATACCAATGCCTTGTTCTTCATAATGGGCAATATACTGGCTTGCATAGCTGAACGCAGTTGGAGATAAAAGGCTCTGGGGAAAAAACAGGAAGAAAGGTAACTAACTGAAATATTTGCAGTAATAGAACGCAAGGATGATTTGGCTCTAGTTGTGGTGGTTTGATTATTTAATCACATCTCCAAACTCATTAGTAGTTATGGATTTTAATTTAGGTCCCATCCAGAGGTGGGTTTCTGCCAGTTTGCCCTGGATCAATTGAACCTGTAGTGGTGGCGGTGAGAGACTCCGCCCACCTGCCAGGATGCGTCTGCTCATGTGCACGAGCAAACCAGTAGTAAAATAAATTAAAACCCATCACTGGTCCCATCTTTCCAACAAGAATCATGTTCACAACTGTTTTTTAGGTAACTGAGTCAGAGGCAATGATTTATTTTAAGCTGTTGTTATTTAAGCTTATTTATTTTTATTTTAACTTATTTTAATAAGTTTCATCATCCAGCCCAGATTTAATCAGGCTGATGTATCTAAACTCATTATTATTCTACTGCATGTTTAAAAAGTAAACATTTGTTGAAAACCAAATTTTAATTTGATTTAGAACAGATGAATTTAATATTAAATTCAAACAATTTGTGAAAGGAATGCTTATTCAGAACGTTCACAAAATAACTTGTTGATCCATGGAATATTTTTTTAAACATTTCCATATTAGGTGCCCAGTGAGTAAGGATCACAGTTGTGATGAATGCAGGACTATCACAGAAGATACGCTTTGTGGAATTAAGGACCCAGATTCAGTACATGGCAAGTCAAACGGACACCTCAGGCATCCTAACAATTTCCATCTCAAGCAGTGAAGTGCCATATTCAATTAAAATGGCTGGGACATTACTTGACATACCAAAAAACAGTTTCTAATGGTCATGCTAGTATTGTCTGTGGCTGCAAGACAAAGCGAGCCCAAATCCATAGGTAGATTTGCTTCCCTCACAAAAGTCTAGTTGTAAACTCCCCATTTTTTCTAGAGAACATATACAAGGACAGATATTTACCAGCAGGCTCTTGGCGGTGAAGCTCATCTGATTCTCAATCACTAGTAGGACAATGAAGGGGAAGAAGGCCAGGATGTAAACCAGGCAGCCAACCAAAGCAGCGATGTTTGTATTGTTGAAGAATACGCTGATGAGGTAGCTCATGGCTATGATGGAGAAGCTGTAGTCCAGAACGTACAGGAATAAGATCACAACATTTATTTTTGGAAGGATATTCCCAAATTTGAGAAATAAAACAAGAAATACGTTAGTAATCAGGAGGAATGTGATGCATTCGATGAACCAAGCGAAGAAGTGACTGCTGGAATTCACACCCATCATCTTCATATACTATGGAAAAGGGGGGAAAAATGAAAACTTCTTAATGAGCAAAATGCATAATCTATAGTTCAGTTTAATCCTTAAATACTGAACCATTAAGACATATTTTATCAACTTGTCTTCTAAAACAGAAAGGTTCAGTAGCACCAGGCATTATTAGTCTCATTTCTATAGTCTTGAAAATGCTGGTCTATAGGTCACGTGCAAATGTCAACCCACTACGGCTCACACTTCATGAATTGTGGATCAAATCCTTTTCCATCCCCAGTTCCTATTGTTGAATCTCAGATCAAGAGACCAGCTAGAACACCTATTATAAACAGAGAAGTGGGAGCCTGTAGCTTGTAATGGACTATTTAAAAAAAAAACAAAACTCAGCCAAATAATTTAATAACAAATAGTTTACCTTCTCTCTCAAAAAACAAATAACAAAAACAAACCCAGTCCCTCATTTTAGTGGAAGCCAATCCATTGAAGAAATCACATAGTTCTTTTTGAAATGTGGTCAATTTAAAATCCTAGGGTTTTTTCCTTCTCTATTGCAAACATTCATAACAAAATTGTTAGTTGGTGGAGAGTCTTAATCTGAGAAGATTTAATGGGTTTCAGTACTAGCAGTTAGCGAAAAGTACTTTGCTCTGGTTACCTAAAATGCCGCCTTGTTTTATTTAAGTACAGAAAATCTAAGAAGCAGCTTTCCCCCTCATGCTGTATTGATAGTGCAGAGTACCTAGACTCCCTTAGAGAGTAATCAAATTCTCCTGCCTGTAATGCAAAATAATATGAAGAATCCTAAGAATGAAGCTTAAGGTGTCATCACTTCTTATGCCATAACACTTACGGTAGATTCTGAATTAAAACAATCCTAGTTGGGGAGATATCAGGTAATCTAGTTTTTTAAAAATCCCCACTCTGGTCTGGGCTGCACTTGAAGACCATTCAGAAACTACAATGCCCATAATGCAGTTGTTTAGGGAGTTACGTATGAGAATCAATTTAACCACATAACCCTGAGAGCTGCACTGGTTACCAGTTGGCTTTTGAGCATACAAGCAGTCCTGGAGAAATGCCAGGCCACTTAGCAGATGTTCAAAATCACCATAGATGGGGTGGGTGGTTATGACAGCAGTGGGACCTCCACAGTCATTCGCCCTTAGGACAGGCCCTGGGGATGCTGCAGAACTCTCTTCCTCCCCGCATCCTGCCCCGACGGGAACCACAGCGCTTGGCCTGGCTCCCCAGGCGGCCTAGAAGCAGGCACCGTTTCCAGGGCCCTTTCAGAGTTCTCTGCCCCAATCAGCTGGCCATTGGGAGGCTGCAAAGCTTTCCCGGCTGGCTATTGCTAAGCTTTGGGAAGCCGGGTCCTACACGCACCCTTGCTTAACCCCTCCCCTCCCCCAGAAGCCCAATTCCTTTAATAAACGAAACAGAAACGCTGGGAGGGACAGACGTGATTCTCCCCCTCCTCCCTGAAGCGAATGCCCCTGCATGCAGGTCTGGCAACAGTGGGGAGAGTTTTGCAGCTGCCTGAGGACCCGTTGATCAGCAGCCGGAAGGCTCGGAAAGGTTAGGGAACTAAAACAGGGCACCGTAGAAGGCGGAGGAACAGGCGGCAGGAAAGAAAGAGGAAAGGCAGGAAAGGTCTTTTCTTTCCCCGTTGTTTCTCACTGCCAAGAAGTCGGCTGTGTGGTGGGCTGACTCTCAGGGTGAGGGGGCCCTTGGGAGGCCTGAGACAGGGGGGCTTACGCTTGACCAGGCCTGCCAGTATCGCCCCCATGCCTGAACTCCACTTAATGACCTGTGCATTCATTTAACAAATGCACTAGGGAGAGCAGGGATGGCTGGTCATTACTTGAGGCATTAACATTCATTGCGATCTCCAACCCTAATGGGCAGGCTCCATTAAGGTTGTAATTTGAGGACTAGCTGTAATTCATAATGCTGATGTCCCCTTTAAAACCCTTCATCGGCTACGACTTATATATCTTTACAGGTATCTGTTCCTCGTAGTTTCTGCCCATCCGTTAAACCCAGAGAGAGAGTTTATATAAATCCTCCTCTCTGACATCATGACATCTGCTGGATCTGTGGCGGATAGATTTCTACGTTGCTTCCCCTGATCTCTGGAACAAGGTTCCTCCAAATATTTCATCAATGATTATGCTCCTGAGTTTTTTTGAAAATATCTATCCATCTCCTTCTCTTTCTCAGTTCTTTGGTATCTTATAGAATCATAGAATGATAAGGCTGGAAGGGCCCAAGGCAGGCAGCCTTAGATCCTCCTGGAGAAAGGATTCTACAATCTCTCCTTTAAAATCCCAAGTGGTGGAGCATCCACAAGGCAAGCTCTTCCCTTGATTAATTGTTTTGTCAGGAAATTTCTCCTTAGTTCCAGTTTATCTTTCTCTTTAATGAGCCTCCACAGATTGATTCTTGTTTTGCCCTCGGGTGCTTTGAAAAATAAATCCACCTCCTCTTCTCTGTGACTGATGACAGGCAGCTGTCATCCGGAACCTAAGTACCTAATCCATCCCTTCATTAGGCTAGAGTCCAGATGTTAAACCGCTCATCAAACAGGTTGGCTTATGCAAATCCCTTATCATTAGGTTGCTCTTCTGTGCCTCGAGGGCAGTCATGGCTCACCTTTTCCAGGCTGAGTGCACAAAATGCAAGCGCGCACATGTAAGCCCCCAAAACCCAAAGCATGCGCAGCCCATGTGCCCCCTCCATGCACCCCGCCCCCTGCACGTGCACGACAGAGACCCGAAGACCAGCTGGCCACCGGGAGGCGTGCGCGCATGTGTGTCAGAGCTCAGGCAACAGCTCGCGTGCCCACAGAGAGGGCACTGCATGGCACCTCTGGCACGTGTGCCATAAGTTCGCCATCACGGCTCTGGGACATCAGCATTTCTTTTTTCTTTTTTGCATTGTGGTGACCAGGAGTAGACCAGGAGTTGCAAGCGTGGACTCCCTAGTGCACCAAAGAAGCATTGAGAGAGAGAGCCCAAGTATGCTAGACATCCACTAGCCACACAATGTTCAAATAAGGGCCTCTCTGCATTTGCAGAAGTCTAACTCTATTATCCCCATATCGAAGCGCTATGAGCAGCCTGGCTAAGCCATAAGTCTTTAATGTCCTCAGGACAATGTCCCCCCCACAGCCAGGCCTCTAATAGCAATTCCCAGTGAATTTGCTTGCATTGTTTGGAGAGAAGATTGGATTTTTATTATCCCGTGAACACATCAAGAGACTTGGATTCCCTCTGCGTGCGTGGAGGCAGTCTAATTTTGCAGGATTAATTTGCAAGCAAACTTCAGGATCTGGCAAGTATTCAAAGCTTCAGCCTACCTCATAAAGCCTCAAGTCTTTTTCTTGAACAAGCTTTTTCACAAAAGCTGCAATGAAAAGTGTCCAAGCAGCCATTAATGTAACCGGAAGAGAGTAGGTCACACTGGTCAGAAACCTGTAAAAAGCAAAGTAATTATTTAGGTAAATGCAGAGTGGTTTCCCTTTGTGAATCATAATTAAGATAATTTTCAAAATACTATAAAAGCCTTTGAACAGTAAAAATGTTTTCTCTCACACAGTCTATAATTAAAAAGTATTTGATCATTTTAAGAACAGGAATATATTTTGCTGAATGCAACTTCAGCCTTCTTTGACAAATATCTCGTTCTACCTCAACTTCTAATCACACAAGTACAGAGATACGATCTTTTGCACTGTAAAGCATTGCACAATAGCTACAATATGCAGCTACTTTGCACGACTCCTGATCATTGATTTGATTTTTTTACATCCCCGCAAAATCTTAGAAATAGCTGCTGTAAGATGATATCCACAAAAGCCAAAGTCCATTGTTTTGTAATTCAATATTCTATCCAAAATTCAATATCTAGTTATATGTTCAAAATAACAGCATATTAATGCTCACATAGCACTTTAAAACTCTGCATGTCATTGAAGTTTCCAGAGCAATGCACAATGAAACCATCAAGCTACAGTGATGAAATACAGTAATATACACTAAATTCAATCAAGAAAAACATTAAACCTGGGTGCAATCAATGATTGTGACATACGGCTGGCACTGATGGAATGATGGAAATAACCAGATAGAACGCGTTCATTTTTGGCTGAATCACTTCACCTTGTAATATTTCTCATCATAATGCAGAGATCATCATGCCATATACTGGGTTTTGGCAACAATATATGTTCTCATATACTTATGCAAAGCATCCCTTGCAAAACAGAATGACTCCATAGATCGTGCATGAAAGAGAAGTGAGGAGGCACATGACAACACTCTGCAAATACCTGAAGGAGTCCTCACAAAAAAATGCTATATCCTGCTCTCCGCCATCACAAACTGCAGGGTGTGGAATAGTGGATTTAAATTAGAAGACAGCAGGAAAAAAATCATAAAAGTAAAGATAAATTTTAACAGGAGGGACAAATATTAAATGGGTGATGAGCTGCATTCAATCAAGCTAGATGACTATCTGTCAAAAATTCCTGCAACTAACCCTGAGGTCACATTCACAGGCCTAAACATAGTGGTGAGTAAAAATAATTCATCATAATCACTGTTAATGGAGCATAAAAAACTTTATCCCAACTCTCATTTGATACTTTCTTATGCATTTCATACAATTAATACATTTTAGCTATTTTTTCCCCACTGAGACATTAAATATCCTACCAATTCACACAGACTTACATGTCTTTATTATAACAAGGATATGGTGTAGCCTGAACCTGGACAGCTATTTCTTCTGCACTCTTCCCAGTCTGTAGCTCAATTATTGCTCTATCAATGTTATCTTGGACGTAGACAAATGCTCGACTGTAGATTTGGCTTTGAGAGGCTGAAGTATGTGGCCCCACGGTCCAAATTTGTTCCCGTATTCTTTTTGTTGTTTGGGAAATCTTGCTGCTCATTCGGATGGTATAATTGACTAAAGGTGGGAGGGAAACTCCACTGGGTGTTATGTGTTTTCCTGTCCCATTTGAAGGTAAATTGAAAATGACACCTTTTAAAAAGGAAGAGAAACATTTGCAATTACTAAATAACTAGTATATGATAAAAATGTATGAGCCCAACAGAGGCTGCACCCTGATTTATCCATTGGGAGAATAATAAAAAAAAATGAATAATGTCAGTTATGTTGGTGTAATTTACAACTGACTTCTGTAATTACTATTGAGGTTTCATTCAATCCAAATCCTTTACCTGTTCTTACCTGTTCAGAAGTATTTCCAGAGGGCTGCAGTGAAATGATATATTCTGCTGGTTTTTACCTATATGCATTCCAGGATAGTTTATTTGTTGATAAAATAATTTAATTCATTGAAAATGAAAAACATGTCACATGTGCATTAGTTTGATCATATGAGTATTTGAAATTATGGGCATGGCAGGTTAGCTGAAATAATATGTCTAATCTTGATACTTTTTTAAAAGTTCCAGTGGGGAAAAATCCAAACAACCTTACTTACCTGCCAAAAGTTCATTTCTCAGAAACAGGTCTTTTGCCATCATCTCCATTTCCTCTACAGTTTTGCCTGGATGAATGCGATCAAGCAGCACACATGAAGAGGCATTTACTGAAAATCTTGCTAAAGTAATAAGTTGATGTATTATGTCAGTGCTGTTCTGTAGTTCCAAACGTATATCATCTGAAATAAAAGAAATCAAGCAAGAAATAATGTCTTACCAACATCCCTTCATGGATTACTGCCTTGTCACGGCGAAGGGCCCTGCGTAGCTCAATGAAGCTATGAGCTACATCATGCAGGGCCACACATGACGGAGAGGTCATAGGCAGAGAGCTCTGTCAAAATGTGATCCACTGGAGAAGGAAATGGCGACCCACTCCAGTATCTTTGCCATGAAAACCCCACAGACAGCAGCAAAAGGCAAAAAGAAATGACGCTGGAAAGTGAGCCCCTCAGGTTGGAAGGTGTCCAATATGCTACTGAGGAAGAGCAGAGGGCTTTTACTAGTAGTGCCAGAAAGAGTGAAGCAGCTGGACCAAAGCCGAAAGGACGCTCAGCTGTGGATGAATCTAGTGGTAAAAGGGAAAGTCCGATGCTGTAAAGAACTACACTCCATGGGAACCTGGAATGTAAGATCCATGAATCAAGGCTGAACGTGGTTAAACAAAAGACTGAACATCGACATCTTTGGAATCAGCGAACTAAAATGGACAGGAGTGGGTGAATTTAATTCAGGTGACCATCAGGCAAGAATTCCTCAGAAGAAATGAAGTAGCCTTCATAGTAAATAAAAGAGTAGGAAAAGCAATACTGGGATATAATCCCCCCCAAAATCCCCAGGCAGGATTTCGAAGGGGCAGAGGAACTAGAGATCAAATTGCCAACATACGCTGGATCATGGAGAAAGCGAGGGAGTTCCAGAAAAACATTCCTTGGACTGCAAGGTGATCAAACTGGTCAGTGCTAGAGGAGATCAACCCTGGCTGCTCTTCAGAAGGCCAGATCCTGCAGATGAAACTCAAATACTTGGTTCCACCTGATGAGAAGGAAGAAGGACTCCCTGGAGAAGAGCCTCATGCTGGGAACGACGGAGGGCAAAAGAAGAAGACGGGGACGGCAGAGAAGGAGGTGGCTGGATGGAGTCACTGAAGCAGCAGGCGTGAGCTTAAGCGGACTCCAGAGGATGGGAGAGGAGAGGAAGGCCTGGAGGAACGTTGTCCATGGGGTCGCGATGGGTCAGACATGACTTTGCAACTAACAACAAGAACTTACCAACATACTCCAAATTATAATGTCTTACCGATTTTAAAATTCACAAAAGCCCCAAAATTATCAGAAATTAGTTTAATAAATTTAGTTATGAAATTCCTAAAGCTTTAAATGCTCTTTGTCAATAGACTTGTTTTCATAGGATGTTATTGCTATTAATAATAATAATAAATGTTATATAACATAGCTGCAGATGTGATCTCTCTCAGATTGTAGGTAAGAAATTTTCTGTAAATGTTCATCCCATTCTTTCTAACTGTATGAATTTTTTTTCTTCTTCACCCATGTAGAGTCTGTATACAGTATACATACTCACACAAACACACACATAAATATACACAAATATTCATATAGCAGATTTGATTTTGTTCAGAAATGCTTTACTAATGGCCAGGTTTGTCTTACAAATAGGAGTTTCTCATCATCTTAATAACATTTAATAGGAACATAAGGAGTTGCAGGCCAAGATTTGTGAGAAAGTTTTTTTGCCACAATTGTTGGTTATCCTCTAAAATGTGATGTAGTTTATAGTTCATTTTTAATTTATATGACAGAATAATGCAATTAAACCTATATTCATCCTATACTACAGTACCATCACTATTCAGTCAAGAACCTATACTGTGCCTGATGGTGAAATGAAGATACACAATAACTTACCCAGTTGATTAATTTGGTTTAACAATTCAACAGCATCCAGCTCCACCATGAGTTTGATGAAAACTTGTACAAAAGGATTCTGCAATGTGTTCTGCCAAATGACATGATGAGTATTTAATATTCAACTTCAAATACATTAGGCTATTTTTTCAAATTGTGGTTGAAATGATTCCCCTCAAGTTAAAAAAAATTGACATTTCCCAGTAAAAAGTGTCATTTTAATATAACATATATTAAAATGACACTTTATCCACATTATCCATCTTTAGAGTCCTTCTTAAGGACCCAGGGGAAGCAAATAGTGTTGTTTTATAGTGTTAAAAGTATCATCACAGGAAGTATGCTGTTTCAAATAAAGCTGCATTTTGAAATTGATTGATGGTGATTTTGTCAATGCTGATGGTATTCAAGTGGTGTTCCAGATGTTTTGGGATTGCATCCAAGGTATTTCTATTGGCACTATTGTTATCTTGTTTGTATAATAACAATTATTACTGGAAGGAAGGAAAAGAGGAAGGAAGCTCAGACTAATTAGGAAATGAAAGCAAATGGGAAGAGTCATTCTTATCTAGAGGATCATTAATCTTATTTTGTTATATACCACAAGTAAAATAAATATTTGTGGTAGTTATCAAGCTGCATTCACATGCAAAAATGATAGAAAAAATCTCTCTGAAGATATTAATGACCATATTTGGGACCAGCTACTTGGTCGTTAAGCAAAGCAGTTGCTAAGTAAAACATCATGATTTTACTATCTTACTTCAACTTTCCCCTGTTTTACAGATCTGTGAAGGTCATAAATGTGAGGACTACTGGTCATTGAAAAAACCTGCAGTTGGTTGCTAAGAGAGGAACTTGCTAAATGAGGACTAACTGTATTTCTGACACAAAATTTCCTCGTAAGATTTGATTCACTATACAGTAAGTTATGCAGGTATTAATAACTGAGTGGAATCAAGGGCACTCACATAAATAAAACTCTCTGCATAAATTAAGTGAAAATATGATGTATGAGATGAGATGTTATATGATATCTAATATGAGATCTAAACCAGGGTAAAGTCCACAGAAATGTTTCCATGAAAAAATGTAAAAATAATTTCTTTCAGAAACAAGAAGGAAATCACTTTCCTAATGAAGATCTCTGTTCCCAACAGCTTCACAAGCAAGAGTTTTCTGGACTTTTCTAAGAGGATCTTTGGCACAAAAACATTAGTATTGCTTCATTCAGCCGTAAAAATGACAATTCTCACAATCCTAAAACACGAAACACTAGAAGATTATCTATTACCTATTGTTATATTGAATGTGCTTTATTGACTAGCATGAATTTCATCCACTGCTTTTTTATGAATAAAGATAGCAAGATTGATTGCAAATTCATTGTAAATATAATGAGGCACCCCCCAAAAATAGGAGCCATAGCTACATTTTTGGGATTAAACCCTGATTTATATAAAAAAAATTCTGAATTTACATTCAGAACTCAGACATGTTGTGATTTATAATACATAAATACTTCAATTCTCTTATTTCTGATATCATAGCGCTTCGAAAAGAGAATACCTGCTTTTATAATTCAGCGAAAGGTTGGTAAAAGTTCACTAATTTGTGGAGGAAATAAAACCTTTAGACTGCACCCTTTACCATAAAATAAAATAGCATAAATTAATGTAAAATGTTATGCTAAACAAATACCAGTATATGTGTTAAAACTAAGACAGTTTAAGAACTGTGCAAAATAATTAAAATCTGGTAAGAACTCCATTTAAAGCAAAAATAACAATCTTAGTTATTTAACTAGAGTTATTTATTAGGAAATAAACCACAATGGAACTTAGTTCCAGATGGTGCCAGATAGTGGAGGTTCCATATTTTCAAGTGTGCCTTATAAAATCCAATAGTAGCAAAAATTTTGCACCATGTATACTTATCCTAACAAGTTAAATTTGAAGTGAATCATGGCAGGCATCACAAAAAAAAAGTGTTGAATCACAATTTACTCTGGTTGCTTTCAGCATCTCTTGAAAATATATCAGTGCAACATCTCACCGTCATCATTATGCCGATGCCCTGGATCTGGGACAGGATATTTTGATAGTTATGCAATGGGAGCTCAGTGGGGGTCTTAGTGGTAAAGCAGCTAAATATGAGCCAACAGTGTACAGTGGCACTGTCAATGCAATCCTCAATTGCATTAACAGAGGGATACAATCAAGATCAAGTGAGGTACTAATGCCACTCTATAAAGCCTTAGTAAGGCCACACCTAGTGTACTGCATCCAGTTTTGGTCACCACACTATAAAAGAGATGTTGAGACTCTAGAAAAAGTGCAGAGAAGAGCAACAAAGATTATTAGGGGACTGGAGGCTAAAACACATGAAGAACAGTTACAGGAACTGGGCCTGGCTAGTCTAGGGAAGAGAAGGACCAGGGGACATATGATAGCAGTGTTCCAATATCTGAGGGGCTGCCACAGAGAGGAGGGGGGGCCAACCTATTTTCCAAGGCACCTGAAGGCCAGACAAGTAATAATGGATGGAAAATGACCAAGGAGAGATTCAACCTGGAAATAAGGAGAAATTTCCTGACAGTAGGAACAATCAACCCATGGAAGAGAAGTTGCCTTCGGAAGTTGTGGGAGCTTCATCACTTGAGACTTTCAAGAAGAGACTGGACTGCCATTTGTCAGAATGTTGTTAACAAGTTAACAGTAGTCAAAATATGAAATGACATTTCGTACCTTCAACATTGGAAGCGTGTCATTTAATATGGCTAGTGAATCCATGAGCATAGGCGAATGGTCCAACCACTCCTGGGCTTTTTGTGTTAGATCGGCCATCAGTTTCAATGTTGAATTGGACTTACAGAATTGAAACAAACAAATCAAACATTAATATATTCTATAGGTAGGCAAAGAAGTGATTTTAAAGATAAATGCTTTTAGCACAAAGTTTTGTTTTCATGGTATCATAAAACTAAGGACTATAGCTAAAAAAACAACAATAGCTCTGAAGACAATTATGCTAGTACAAATGTTCAGAATTTGAAACTTAGAGAATTTAGTTTAATTTAATTAAATTCCTCTCTCATTTAATTTAAAAGGAATAATTGAGTTGCTGTTTTTGTAAAATTTTGTAAATGAATTATTCTAGAAACTGACTAATAGAATTTTCCATGAATCAGGTCTTCAAATTTAGATTCTTCTTATTTATCAAGAATATTCTAATAACAGTGAACTGTTTTTAAATTTTTTAAAACGCGGCATTACCTTTTCCATGATGGCTCGTGTTTCAGGAGTGTCTGGGGAATACAGAATCCTCCCACGTAACATGGGCTTTAAGAAAGACCAAATCAAAGCTCCCGAAGGTGTCTTAATCAAGTCCAGAAACAAGGAGATACAGAAAGGTGCTACGGAAGAGACAAGAAAAATATTGGACCAAGCAACTGAAGCAGACCTCATTCAGCCAAATACACTGGTCTGTTAGCATCCTAATGGATCCTCTCACAACCTTGTGGTCCACATACTAATGTAATACTTTTGACAAAACTACCCTCCCCAAAAATCTCCATTTGCTTAATTCAGCCAGAAAGACTTAATGTTTAATAAAACTCTTTCTGTTAAGATTAAATGAAAATTTGGAAGGACTACCTGCCAGTACAATGTCACTTTTCCTTGTATCTATATAGGATTTTGCTGTGCCAAAGATTGCTCTCACAGCCATGCAGAACTATCACAATGAGTGAGACTCTTAGTCTTTCTCCAGTGATAGATTTAATTCTGCTTCCTACTTGATCCACTTGACATATCCAAGTAGGACTAAGCCACAAAACAAGGGCTATTTTTATTTATTTCAGTGATCATATTTTTTTAAAAAGAAAAAAAAGCACAATTTCTATGTTAATTATGAAATTAGAATAAGATTTGTCATCCCACATTGTAGTTTAGAAAATGGTAGGAAGTTAAAAAGTTTTTTCAAGTTAATTATATTGAACACAAGAATTCCCTGATGTCTTTGCTGTACAGGTAGTCCTTACGGCAGTTAATCTACTGACTGTTCAAAGTTACAACTGCACTGAAAAAAGTCACTTATGACTGTTTTTCACAGTTACAACCTTTGCAGCATCCCCACAATCATGTGATCAAAATTTGGATGCTTGGCAACTGACTCGTAGTTATGACGGTTGCAGTGTCCCAGGATCATCTGATTACCTTTTGCAACCTTCTGACAAGCAAAGTCAATGGGGAAGCCAGATTCACTTAACAGCCAGGTTACTAATTGAACAACTGCAGTGATTCACTTAACAAATGTGACAAGAAAAGTAATAAAATGAGGCAAAACTCACAACAAATTTCTCACTCAGCAACATAAATTTTGGGCTAAATTGTGCTCGTAAGTTGAGGACTACCTGTATTTTACAGACTACACGTAGATTTCTACAATCCCAAAAAATGACCAGATCTAATAAATGAGAAAAAGAAGTTGGTTTGTGTAGTTTTGATTGTGCTGATTATATTATGCTGTTGAAAACAATATAATGAAATAAAAAAGGATTATCCCAGACTCTCACTAACTTTATTTCTGCTTGGTTATGCTGAAAGGATACCATTAGAGATGTTGCTTCCACTGTCAAACTTACTAGTATCAGACGGAATACTATATTTCTTCATAAGATGTTGAACATTTTCATCTTCATTTGCAGAAGAATGGTGAACACTCTGCTCCTCAAAATCAGGTAGTAGAGATTCAAAAAACAAGGGAGTGATTTCATGGTTGCAGAAAGTTTTTGATAAAATGTTCAACATTCTGCTATTTATTGTTAGATTGCTAACCTCAAATAAAGCCTGTGAAAATAAATAGAAGACAAAATGACAGAAAAGAAAGTAAATCAAAGAAGAGAATTAATTGAACAGTGGACGGGGTTTCTCATTGAGATCCAGAGGCCTCCCACCCTCACATCTTTCAGGAAGACCTTATAATCTGGCTGTTTTTCCCCAGGTTTCTTAATGTAGGATGGGTGAAATCCCTTGTTAGATGTTGACTCAGCCTTCCATCCTTCCCAGGTCGGTAAAATGAGGACCTAAATTGTTGGGGGCAATATGCTGATTCTGTAAACTGCTTAGAGAGGGCTGTAAAACACTGTAAAGTGGTATATAATTCTAAGTGCTATTGTTATCACAGGGCAACAATTTTTGAATCAAGATACCTCAAATGAAGTAACTTACAGAACACATCCAAAATTTGGAACCTATTTTATTCTCATG
Source organism: Thamnophis elegans (assembly GCF_009769535.1). Classification (NCBI taxonomy): domain Eukaryota; kingdom Metazoa; phylum Chordata; class Lepidosauria; order Squamata; family Natricidae; genus Thamnophis; species Thamnophis elegans. The sequence goes on along the minus strand of NC_045541.1, from coordinate 993,329 downwards.
GAATTAAAATTTGGCAATTTTTTTGATTGCTTCAGGGCTGCCACAGAGGCATTTATGTTTAGTAGACTGGTCCTTCTCTAGCCTTCCTGAGTACACTGGCCCCTCCTTTAGCTTCTGGTCCCACCCTAGTCATCCACTGGTCATCAAGTGAAGTCATCAAGTGAAGTCATCAGCTGCCAGAGGATGACATCAGGCCCCAAGATCCGAGAGACATGTGGAGTTACTTCTGAACATTTCTTAAAATTATTTTTCCTCACTTAGAGACAAAAATCTTGCCAAACTAAAACAACTATTTATTTGTTTATTAAATTTAGATGCTGCCCATCTTGTTTAGAAGAGACTCTAGGTGGTTTAGAGACAAGAGTAATAAGTAATAAACAAGACAGACAATGTAAAATAAAATGCAAATAAAAAGCAGAAATTGACAATATTTCTTCTCTCAAATGCTGAACTCTATTTGTTCTCTTTCAGTGTGACATTTTAGCTTCTAGTCTGTAATAACAATCCTTCCCATAATATGTTGGAACGGATAATTTAACTTCTATGCAAATTAAACAATTTCTAGACTCCTGATATTTTTCATTATTTTTTGTAATTCCAGCTTCCAAAAATTAACACATTTTAAAAACCAACCTTAGAAAGTGGTGCATGTCTTGCCATCCTCAACTTTTTCAGGGAATGAATTGCATCTAAGAGTGGATGAACATCTGATACAAGCTTCATCCTCAAGTGATCCAAGTCTTTCAGAAGTTCTAATGCCTTATCCATAGGAATTTGGAATTCCTTAGGGAAAAACATCTAGGGAAGCCCACAAAAAGCAACATCATAATCCAAACTAAACATATTTTTAAAAGAGATACATGTGATACTTGGTATTAACTGATACCAAATAAAGCGTTTAAGTTTAATTAATTCTCTTGCTCAAATCGCAATATCTCTAGACCTCCTTGGACTGAATTGGGCTTCAAAGATTATATACCAAGAGACCACATTCTCAAAAGATCAAAATTCATATTTTTGAGGGAGAGAATGGAACTATGGAAAGCAGTCTATTTTCTGCTTAGTTCAATAAAAATTGTTATTATTCCTGTATTCTCCAGTCCATGCAAAGCTCATCATGCTTCACTCTGCTCCATCCTTAAAAATAAGTCTTTCAGTATCAATATCATTTGTTAGCTCCACAACTTACCATTCCTAGTTCTACCCCTTGCCAAGAAGTCAATAATTACATTACAGTATTCATAATTAGAAGGTTCTAGGAATTATATTTCACATAATTCCAAACATTTCAATGAATTCTATAGAATCACACATTTAAACATCTTCTATAAAGGAGTACATACATTGTTCAACTATAGTCTTGGAAGCACAGCAATAATTAATAGTGGCTACAGTAACACTAAGACTTTGAACAAAATCATAAACTAAATTTATTTAGGGTATTGTTTTTAAATGACTGTAACAATTACAGGTGTAATTGTTTTTTGAAATACATTATAGTTGTTGTTGTTTTTCCTATTATTTTTATTTCATTGGAAGGTTAAAAAAAAAGTCAGAATAAAGCCACCTCCACAGAATCTCAATTCATTCTTTCCAGGATTGTTTCAGAGCGGAAGTGAAGAGATTTGATCCTTCTACCATACCAAACCAATCACTGAAGAGAAATAGGCTTGGAGGCAGCAAAACTATTAGGTCCTCATCTTTTAAAATCTTCGATGATAAAATGTGGTTAACCATCTGCTGCAGACCTCTGCTCAGGTAGATGAAGGGAGATCAGTGCCAGCATAGAGCAGAATGGGGGAATTAAGCACAGGCCTCCTTAGTCAAACCCAGATCCTGGTGATTACAAGGACATATCCATAAGATTTTTTTTAAGCAAAAATATGGAAATGATTCACCACTCCCTCCTCCAACAGGTTTTTTCAACTTCCCAGTCTAGCTAATCGCTCTGAGATTTCCCAATGAGATTTCTCAGAGAAGCCTTCATCAGATTTAAATCAGCTGAGCTTTTTTGTGATTAGCCAAAGGCCACCAGGTGTTGCCACCTGCAATTGCATACGGGGAAAATTCAGGCTTAAATCTAATAAAAACCCCTTTAAAGCAAAACGCATTTGCATGTGTGTAGTGACATTTGGGCCACTTTATGTATTTCATAAATACGGTATAAATTGTCTGTTTTCTTCCCTCTGCTGCTGTATATGAAACATTCCTATTTTGCTAATGATCATATAAAGAAGTGCTATGTATGTTCATGTATTATAAATGCTACTACTTATTAACACCTTACTTTTCACTTATGAAGTTTATATGAATTTACCGGTGCTCTATAATTGTGTCTGGTATCTACAGCATGTATTGGGAAGGATCCCCATCTATGCCAGTTCCCCCCTTCCAAATGAAGCTGCTAAAGAGTCACCTGTAATTATACTCGTAACATTTTAGTTTCAGTCATGTTGGACCAGAGAGTTGCCCAAGTCACATCTGGTCCCATTGAACTGATATATCCACCACCAATTAAAACTGACTGTTGATCTTGTGGATCTCTTTCCCGTTGTGCATAGAATGGCAAATAACACCAAACACATGAAACAAACCTTATAGATGAATCTGTAGACATCTAAGTAACGCAGAAATGTGATCCCCAAAAGATAAGACTTGTAAGTCCTTTCTGCAAGGGAGAAGTTGCAGAATTGTTTTGCTATGACTTCCAGCTTAGCATCACCAGTATCCGTATTACAGGACTCCAGCTGCAGGATTTGGAACATCAGCTGTATTGGCAGGAAAGAAGCAGAGTGGTAAATACCAGGGTCTCTCTAAGAAGATTAAATTAAGCAACTCTCTTTAAAACCACCGACCTAGACCACTTAACAAAGCAGCAGATAGTTGCATCATGCAGCTTCCTAGCTTGCAAGCAAAATCAGGAATGAAAGGACTCGGTTTCTAATTTGTTTTTGTATCTTGTTATTTTATGAACAACCATGTGTTCTTTTCATGTTTCCAATATTGTTGCCTGGCCTCATACTTGCTCAGTTGGCTTAACATAGACTTTCTTTCCTCTGTTGAATACATCTATTTTAATTCCACGGTGAAAAAGGCTATATGTGTTTACCAATGCAAAAACCTGTCCTGTGTACTTTCCAAAAGTAAAATCAGAAACATACAGCTTGATCTATTAACTCAACCCACATCAAACCCTCTGGAAGGCGTCAGCTTTCTCTCTGTGTGTAGCTGTCAGTTTGAGATATTATCTGACATTCAGCCAGTTTAGTTTTAATGATCCTTTCAATAATTATCTTTATTATCAGTAGCATCACAGGTTGAAATATTATGATTTGATTAGAAAGGAACCTACTTTATTAAACAGATAAATCGCTGAAAAAGATGAGTTGCTGATACCAATCGTTCAGTCACACCTGATTTTCTACACAGATGGGTGTGTGTGATACAATCTCTGAAAAGTCATCTAAGCGCCTAGTTATTATTCCCAAGAGACTTGCCTGTGTTTTGTTTTCCGAAAGAGGCATTTCTGTGAAAGCCCTGATACTTTGCGGAGAGAATCCTACAATATTTCTGAGATCATTCTTCAGGCCATCAGGATTTCGGAACAGATCGATGATCATATCTTTAAAACATCACAGAACAATTGGTTAAAATTAAAAAGTCTGTTTTAGTCCAGCTTTCAGAAAATACTATAAACAGAATACTTAAAAAATGATTTGCAAAAGAAAAGTCCTTTATGCTACAGAGTAATAAAGTGAGTAAGAAATATTCAAAATAAGAAATAAGAAAATATTCAAAACATTCATTCCCCTATTTAAAATTAATTTGTATTTTTATTTCAAAGAGGACCTTGATCCACATACATTTTCAATTATTTGGTACTCACATTTAGATAGTGTTTTAAAAAATAAATAAATAATATCTTTATTTTAAAAAAGATTATTTTCATACTACTTCAATTTCATCTGACTTTCATTTCAGAAGCCTAAGAAATACATATTTTTTTTAAAAAATGTTCTATTTATTTTTTTACCAGTATTGCTGTAATTAATTAAAATTCAAAACTTAAGACATGGTTATTTTCTCATCAACAAGCTAAGAAATCCCTATTAATGCAGACAATATTATTGGACAGCAAATGTATTTTCTGAATACTATGGACAGCTCATTTAAATCTCTTTAGAACAGCAATTGATTTCCTTTGGGGAGGTTTTTTTTGGGGGGGAGGTTGCCCTCAAGTCAGCCTTGACTCTTGGCGGCTACACTGACAAGTCCATGCAGGTTTTTTGGCAACATTTTAGTACTGTAAATGCTTTGCCGCCTTCTTCCTATCACTGAGAGAATGACTGGCTCAAAGTCATCTAGCCAACTTTGTGTTTAAGGCAGGGCTAGTCCCACAGTTTCAGTTGATTGCAAAATATAAGTCAGCAATTTGTTATGACTTCAAAAAGGCAGTATAAGTATAATTGCATCAATAAGTAAAATTACCAGTTTTGGAGAATGAAGCATTTTATGTTCATCAGATTTGTAAGCATTTCATAGAAAAATGGGATTGGAAGGGACCTTCTACTACGACTTTCTGCTCAGTCAGGAGACCTTATACCACTCCTGACAAATGGTGACCCAATCTCTTCATGAAAACTTCCAGTAACAAAGCACCCACAACTTCTGGAGGGGTTGAACTGACTAAATGTTCGCGTTATCAAGAAATGTATCTTTAATGCTAGGTTGGGTCTCTCTCTGAGAATTCTCCCATTACTTTTTGTCTGCCTCCGATGCGTTGGAGAAGAGGCCAACCTCCTCTTCTCTCTGATAGCCCCTCAAAAGTATGGGGAGACTGCTCTCATGTCACACCCTAGTCCTTCATTTCACTAGACCAGACAGACCTAGCTCCCTTAACCATTCATCGTATCACTTAACCTCCAGATTTATCTTCTTTGTTGCTTTTCTCTGCACTTTTTTAAAGGACCTCAGCATCTTGTTTATATTGTGATGACAAGAACTGGGCACAGTATTCCAAGTGTGGCCTCACTAGTGCTGTATTAAAGAGATACTGCTCTGTTGCATTACGTTGGGGTTTAGGGAGCTAAGGAAAGAAAGAACCAAAAGCCCCATTGTCTTATGCTGGCATTTGGGGAGCTAAGGATTCTCAGGATGCCTCAGCTCCCTGAATGCCAGTCTAGCGCTCTACCCTATGAAAGAAAGAAGCTGCTTTGCTGATTTACTCCACAAAGCACAAACATTTCCTTCTCATGCTGGATAAAGAAGTTGTGCTGACACCGAGAACAATTAAGTTACTTTGCCCAGTTCAGCAGCTCAGGTTTCACAACAAGCTGAAAAGGAGACTGCTGGGATCTTTCCATGCGGCTTTCTTCTTCCCAGCCTGCTAATCTTCAAAAGAGAAGGATTGTGAGGGGAGGAAGAGGAGCATTTGGAATACGGTGGGGAACAAAGCTGGCCCAGTGCCTTTGGGCATCCAGCAGGGCAAGAGAGAGGGAGGGAATAGACATGTGGGCATCGCTGCAGCATCGCTGCAAAGTTAAGAATTGTACAGAACCAACCAGTCACCTTTAAGGGCAAATGACCAGGTTGGTTCCTTTAATTCATAACTTTGAAATGGGATTTCTAACAGGTAGTTTTTTGGGAGTCTGTTGTAACTTTGAATGGCCATTGAATGATGTGTCGAACTGATGATTACTTTTATGCAGTTTTGTACAGAAATATCAGATCGTCTTTCTTGTCCTCAATTGATTTTTAGCCCCCACTTTACAATTTTCCACCTCTGATTGGAGGTTGGTAACCCAAGGCACTTCCAGGCCTATTCTCTTTCTCCTCTCAGCGAACCCTGGCAATTTATGGTGATAGAGTTTGTGGCATTTCACCCATACTAAATGAAACCTACCATTTACAACCCCCACCATTTTTTAAAAAAAAAAACTATATTTTAAATGCCACAGCCATTCAAGACAAAACAAAAGTAGGATGTGTTTCTGGTTAAAAATCAACAAACAAAATTCATAAGACTTAATCCACCTGGCTATTTTATCACATTTATTTCAATCTAAGTTCTCCATTATTTTAAAATGTTAAAGGAAATAGGCAGAAAACTGTAATAAAGAAAAATCTATTCATACATAATTGCTAAAAGCAAAGATACCTTGTTTTCTGGATTGTGGTGTAATCTTAGTGATACTCATTATTGAAGCCAAGGAAGAAATACGCTTAGAGGTATCACGGAAATATTTCAGTTGCGGGATATTTTCTTGTAACCTTTTTGAAGAAAAGAAAAGGAGTAAGTATTGGTCCTCCTAAATAGATACTACAGATCATATGCAGAGAATCTTACCACTGAATTTGTTGCAGGAGCTTTTGGGGATTCCCAACAATTATTTCCTGAAATTGTTGGGCGAGTCTTCTGTTGCTAATTAAATTGGACAGTGCCGGATCCCTTCGGTTTCTACTGGGAAGAAGCTTCTTCTGGAATTCACTTTGGCTGCACAGCTCAGCAAAAGTAATGTCAGGGAGCTGGCATGTTTGCTGCAACCATTTAATGCTCTCGAGATCACAAAGGAGGGATGTCAGGTTCTGCAGATGGGTTAGCTTTAAACAACCAGAAGAGAGACAAGATTCATCCCAAATGAACAATAAAAGGCAATGAAAGAAACCTAGGCAACATCGAAGGGAAATACTATTTCAGGACAACGATGGAAGCTTTTGCATATAATCAGGATTGGTTTCTAGGTCTAGGCAAATAAGGCAGTTTGCCCAGGGTGCCAAATTTTAGAGGACATTAAAATTGAAAAGACTTCCAAAATGCACAATATGAATATAAAATATAATAAAAAATTTCCTTGTTGCTTTGAATTTATCAATTCAATGGGACCGGATGTGACTTGGGCAACTCTGTGGTTCAACATGATTGAAATTAAAAGATTACAAGCATGATTAGAGATGGCTCTTCAGCAGCTTCCTTTGGAAGGGAGGAACTGGCATAGATGGGGATATTTTCGAATACATACGGTAGATACCAGGCACAATTATAGAGCACCAGTAACTTATATAAACGGCATAAGTGAAAAGCAAGGTGTTAATAAGTAGTAGCATTTATAAGACATGAACATACATTGTATTTATATGATCATTAGCAAAATACATACGTTTCATATACAGTAGCAGAGGGAAGGAAACAGACTCTTTATACTATATGTATGAAACACGCTAATCAAATGTTGCAAGTTTTGAAAAAAAAGTATTATTATAGCTATGGACCTCAGAAAGCTGATAATATTACAGGAACAAGACAAAGTGTGCCAGGAAAATACTAAGCATAACTGTAAACCAGGGATGGGCTGCTGGGGGTTCTCAGGGGTGTTGGAGAACCTCTAGCTAAGATTCTGACTCAGTTTGGAGAATCCCCAAATCCCACTCCTGCCTTGCCCTGCCAACTCCACCCCACCCCTCCCAGAAGTCCCTACGCAGCCCGTTTTGGATGCAGGTAAGTGCAGGGCGCGCACAGAGGGTCAGGGAGGACACAAAACAGGCCTACTGGAAGTCTGGGAAGGCCAGAAACGGGCCCATTTTCAGCCTCCAGAGGGCCTCTAGAGCCCAGGGAGGCCATTTTTGCCCTCCCAGAGGCTTGAGCAAAAGCCTCCGGAGCCCATGGTGCAGGAGGCCAATTAGGCCACAGACACCATGGCCACGCCCACCCAGCAACCAGGCAGAGAACCCAAAAAATAGACCACCGGAGGATTTAGGTGTGGAAAAGCCATAAGTTTCCTTGAAAGAATTTAAACATTCAACTTTGCAGCCCAGAGGCCTTTGTTTATAAATCCGGTGAGCGAGGGGGGGGGGAGAGAACAACGGGAAGGGTGGGAAATAAGAAAAAATGCAGGTGGGAGGGAGGGAGGAACGTTCACCTGATCCTGCCTCAGGACAAGGGCAGGGAGGAGGAACCCCCCCAAAAAACACCCCCAGGCGTGGCTGGGGCGCGGCGGTAGAGAAGCACTGTCAATGTCTGCAGGCTCTCACTTTGCTCACCAGCATGTCCCTGACGATCGGCCATCCTCTGGCCACGTTCCAGACTCCACAGCTGATCGGTGGCTGCTCCTGAGCATGCCACTGCTGTGAATTGTGCTGCCACCTGTCAAAAGGTGAGGATCAGCTGGTGTGGGCACCGGGGAGCCATCCACCAGCAAGATGGACCCCTCCATGCCTCTCCTTTCACCACCTCCACCCTCAGGTATGGGAGCCCTGCAATGGGACTCAACACCAAATTGCATGTGTGCACTTGTGCCCTGCAGTCACACATGGCACCTCCATCCCACCCTGGGCTCCTCCTTTTGCATTCCGTTTTCGTGCCTTCAAGTGGAGCAGAGCACAGAGCCAGGACGCAGGACCTGCTTCCTTCCACCCAAAGGCTCAATAACGGAACCAGATTTTTACAGGCAGTGGCCCAATCCAGAGCAGCGGCATGCTTGGGAGCAGCTGCTCGTCAGCTGTGGAGTCTGGAACGTGGCTGGGGGTGGCCAATCCTCAGGGCCATGACGATAAGCAAAGTGAGAGCCTGCAGACACCGACAGCGCTTCTCTACCGACATCCTGAGGCTTCCTAAATCCTGCTAGACTTTACTGACTTTTCTGGCTCCCAGGTGGATGCTGGCTACGTTTGGCCGGATGCTGGCTGGTCCACAGGCATGGTCACCCGGCCAGGGGCACAGCCTAAGCCCAGGCCACATAATGCACTGGGAGGCAGTAACTCCCAGCGCTGACTTTGCACATATTTGGTGTGTTTACATTCACTCTGTTCCCTGTTGCTCCGGCCGTTGCAAGAAAATTTCACCAGCTGTGTCTCCTGTGTGTTTCTCCCTGCTTAGGGCTGGGACAGCTTTGACATCTGGGCTCTGTGATTTCCCACAGCCCCCGCCGCACCTGGGGGTGTCTTTTGGTTGCAGCCAGGTCCTCCTTCTCCCGTTGTCCCGAGCCAGGATCGGGTGAACTTTCCTCCCTTCTTCCCCCCCTGCTTGCATAGTCCAGCACCTTTGTCTGCATTTTTTCCTATCACCCACCTTTTTTTCCCATTGTCCCCCCCCCCCCACTTACCTGCCAGAGTTAAACACAGGCATGGCCTCCGGGCTGCAAAGTTTAATGCTTCAATTCCTTCTAGGAAACTTAGGGATTTTTTCTGGCTCTGCGCTCCATGCTCCACAGCCCGCCCAGGCTCTGCTTGGCTGGCTGCCTCTCATTGCCACTGATCAACTTACCTAATGCAGGAATTTGATGAAGCCAAGCGGCTCCTTGGTGGGTCCCAGATCCAAACCCGGACGTTTCCAATGGGGAGTGAGCAGAGCAGAAGGTGTCTCTTCCAGTTTCTTGTTCTGGGACTTGGGATACTGCCCTCTCCTGCCACCGCTGCCCTCTCCAGCATGCTGCCTCCATCCCCGCTGCGGCTGCAATGGCAGTGGCTTCCAGAGACACTGGCCGGCGGGGAGGGGGGCTAGGCTAATGCAAATGCTTACCTGTGTAGGCAGGAGGAGGCAGTTGCGAAGGCAAGCAGGGAGAGCATCGGAGTAGGCAGGTTTGGGGGCATGGCCAGCCAGTTGTCATTACCGGTTCAGCAACCCACGCCCAATTACCACTGCCGGTTCAGCTGAACCGGTCCAAACTGGGGGAAACCCACCTCTGCTATAGACACTCTATACTATGTACACATATGGCATATATACCTAGGATTAAATAGTATATTTTGGATGTTCAGAAGTAGTAAATAAATAGACAAAGAAATTGTATCTCGTTGAGGCCTTTGAGGTGAGGAGAGGCCAGGCAAGGCACCCTTTGATGTGAGTGATGTCAAGTTGGCCATGCCCACCCAGTCACATGACCAACCAGCCACGCCCACCAAACTAATGACTCCCCAGAACTGGTAGTAAAAATATTTGAAACTCACCCCTGATCCAAATGATACTTACTTTTAACATCAGAATATCTGGAACTGTGGCAAAAGGATTTTGAGAGTTAAAAAGAACTCCTTTTAGCTCTCTTATTTTTGGAGGAAGAGTATAATTTCCTGTAAGAAATAACACCATCTTGTCTTTTGTAGTACATTTTTATAGATTTCCACTATTACTAACAAACTCTGTAGGCATTTTGAAAACCAACAAAAGCAATGTTGTTTCAGCAAGTGTTTGTCTCTTAGACAAGGTGGCGCAGTGGTTAAATGCAGCACTGCAGGCTACTGCTAGATCAGCAGTTCAGCGGTTCAAATCTCACCGGCTCAGGGTTGACTCAGCCTTCCATCCTTCCGAGGTGGGTAAAATGAGGACCCAGATTGTTGGGGGCGATATGCTGACTCTGTAAACTGCTTAGAGAGGGCTGAAAGCCCCATGAAGCGGTATATAAGTCTACTGCTATTGCTATTAGATCAGTTTACTGAATGGCAACTGAGATATATTGGATTTCTACAGTTTAAAATAGTTGTGAAACATTTCTATCCAAAATTTGGGGGGGGGGGGGGATATATTGAGCTGAATCAAGCTTTAAAAGAAGGATGTAGGGGAAAAGCCCTCATGCATACTAAAAATACTGCAGATCACTCTTTTATTTATTACTCTATTTCATGTTTCAACTCTTTTCAAACACAAATAAAAACGATGTTTATATTGCCTATTCATTCCAAAGAACATTTTAAGGTTTATCTGGGGAATAAACTTTCCAAACCAGTACTCTATCAAATGTTTTTATCAACTTTAGAATGTTATTTGTTTCATCAAATAGCTTTTCCTTTGAATGAACATCAGAATATATTTCCTTTTTTTAGGTTTAAGCTAGAACCACTATTACAAAATAAAACGCCTGAATGTAAACCATTGCAAATCCATCTGTGTTAACTAAAACAAAGTATGTTTTTCTCTGTAAGTTTTCAATTCATCAACTTCTAGTGCCACTGCAGTTCTTTTCTTAAGATAAGTACCCAGGTACATGGTACCAGGTGCTCCGATGACAATGGGTATCACTGTTACATGTTTCATCCATAATCACGCAGTTTCGATGGCCAAGTCGCAGATTTTTTGGATTTTTCCCAGTTCTTTTTCTTCGACTCTGGTATCTCCCGGTACAGCGATATCAATAAACTTTATGCTTTGGTTTTTTGACAACTGTGACATCTGGCGTATTGTGTTCCAAATGACGATCCGTCTGTGTTCGAAAGGCCCACAAGATCTTCACAGTTCCATTTTTGGTGACTTTTTCCACTTTGTGCTCCCATGACTTTTCGGGTACAGATATATAATATTTTTTACATAATGACCAGTGGATTAATTCTGCAACTGGATCATCTCTAGCTTTGTAATCAGTTTGCGGGATTTTGCTGCACTCACATATTAAATGTGAAACAGTTTCAACTTTGTCATTGCGAAGTCGGCAGTTTGGATTTTCAGTGGATTTTTGTATCTTTGCTTTCATGGCCTTAGTTTGCAGTGCTTGTTCTTGAGTAGCCAGGATTAAACCTTCCGTTTCTTTCTTGATGGTTCCCATGTTAAGCCATGTCCATGTGAAGTTGTTATTGCATTTTTTTCAATGTTTTCAAGTACTGTCCATGCAAAGCTTTGGTTTTCCATCCATTTAATCTGTTATCCAGATGTTTAATTATTTTATATTGTTGTTGTTGTTGTTATATGATCTGCCACTATTGCTGTATGTGCACTGAGAGCTTATCCACTGGAGATAAATTCCTTGTGTGTCTAATCACACTTGGCCAATAAAGAATTCCAATTCTAATATACTGCAGTTACCTTAAGCCTTTTGTTACTATTGGTCCTAAAGTGTAAATAGGAGGTGCATGTTTATTAAATGTGGGGGGAAACAGACCCAGTGGGATTCTTTTTGATCAGGCTTCCTGGCTGCTATCTAGGTATGAACTGCCATCAGTATCCTGATAGAGAACCCAGTTGCTAGTAAACTCTTTCACAAAGGGAAGATTTAAAGACAAAAGTACGCTATTATGGAAATAAGGGTTACCTGATAATCCATCGTCTGACCCTTGAAACATGTTCATTATGCAAATGAAATACGATGAGACATTACTATTATCAGATGTTTTTAGGAAGACATTTTCAAATTCTGAAAACAGAAACCTGGGACAAAACAGAACAGAACAGTCATGTGAAATCACACACATTAAAAATGGTTTGCAATTAAAAGAAAGTCTTCAATTTATCTAGATACTGTTCTTCTGTTGATGCATGTTAGGATTGTAATTTCTTTCTTTCTTTTTTTTGGCAGCTGCCGCACACTGCAGAAAATATACCAAGAGAAGAAATAATGGTTGGAAACTAACCAAGGTGAGAAGTCGCTTGGAACTAAGGAGAAACTTCTTAACAGGGAGGCAATGGAACAGCTTGCCATCAGAAGCTGTAGGTGCTCCATCACTGGAGACTTTCAAAAAGCTGCTGGACAACCATTTGTCTGAATTCAATTCATTGGTGAGAAAAGTAAGGCTTTACACAGGCGAGAAAAACCAAATACACAAATATAAAATCAGTGGCTCAACAACAGTAACAGTGAAGGGGATCTAGGCGACTTGATGGACAACCACTTAGGTATGAGCTGCAGCTGCCAAAAAAGAAAAGAAATTGCAATCCTAACATGCATCTACAGAAGAATAGTATCAAGATAGTGTGAAGTGTTAGTACTGCTTTACACTACATAGTAAGACCACGCTTGGAATACTGTAGCCAGTTCCAGAGCTACAGTTTAGCTCCAGGCCCTTAATTATCTTCCATTCTTTCTAGGACTTCAGCATCTTTTTTGTATTGTAAATACAAAAAAGATGCTGAAGTCCTAGAAAGAATGGAAGATAATTAGGGGCCTGGAGATAAACTGTACACTGAATTGGGTGTGTCTAGTCAAATAAAGAGAAGAAGCAGGAGTGACATGACGGCAATCTTCCAGTACTTGAGGGGCTCTCACGGAGAAGACAGGGTTGACTATTTTCCAAAGCAGTTGAAGGCACAACAAGAAGCAGTGGGTGGAAGGTCCTTAAAGAGACCTAATGAGAAATTTCCTGATGGTGAGAACAATTAATCAGTAGAAATTTCTGTCTTTAGAAATTGTGAGTGCTCAATCACTGGAAGTTTTCAAGAAGTGATTGGATAACAATTTAGCCAGAATAGTATAAGGTCTCCTGCTGGAACAGAGTGTTGGACTAGAATACTCCAAGGTCCCTTCTAACTCTGTTATTCGATGCTCTAACTCAGTGATGGCGAACCTTTTTCGGCTCGCGTGCCATAAGGGGGGAGTGCAGGGGGGTCAGGCCGTACCCATAATGCAACACACAACCCCCCCCCAGTGCGCATGCGTGCATGAGAGGCACTCTCCCCCATTTTTCCACGCTTTTTTTGCCCTCCCCAGGCTCCAGATGCTTTATAGGATCCTGGGGAGGGCAAAAACAATCTCTCTAGACCCCCCCCCTCCCGGAGGCTCTCCGGAGGCTTCAGGGACCTTCAGGAGGCTTCCCTGAAGCCTCCGAAGGGCAAAAAACGACCCTATGAGCAAACTGGAAGTCACTTCCATTTTGCTCGGAGGGTCCTTTTTAATCCTCCGAAGGCATCATGGAACTTCCGGTTTGCTTGTAGGGTGGTTTTTAGTCCTCCGGATGCTTCAGGGAAGCCTCCTGAAGCCTCCGGAGGGCCTCCGGGGGGGGGGGGGGGCAAGGGGCTCTTTTCACCCTCCCCAGGCTCCTATAAAGCCTATGGAGCCTGGGGAGGGTGAAAAATGTCTTTAAAAAAGGCTGAACTCAGCCTCGCGTGCCCCGACAAATGGCTCTGCATGCCACCTGTGGTTCGCCATCCCAGCTCTAACTCAACACAAAGAGGAAATAGAACAATTTCTATTTGATCAGAAAATGAATTTTGGTAATCATGTGAGGTTACCAAAAGATACACACGTGTACCAGTATATATGAATGCTCTCTCTGCTCTATAATCAAGTCATCCTGTCAATTATAAATAAACATACATTTTAAAAAAGAATTACGAACCAGTCGTCAGTAATTTTGCATCATTCTGAACATTTTAAACAATATTATTTCTTATGTCGGACCTCATCTCAAAAATATTTCTTTTCTGCTGAAAAAAAATAGAATGGATTTCATTTTATTCAAATAATTATGAAAGATGTTACTTACTGTGCAATCAAATTGCTTGGAGATTGTGCTTGTTCCCATTCCTTCCAAAATGTCTTGTTCAGAAGTGTTTCTGCGATCATCAGAAAGGGATGCCTTATGTGATCAAATTTATATGGCAGCTGAGTTCTTTTTGACGGCAAATTTGGATCTGGATTTGCTTTAAGCTCCTTTAGCAAATCCAAATGATTTAAAATAGAAATACTGGCATTAAATATTTCTGGAACTGATTTGTTGTTCTCCAGAACTTTCCCCATCATTTCCAAGCCATTTCTTGCATTCTCAGTTTCCGCGTGGTACCATTTGGACAACGTAGTCCAGATTGGTGAAAAATCACTTTCAGATGGAATGGAGATTTCATCTTCATTTCCTTGTGTGGCTTCATTCGCAGGAATGTTCAAATATGCAAAATCTTGAAACTGCTTAAAGAATATTGCTAACTCATCCCAGTCTATTAATTTGTCAATGAAATTTTGTATATAATATTCTGTTTCATTTCCTGAATACAGCAAGGGACTTTCTGAAGGGTTATAAATAACATCATTTATATCATCAAGAACTGGGATGAAACAAGTTGAATTAATTGATGGTAATTGTTTAGAAATTTTTGCTAAAGATGCATACATCTCCTGCATCCAAGGATGTTGGAAATCAAAGAGTATATTCATTTTCAAAAGCAAGCCAGAGGAAAATTGTAGTGATTTGATGAGGCATAACAAGTCATTTGAAAAATGCACATTATTTTTTTGGTAAAGATTTATTAACTGTGTCTGCTGGAAATTTCTTATGGAGAAAAGTAAGAAGTCAATAAACGTTTGATTTGTTTTCTTTTCAAAATCCATGGAAGAGAAAAGCAGTTCACAATGGTTTTGGTTATGTGCTTCAGAGAGAGAGAGATTTCTAAACAGCATTTGAAAAATTATGTGAATTATATCTTGAGCATTGCAATTATGTGGCGCACTCGTTTTGTTGGTCCAACTATGTAATAATGGACTTAGAGTTAAATATAAGATATCCATTGTTTTTGTTTCAGCTAAATTTCCATCCCCTAAGAAAGATTCACTGAATTCCTTTTGAAACAGAAATTGTGAAAAACCATACAGGGTGGCGATTTTTCCTTTATTCGTTTCTTCCAATTTGCTGTCAGAAAGTATCCTTGCTCCTTCATTCAGTATGTCATAAATATTTTCAAAGATTTTGTGGCTATTATTAGCCAATGGGAGAATGGTTTTTAATTGACTAATGCTAAATTGACGCCTAAAACTTTGCTGCAATAACAGCTTCCTAACAGCAGCATTAATTTGTTCTGAAGTGTTAATATATGGGTTTTCTTCATTATATTTTGGTAGTACATGGGATAAAAATTGAGTTAACCCTTGCAGTTCTGAGTTAAAATGAAGGCCAGAAGCATTATTCAGTGAAGAAAGATGTTTATATAATTTATTTAAAAAAAGTGAGCTATGCATTACCGGTTGTAGTTTTCTATAAATATTTACAAAGGTCTTCAACTCAGTTGACCAGGATTTTTTATCAGTATTTTGGATTCTTTGCAGTAATTTTGAAAGATAAATAATCAAGTTTACATTTGTTTTACTATGATAGTTATTCTGAGGGGTCAAGAATGGCTTCAGAATGGCTTTCATTACTGAAGATTTAAGAAACAAATTTGAAGATGTCAAAGGAATTTCTTCTCTCGAATCAAAAGCCCATGGTATTTCCATTGGAAATTGGGTAGTTGTTATAGACATCATCTTCTGGATAGTTTTCCATATCATTGTACGTTTGAAGTTGATCCTATTTAAAAACAATTCATTTGATACTCTTGTGGTTTTGTTTAATGTGTGTTTGATTTGTTCTGGAGAAGGATTAATGTAGAAAAGTCTTTGAAAAAGAGCATCAAAAGGTGATAAAAAAGTATTAATATTTTTTCTAAAATAAATTTGGTAATCTATGTCAGAACTGGAATTTAGGAACAATCTTAACATATCTAATATGTCTTCTAAATAGGAAACTCTCATGCCCCATCTTAAAGTTTCAAGGAGTTTGTATGGGTTCTTTTCCTTGTTGGCTAATCCAATGCCAACAAGAATTAGTGCTTTTCTGGACATTTCTAGCAGTTGAATATACTGCTTTGTATTTGTCACATTCTGTTTTGAGAGCAATATATCTGCAGTCTTGCTCAAGATCTCTGAAAAATTACTCCATTTTGATTGATGAACCACATTTTTGCTCATTTGTAAAATCTTAGCTACAATCTTTTGGTGTTTATTATGTAGCAAAAAAGAAGGCACAAATGTTTGATTCCAAAATGATGGGTTATCCAGGATATTTTGAATAACTTCTACTGTTCCTTTAAAAATAAAAGGACTCTGAATGTGTAAAGCAGAAATTTTGTTAATGATATTGCTAAGCAATGGTTCTCTGCAAGTCAGATTACGTTGAGACAGATCAAGAGACAAGGCACTTAGATTTTTATCAATCTTGTCTAGCCAGGAATTCTGATTTTTATGGATCCCAATTAATTTGGACAGAAAACTGGATGAAACTTCTAATAATTTGATGAGACACACACATTCACCTGAGCAGTGTTTACTTTTGTTTCCCTGGATTATTTCAAAAAGTGATGCCGGTTTGAGACTCTCTGTTGTCAGGTGAAGCAATTGGGTAAATATATAGTCATAGGTTGTTTGGTTTTCAAAATCCAGAGAAGATAAGAGAAAATCACATTTTCTTTCTCTTAAGGCTTCCTTTAGTGTGGCATTATTGAAAAACACTTCAATTGCAATAAGATGGAGATCTTTGACAGTGCAGTCTGAGAATCTGTTGTCAGCCTGAATGTTTCCGATTTGAAGAAGGCTTGGTGCTAAATACAAGAGTTGCAATATTTTTGCTTGTATTGGAGAATTATGCCACACTGGAGTCATATATAAATCCAGCAAAGGTGAAAATGCTTGTGAAAATCTGAGGAGGGTATCAGTTTTGTTAATATTAAATGTTTTTTTCTGACTGAGATCAGAAAGTATCTCTATATCCTTCTTGATTATTTGAAATAATTTCCGTACAGTTTCATTGTTGGTATTCATTAGTGGATTAACAATGACGTATTTTTTCTCCAGGTCCTCGAGCACTTGTAAACTTTTAAGAACAGCATTTAAAGCCATTGAAACATTTGCGGCCTTGATGCTCCCTGCATCATGCTTTTTCAATATATGGTTTACAAATGTAATCATTTGCTCAAGTTCTATATTCAAAGGAAGTCCAAAGTTATCATGATTGGCGTACAGATTGTCATGTAATATATCTAAGATCTGTTTGTAGATAAGGATGTCTGTATCACTCCATTTTGCAGACCTCAATTTTTCAGCAATATGCCAATAAGTGTTGAATTCATTCCACTGAGATTCATTGATGGAATTTTGGATTTTCTGCATCAGGTTGGTCAGAGAAGAGATCAAAAGGTAGTTACGGTTTGTCCTGCTATTTGTTATGATACTAAAGATTTTCTCAAGTACCAGGAGGTTCTCAGGAAAATTGTCAGTTGTTGCTGGTTTAAGCAGAAAGTTTACTAACAATGATGGCACTTCTTCCACTGAGGTCAAGTATTTTCTATATTTTTCAGGCAGGAAAGATAATTTGAGGACATTACTCATTTTAACACTTTGCCATGCCTTTCTGGCTTTAAAAATACTATTTAAAAATGAGATGTCCCTGATGCTCCTATTTAAATTGTGGATATTTTGAGTTTCCTTGAAGTCAAATAATGGCATTTTCTTCAAGCTATTCGGAGAGTTTGTATTTCTTTGGAAATTCTTTAAAAAATAGTCAGGCTTAAAATCTTCATCAGCAAAATCAGGAGCTAAAAGGTTCCTGTAATAAAAAGATAGAGAGGGCATCATTTATAACAGAACAGAGAAAATGAAAATGGCATGAAATGCCATGAGATTTGTTTCCCCTTCCAATAGTGTTTTAATAACCTGTCTTTCCACTCATCTCTTCCTCACACCTTGCTTGTTTCTATTTTTAACAAATCATATTTTGCTCTTAAACATACGGCTTATGCTTATGACTGGTCTTAAATTCCAATCAAACATGAAAAATGCCAGATATGGTCTTTCATGGTTCCTGACCCACTTTTTTGTCTTCTTCCAAGGCACTCCCACCTTTCTAGTTCCCAGCAATGTTCCCTTCCTCCCCATTAGCCAAAAGCCTTCAGTCCCACCAAGGCTCCCTCTGCCACCCCCGTAGTCAAAGGACTCAGCAGCCCCGAGAGGCTCCACTTCCAGCGCCCTTCGGACTTCAGCCACGCATTTTGCGAAGGGAGCTCCACCGTCCTAAGAGAGACTCTTTCTCCCTCCGGCCAAACTTCTCCGACTGTCACTCCCTCTGGAAGCCTCTCTTGGACAGTGGCTGGAATGAACTTCAGGGCATGGAGGAGGAAGGGCTGAGCCTTCTCCCCCTCCCCACTTCCAACTACACAGAGGTCAGGATCTGGAAGGGGTCAGGAAAATGGGGGGGGGGGGTACTGGGCAGCTACCGGGCAGTAACTCAACAGCGGTTGAGAGAGATGGGGAGGGGGCAGAAGAAAGTGGGCTTTCCTGGCGTTGGGGGAAAACAGCCCTTGACTCCTCCTGGGGCTTCTCAGCAGTAGCTGCCAGCAGAAGCATCACCACCCTCGGAGGGCCCGATCAGAGGAAGATCAGGGGGGAGGCAAATAAATCCAGGGTATGTGTTGAGATGGGGAGGGGGAGTTGGGAGAGCTTAAATCTGCAGCTGCATTAAAAGCTTCACCTTGAAGCTCTTATAGCCTCGCCTGGAAAAGGCAAAAGGGGGGAGGAAGGTTCCCCCCCCCCCCTCTCTCTCTCTCTCTCTCACACACACACACACACACAGATGGGGGGGAGGGAAGAGGCGCAAAGTTCAGGTAGTAAGGGATGAAAATATGCCGCTCAAACACTATACTTTTCTGCACACACTGAAAAAAAATTAGAGGGAACATTGGTTCCCAGATTCCTTTTTTCTAGTCAACCCTCTTCTTGAACTATAAAAAACCTCTGTTAATAGCTATTATTGATGTCAGTGGATGTTTTGTAAATGCTTACAGTCCTGTACTGCAAAAGATATGATTGCTGATCTAAAGGAGTGAATCTATTCCTTTACTGCTTCAATCAGGGTGAAAATAGTGGCTCTTACTGACACACGGGGGCATTTTCAGCAGAGGGAGCTGCCCTTGAAGCAGCTCCATGTTCAATGGAAATGTTTCAGTGCAAATTTCATGCATATTCCATTGAATTATGGAATATTGGATATTATGGAAAGCTCCCTTGCAATTTCCCCTTTGGGGAAAAGGGCGGCATATAAATGCAATAAATTCAATTATATTTTTATAAAGTGTATTGTCACATGCTAAAGTCATTCATACATTTAGTTTATAAATTAAAAAAAATACATTAAAAACAATGGCACTCATTTTTGGGTAGACACGTATAGTTGTTCTGGTGATCTTGTGTGAATACTAGCTTTTACATGCATATACAGGCAATTCTCAAGGTACAATAGATCATTTATTGTCCATTCAAAGTTTCAACAGACCCCCCCCACACACACACACAAACCTATATACAACCCTGTTTCAAAGTTACAAATTCTACAGGACCAACCTGGTCCCTCACCTGATGAATGCCTGGGTTGTAGAGAATTCTTAACCTTACAGAGACACTGCAACGCACCCACATATCTATCCCCCCCCCCTGCCTCCATCTTGTCCTACTGGATCTCCAAAGACCCTGGGCCTGCTTTGTCTGCCCACCAAATTCCAAACAGCTCTCTTCCACCGCTCACAATCCCACACTCACCTTCTGGGGACTAGCAGAACTCAGGAGGCTGGGATGGAGGATATCTCAGCGGGAGGCAGAGGCCTCCTTGGTGTGCTCGTGTCTGGACTAAGCCTCCCGTTGTTTCCTCCACCCCTGAGTCCCATGATGTTCTACCTAATGGCCCGTGCATTTGTTTAACGAATGCATTGGGGACAGCAATGACAGAGAGGAGGTTAATTATGTACTTCATTTAATGTAATCCTTGATTTCCAATACAAAAGGTCAGGCTCCATTTCTATCGTAAATTGAGGGTTTCAGTCAAATACTGGTACATTTTTATACCTGCTGTCTTAACAATATCAGAGGAACTAGAGAAATACCCACGTGATTGGAAGAAAAGAGAGTAGTTTCCATTCCTTTTGAAGTAACATTTTATAGCAGGAGAAAGAATAATTTTAACTCAGAACTCACCTTAGAACTTCTTTCATTTTAGCAAATAAAATCAGAATCTTTTCCGAGGAAATGCGTTGTTCACAAATGTAATTTACTACCAAATTATTTTTATCTAAAAAAACAAACCGACAAATAAACAAGTTAAATTACTAGTTTTAATTATTCTCTTTCAACTGTGAGAGGGCACTATTATTTTATTACATAAAATGTATGTTCCATCTCTCTGCCTGTAAAATAATAGCATTGGAATAAACCTCATAAATACAATCTGGGATTTTTTTTATGGTTTTCCAGAAAAAACAAAGCATGTTTTCCACCTTAAGTTGGCTAATATTTGTTTTCAGGGTTGTTTCAGATGATTATGCGGGATCTGTTTGCTTATTGAGAAATCTAGTTGGATAAATTGGGACTGACATATCATTGCCAGGGTTCATCAGGAAGAATGAATGAAGGGAACTGTTTTCAAATTTAATGGAGTAATATTTAAAATTAGAATCTTATACATTGGCTGCAATATTGTATAGCAATGTTAGCATTTATTTTGCTGAATAATGTATTGGGGGAAAAAATTCACCATATTCAATTAACTATGTAAGAGACCTAAAGCAAGACCTTTACTTTAAGGTAAAGGTAAAGGTTCCCCTCGCACATATGTGCTAGTTGTTCCCGAATCTAGAGGGCGGTGCTCATCTCCATTTCAAAGCCAAAGAGCCAGCGCTGTCCGAAGACATCTCCATGGTCATGTGGCCGGCATGACTAAATGCCAAAGGTTCACAGAATGCTGTTACCTTCCCACCAAAGTTGGTCCCTATTTTTCTACTTGTACTTTTACATTTCGAACTGCTAGGTTGGCAGAAGCTGGCACAAGTAATGGGAGCTCACTCCGTTACACGGCACTAGGGATTCAAACCGTCGAACTGCCGACCTTTCTGATCGACAAGCTCAGCTCTTAGCTACTGAGCCTCCATGTCCTATGATTTATTACCAACCTGTAATACAAGTATTTGGATCTACCTACTAGAGTTTCCATTTCATTCAACCAACTCATCCCACCTACATAAGCAGGGAAGTTATGTTGTAGGTCCCGTCACTTAAAGAAATTCAACTAGTGGGGTCTCAGAAGAGCCCCTTCTCTGCCATTGTTCCCTGCCCTGTGGAACACCTTGCCCCAGAGATTAGATAGGGCACCACTCCCCTAGCCTTTTAGAAGGGTTTCAAGGTTGGCTCTGCCAATTGGCATGGGGGTCTGTGCAAGCATTGGAGGGGTGGGAGGTGGGGGTTTGGTGGGCTGAAGGTACTTCCTCTATCTATTAACATTTCAATAGTCCCATTAACTCCGTTTCAATTTGGTTTTTAATTTTGTTCTAAACTATGGCTTTTATATGATTTTGTTTTACTTGCAAACCATCCAGAGTCAACCAAGTGTGATGGGTGATATGGAAATTTGGTAACTAAAAAAGTGAATTAACATTACTTAGGTCTCTGATCAGGTACAACAAATAGACTAGTCTCACCTTGTTCTGAACAGTTCAAAGTCGACAGCCAGCTAGTCACATTCAGAATCGGTTGGGAACTGTTACCCCTCTTCACAAATGACCTTTAAAAGAAGAAAAGAAAAGTCCTAAGTATGAGGATGCAATGAAATCAGGCATGAGCCAATCCCGGCTCATAGCAGTTTTTCCATGTAAGGGACATGCTCAGCTCCTCTATGATATGCACTTTTTAAAAGTGTTTAAACAATGTCTCTGAAAAAATCCTGAAAGAACTAGAATTAACAGCTGCCGGGGGGAGGGGAGGGAGGACACATTAAATTTACAGCCAGCCCCTTGCTCCACTTCCCTTTTCAGCTTTAAATAAAATGTAAGACCCCAAAGGGACTGGTTTAAAAGCAGCTTTCTCACCAGTGGCTTTCTCATGTAATACAACACCAGTGAAATTGTGTATGAAGAGGCCTTTGGGGAAATGTGGCAGAATGTATTAATTTTTTTGTCATATTTATTTCAGTTATTCTCTTCCATATACGTCTTTCTTCTTTTCCCCACTACAGGTCGGTGAGGGGGGGGGGGGGACATTTCCTGACTTCAGGGACCTCTTCAGGCAGTTTCAGGAGTCAATACTGACTTAAACAGATGCACACAATAAAAAGTATGGGAATTGTCGAACAAATTTCTTCTAACCATTGCCTAATGCACTTTGGGAAGAGAAAATGGCAGTTGCCAAGAGGCAGCCAGTGGTGAAACGGTGCCACCAAAAGCTAACAGCCTCCATAAAAAAAATGGGATAAAGGAAACAGAGTCAATTGATTCAATGTTCCATTCATTATAAGGCATATTTCTTCATAAATATAATAATTCTGGTCTTTTTGCTGCCAAAATTAATTTCGTCATGCATAAAAAAATCATAGTTTATAAACTCACTATAAAATGATCAAATTTTACCACCTTATTTTAATTTCATATGGAAGTAATCACCATCCATTGTGGAATAATTGAGCACAATCTGATGTTTAGAAAAAAACAACCCTTAAATTATCTCAGTTCATCAAAACTGGGCTCGTTTGTGTAACAGTCAACAAGCTCTGTAAGAGAAATCCTGTGCACACCAGTTTCCAGCTTCCATCTCTTTTACCTCTTCCTGTCGTGAAGAGTATCAACCATGTCTCTCACTACGGTAGAACCATGGATGATATCTGGAGTCATCAGGAAGAGGTTCCATATAGACGTTTCATTCTGCACTTGGGAGATGAGTGATAAAAACGACCCAACTTCCTGGACAAAAGCCATCTGAAAAGAAGGATGCTTCTGCAACTAGAAAGAGAAGTGAAGGAACATCTTTTAAAAGGTGAGTATAAGTAGTTCCCAAGTTATGACTGGCCACTTAATGACTGTTTGATTTGTTAAACCTGAGAAATGGTTTTAGCACCTTATCATCCTGATCAAGATTGAATCACTTTATTTCTTCTGAGCTTCTTCAAGCAGGAGGAGGGAGGGGGAAACGGAAGGCTAAGCTTTCACCTATGGGCCATTAGAGCGTGAACCTCACCAAGGCCACCACTGCAGGTGCTAGACAGGAACAGGGACTGTTCTCATAACAAAGGGGAATTTTATAACTGGACCATGTAAACACCCAGGGGCGAGGCGCTTGCACGAGAGCAAGTGGTTTGAATAGTGTTCATCAGGCAGCATCATGGGAGGAGGTTTCCTAGTGTCTGGGTTGAATGAGACAAACTACCTCTCTTGAAATGTGAAGCTGGAGATACAACTACAAAGGGAGGAGTTGTGGATGATTGTTACTAATCCACCAAGAGTCCTGGATGATGGTGGCCAGAGGAGAAGTGAAAAAAGCATTGGCCAGCATAATTCTTGCTTTAGAAGACAGTCAGTTGCTACACGTGAGAGGTCTCCAGTCTGTGAAAAACTGCTGGGAGGCGTTGCGCAGTGTGTATGTGAGAGACACTGCAGGCAGTAAGATGTTGCTGACTAGGCAACTGTATAAGGCACAGCTGAAGCCGGGAGAGTGTGTGTCCACACATCTGCAGAATACGAGAAGGACTTTCCTTGAGTTGGAAGAAAGGGGAATGACATAAGGTGTATGTAGTGCTTAGTTCCTTAAACAGTTCATGGGACATTTTCGTGACTAGTCTAGAGTCCATGCAAGAACAGGATTTAACCGTGGCATATTTAACTTGTCAGTTGTTGGAGGAGGAGCAGAAACAGCTGGAGAGGAGACCAGGAAAAGGAGGAGAGAGGGTTCGGCACAGACCGGTATCTGCAACAGGATGCCAGGATGCCGGCAGAGCAACTGAGAATGTTAATTTTGTGAAGAGAGGCTACACCTGCGGTTCTTCTTAGCATCTCCAGAGAGACTCTCCTGAGAGGAGGAACAGAGGAGCAGTGAGACAAGGGCATGGATCTAAGCAGCTAATGTGGAGCAGTTCCCCAGCATCGTTTTCCCTGGCAGCGTCAACAACTGAACATACCAGGAATACATGGTTATTGGACGGTGGGGAGAGCCAGCATATTGTTAACAATCCACATGTGTTTTGTGGTTTGAAAGCAGCAAACCAAATGTGGGTTAGAATGGCTGACGAACAGAGAGATGCTGTAAAAGGGAAAGGTAGTGTGTAGGTACCAGAAATGGATGCTACATTGTACAACATGTTATGTGTATCTGCTTTAGAGCACAATTTGTTGAGTTTATCCGTGTTAGACAGGCAGGGTTATGAAATATGCTGGGGGACCATATACCATTAAGAAAGATGGACAGGCATCTGCACAAGGCGTTAGAAAGGATGGCCTGTACGTTCTGGGAATGCAAGAAAATAATTCTGCACATGTACTTAAGAAGGCTCCTACGCATGACAATTGTATATACCTGTTACATAGAACAGTGGTCCCCAACCCCCGGTCCGCGGAGTACCTGGCACCGGGCCGCGCAGCGGCCGGGGGCCATGATCGCTGCAGCGGCCGGGGGCCATGATCGCTGCAGCGGCCGGGGGCCATGATCGCTGCAGCGGCCGGGGGCCATGATCGCTGCAGCGGCCGGGGGCCATGATCGCTGCGCAAAGGCTCCTGGGCCGTGCGCAAAAGCTCCTGGGCCATGCGCAAAGACTCCAGGGAAGAGAGCCCTGCGCTGGTACGCACGTGATATATAAACAATCAATGTGTCGTCGCGAACAACGCCCCCCCACCCCTGCGCGCGCTCAGCGGGCCACGGTAAAATTATCAAAGGCTGACTGGTCCGCGGCGATAAAAAGGTTGGGGACCACTGACATAGAAGATTGGGGCACGCAGGTTTTAAAGAATTGAAAAGGATGCCTGATATAGCTGAGGGATGTAATGTATATTTGGATTGTATTGTGTGTAAGGAATCAAAAGCCAAAATGTATCCTGGAAGTAAAAAAAAGTGCAAGAACCACAAGCAGGATATTTCAATTGGTCCATGCTGGTTTGGTTGGTCCCATGACACCCTCTTTAGGAGGAGCGAGATACGCCTTAGTCATAGTAGATGATTACAGTAGATATGGATATTGTTATTTACTGAAAAATAAGACTGAAGTATTGCAACAATTTAGGAAATGGGTAACACTTGTAGAACGACAATATGGATGTAAGGTATGCCAGCTGCAAACAGACAAGGAAACAGAGTTTATGTTTGAGAGGCTTCAAAGGTGGTTAAGCAGTCTAGGCATACAGCATAAAAAACCAGATCCATTTTCACCTTCTGAGAACATAGCAATAGCAGTTAGACTTATATACCGCTTCATAGGGCTTTCAGCCCTCTCTAAGCGGTTTTACAGAGTCAGCATATCGCCCCCAACAACAATCCGGGTCCTCATTTTACCCACCTCGGAAGGATGGAAGGCTGAGTCAACCCTGAGTCGGTGAGATTTGAACCGCTGAACTGCAGATAACAGTCAGCTGAAGTGGCCTGCAGTGCTGCACCCTAACCACTGCGCCACCTCGGCTCAATGGAACGGTATGTGCCTTCAGTTCATTCAAGAACATTTGATAGTTATGCCTGGGTGCGTATTCCAAAAGCTACGAGGAGAAAAGGTCAGACGAAGGCCAGAAAGTTTCGATTTGTTTGGTATGAGCCAGGAACTAAAGGGTACAGGTTTACAGATGGTACTAAGAGAGTAGTGCTCTCAAGATCTGCTAGCTTTGCAGAACAAAACAACTGGAACACATGCTGATCAGGAGGTGTTCATGCCAATGCAGAGTTCTAATCTGTCGGAAGATTAGAACCAAGAGAGCCAAGGTGGCGCAGTGGTTAAATGCAGCACTGCAGGCTACTGCTAGATCAGCAGTTCAGCGGTTCAAATCTCACCGGCTCAGGGTTGACTCAGCCTTCCATCCTTCCGAGGTGGGTAAAATGAGGACCCAGATTGTTGGGGGCAATATGCTGACTCTCTGTAAACCGCTTAGAGAGGGCTGAAAGCCCTATGAAGCGGGATATAAGTCTACTGCTATTGCTATTGCTATTGCACAGATGACATAGATGTAGAAGAGGAGAGACCGGAAACTGTGACGCAGGAACACATAATTCCAAGGAGGTCCGAGAGGAGTAATAAAGGTGCATCTCCAGAACGGTTTACTGAGAGGGAGGTCAGAACATACAGTGTTTAGGTATGAACCTCAGAATTACCAGTAAATGTTGATAATGCCCAAAGTATGTGAAATTACTGAAAGATGTAAACGGTAATGTATAACAATGATCAGATTGCAGCATTGTTCTAGCGATTGTAATATAGCTGATATGTTAATAAAAAAACCCTGTGTCTGTAGAAAAGTATAAAGAATATGTCAAAGCATTTGGATTATCAGCCGTACAGCTTTAAATGGGAAGAGTGTCAAGTGCTGAGGATTTAATAACTGTCAGTTGATGAAAGGTTGTAAACTGTTATTTGTAAGATGATGCCATGTAAGCAAGGCTGATGCAATGAGGTGTGTGTATGTGTATGTGTATGTATGTGTGTATATATGTGTGTGTGTGTGTTTGTGTGTTATATTTGTGCTGATAAATAAATTATATTTGTGCTGATTTTATTTATCAGCACAAATATAACACAAATATAACAAAGGCAACAGTAAAAATGTTGGGTTTCTGTTGTGATGGACTCTTGTGACGAGCCGATTGACAGATGATGGAAGCAGTTAGCTTCCTTCCATAATTGGGGCTTACCAGGGGTTGTGACACTAAATATCTATATATCTATATATCTATATATCTATATATCTATATATCTATATATCTATATATCTATATATCTATATATCTATATATCTATATATCTATATATCTATATATCTATATATCTATATATCTATATATCTATATATCTATATATCTATATCTATCTATATCTATCTATATCTATCTATATCTATCTATCTATCTATCTATCTATCTATCTATCTATCATCTATCTATCTATCTATCTATCTATCTATCTATCGTCATTAGAGGACATTTCTCTTTGTATATATTTTGCATATAGAATAGAATACAATAGCAGAGTTGGAAGGGACCTTGGAGGTCTTCTAGTCCAACCCCCTATCTAGGCAGGAAACCCTATCCCGTTTCAGACAAATGGCTATCCAACATCTTCTTAAAGACTTCCAGTATTGGGGCTTTCACAACTTCTGGAGGCAACTTCTGTTCCACTGATTAATTCTCCTAACTGTCAGGAAATCTCTCCTCAGTTCTAAGTTGCTTCTCTCCTTGATTAGTTTCCACCCATTGCTTCTTGTTCTACCCTCAGGTGCCTTGAAGAATAGTTTGATTCCCTCTTCTTTGTGGCAACCCCTGAGATATTGGAACACTGCTATCATGTCACCACTAGTCCTTCTGTTCATTAAACTAGACATACCCAGTTCCTGCAACCTTTCTTCATATGTTTTAGCCTCCAGTCCCCTAATCCTCTTTCTTGCTCTTCTCTGCACTCTTTCCAGAGTCTCCACATCTTTTCTACATTGTGGTGACCAAAACTGAATGCAGTATTCCAAATATAATGCCTTACCAAGGCATTTTAAAGTGGCATTAACACTTCACGTGATCTGGATTCTATCCCTCTGTTTATGCAGCCTAGAACTGTGTGTGTTTATTTATTTATTTGTTTGTTTGTTTATTTGTTTATTTGTTTATTTATTTATTTATTTGACTTATATATCGCTTCAATTTTTTTCTTTTACAAAATAACCAGCTTCAAATCTGTACATGCAGGGTAACCAAATAGATAGAGCGTGGAAAAGCTGTTAGATTAAAAAAATGGGTGAAGGGAACTCTTTTCTAAACAGTTTATGAAAGCTACATATAGTAAACTATATTTTCCTCACAAAGGGGGCAGGGGGAAGAAAAGGAACGAGAGAGGGATGGATACTTACTTTTGAAATATGAGTTCTGAGTTCTTGGAAAAATGACTCCAGAAGAGACATATTATGGAGGCAGAATGGCTGATAGATGTTTATTCCGAGAGTTTCCGAAAGGAGGCCTTGCAAAGACGCATTCACGGAGAGAACCTCACAGATGGCGACTTTAAGGTTGGCTTGAGAAGAGTCTTGTTTCTGCAGCCAAGTAGTAAAATTGCATATAAAGGTAATGAAGTAAAATTATTTTGTTCAGTCTGACTAGATACAGATTTTCTAAAATGAGTTGATCAAATGTTTGGAAGAACATGATGCAAGTAGTCCTTGACTTACAACAGTCGCTTAGTTACTGTTCAAATTTAAAACAGCACTGGGAAAAATGACTTATGACCGTTTTTCACACTTACGACCTTTGCAGCAGCCCCATGGTCACATGATCCAAATTAAGATATTTTGGCAACTGACTCTTTATGGTGGTTGCAGCGTCCCAGGGTTATTCGATCACTTTTGAGACCTTCTGACCAGGAAAGTCAACGGGGAAGCCAGATTCACTTAACCGTCTCATCATATACTTTCCTTCTCCAAGGGGGAAAACAATCCAGTGTCCCTCCCTCCCTTCATCAGGTCTGTGAATCAGGCTTTTTCCATCCCTTTTATGAAAATGAAACAATTCTACTTACTAGAATCTGTCCCACAACCCAAAAAGCCCACAGCTACTCCCTGTGCCTGTTTACACGGAGTCAGGCATGTTTGTCTCAGTCTGTGTTCAAGTTCATTTGAACAAAATAAAAATACTTTATATATGACCTCTACTTCTGTGCATGCCTCTGATAACCATAATTTTTCATAAAATGACTAGAATTTCATTCAGTGGAAAACAGGCCACACTTTGCAACTAGGGAATTTTTCTAAAATAACAACTGCTTAGCATTGGAATGGTCCCTTACTAAAAAAAAGTAATAATTTTTTTAAAGCAAGGGACTATTGGGTTGTGACTTCAACAATGCTGCGAAGATATAGAAAGATGGAGCACTGAGCTTTTGCACAAAAGACTGATTATAAATCCAATCCAATCAGTCCTTTCTATTATTGGAAGAGAGGGAGGTAATAAATAGCTCTACAAAGGGAATAGCTGTTTCATTATCAGTAAACCAGCAGGTGGGGGGGGGGGGCTTTCCTGGTGGATGAACACAATTGATACTCCTACTAGCATCATCTAACATTTCAGGTGCTGTGGCTTCCAGGTGCATATAGCTTTTCAGAAACATACACTTTTTTTCTTCTTATTTTATGTTTTACTTGAAAACCAGCATGGAGCATGGATTTTGAAGCTGACCTAGAAGATGAGATACCCTAGCTTTCTTCAAGATGGTTAAGATTTCAGTTATTTTAAGTTTAAGTACAAATAAATTTGTTTCATGCTGTACTATTTGCAACACTAATATAAATTATTTTGTTTTTATTGGATAATCAGAATTATCATTTTTGCTATATTCAGCACATATGGGAGTATACTCATAGCATAAACAAATGAAATTTGGGTGCTTTTTAAAACTAAAATATTTATTTTATTTCCTCATAAAAATATTAAAATGTATATACCTATATTAACTTTAGGTAAAATGGGGCATTTAAAGATGACTCTTTATATTTAGACAATTACCTCTGCTAAAGTGAGAATCTGGTTAAGCAAGTATATTCTGTCATAGTTGGTTGATGATGAAATATTTTCAGTAAAATCTTTCAGACTGAATGTTGAATCAAGTATCTCTGTAAGTGAAAGAAGAAAATGTTTTACCTCACCATTAAAATATAAAGCCTGGGACGAATTATAAAGTATCACAAAGAGGAAGAACCCAAATTGTTCGAGCAGAGTTGTTCAAAATTCCCACGAATTTTAATGTAACAAGAAGTAATTCATGGCCCAGGGAGGAAATGGAATAACATATAGAATAAGTACATAGAATAACATTGATACTACTGAGTAAATCAGGTGTATTGCTACAGACTCAAAACAAATTATTACTGCATACAATATTTGTAAAGAAAATATCTAAATTTGTGCAATAATTTTAATAAATATCATGTAATCCTCCTATGTAATAAATGTATACATTATGGCATAATGATACAATATATTATACTATTAAATATACTACTCTTATATAATATTACAATTAAAAGGACTATTTACTTCAATATATAAAAATGATAAATAAAAGAGACATTTCAAATTATGGGGAGGAGTGCCTGGAAAACCTGCCAATAAATCTAATTGGCAAACGTGACCTGTGACAATTGGGGAAGGAATTATTTCCTATTTTAACTATACTGAAACCACAGGAAAGATTTAGAGTTGATTTTACATTTGACCGTGCCAATATGATGCACCCAATAAAGAAGTTCTTTGAGGAAGATTCCAGTCTCAGAGTTCTGATTTGCTTGGGTTCATTATTGGGAACCTTGAATTAAACCAACACTCTCAACCTCTGCCCGGAAGAAGGGGAAATCCTGCAGGGCCCTGAGCCCTGGCCACCTACCTGGTTGCTTTGGCAAGTCAGAGAAGACTCAGGGAATATTCCAAGATGGAGAAGAAGGGGGAAGCCCCCGCCAGACCTAGTGTGGCCACGGCTGCTGCAGTGCAGCCAGCAAGCCAAGCTACCTGGTATTGGACCTGGGTACTTGAGAGACCGCCTTCTGCCGATTACCTCCCACAGACCCATTCGATCCCACAGACTAGGCCTCCTCTGTATTCCATCTGCCGGCCAATGACAGCTGGCGACTACCCGGAGGAGGGCCTTCTCTGTGGCTGCCCCGGCCCTTTGGAACGAGCTCCCCGTGGAGATTCGGACCCTCTCCACCCTTCGGGTTGTCCGGACGGCCGTGAAGACCTGGCTGTCCCAGCAAGCCTGGGGTTGAGTTCCCCCCGCCTACTCGAATTTGCTGTGTCTGTTGTGCTTTTAAATTGTTCGTATTGTCCGATTGTTTTTGTCTTACTTTTTGTAATTTCCCCTCCCTTGGCTTTTGTTCAGCCGCCCTGAGTCCCTTGGGGGAATAGGGCGGCCTACAAATTGAATAAACTCCAAACTCCAAACTCCAGAGAGGGAGCCCTTCTCACAGTGGTCTGACCTAAAAGTCTGGGTGGAGAGGACCAAGAGGCAGGTGACATGGAAGGAAGCCCTGGTCACCGAGGACCTCTACCGAGCAAGGACGGAGCCTGGCATAAGAGGGCGTCAAAAGCCACTGAAGCTGAGTTCCCCCTGACATCTCCTCGAGAGCCAGCTTCCTTCCTCCTGAGATGATTTAGTTGGTTTTACATTTGACCATGCTAATATGATGTATCCAATAAAGAAGCCCTTTGATAAAGATTCCGGTCTCAGAGTTCTGATTTGCTTGGGTTCATTAGTCGGAACCTTGATATTTTGTTTGCCACGCATCTCATCACATCACTCTCTCTCCTTGGATTTCCCTGTGGCTAAATTGCCATTTATTAAATGAAGTTTTTACCCATGATCCAATCTATTATTGTGCTGACATAATTGTTAAAATCAACGGCTCTTGTCTTATTACAGAGACTTACAACTCTTCATCCATTATCATTTATTAATTATATTGAATTAAATAACTTACGCAACGGACTATTTCTACTTCGGAGGACATCAGCACTTTGGGATGGTGGGTTGCTCTCCTCTGCTTGGTCCGTAGACCTCCTCTGTCTTCTGAAAAGAAGCAAGAAGAAACTTATATTGTACTTTGCATTTCATTTCCTACTGTTTGTGGGAGTATGTGTGTGTGTGTGTGTGTGTGTGTTAGCATATTAATAATAAAATGATTTTTATTGAAGTACAAACTATATTGATGAGATAGATGATAGATCGATAGATCAATAGATAGACAGACAATCAGCTAGATAATGTGCCATCAAATTGGTGTTGATTCTTGGTGACCACATAGACGTATATTTAGGATCTTTCCACTGTCTGCAAGAATTATTTTAGTGATCTTAATAGAATTAGCAAATTGCAAATATGCATATTCTACAATATTTTCTAAAATTCCATATAATGATAAGCTTCAGGTAACAAATAATATTTTAAACATGAATATGGAAAAAATGTAGCATTCAACATAGTACCTGTGTTTTCCCGAAAATCAGACCGGGTTTTATTTTCTTTTGGGCCACCAAATAAGTACTAGGGCTTATTTTGGGGCATGCCTTTTCCCCCATGTACGGGAGGCCCACTTCTTCTGCTTGCTTGCTGCGGGGCAGGAGGCCACGCAGTGCTCCAGTGCCACCACCATGAGCCAAGGGGGAGCTACCCCATGCACCCCACACCAGCTTATCTCAGGGCCCTGCAGCCAGGCCACCCCCTCCCCGACAGCTTCCTCGCTTCACAGGCCACAGCACCAGTTCACTATTCGGCCTCCTGCTCCTTTGCAGCCACAAGCAAGCAGAAGTGGGCGGGTGGTCATGTGGGCTCCTGCTGCACGTGGGTGCTGGTGCTGCTACCATAAGGTAGCTGTTGGAATGGGGATGGCATGGCTGTGGGGGCCCTGAGGTAAGGCGGTGTGGGGCACATGGGGCAGCTCCATCACCACTCTGCCTTGCGTTGTGCTGCAACCAGATGGAATAGGCAGCTGGCCAACTGTGCAGGCTTTTAAGTAGGGCTTAAATTGGGCCCAAACATAAAACATGCCAGGACTTATTTTTTGGATAGGGCTTATTTTCAGAGACATAGGGTATATTGCTATAAGGAAAGTGAATATTTGAAAGGTTAGATGCCTGTTGGGAAAATGATATCCAGCTGTATAACAAATGAGAAATAAACAGAGGAAGCACATCTGGTTACAGAGAGATAATTGATAATAGAGGTTGATAATAGAGGTGACTGGGCCCCGTTCATACAAGGTTGAATTATATGATGACCAAGTATGGTGGAGCCACATAGACCAGCTTAAGGGGTGCAGGTAAGCTATGCCGTTCCAACAATTCGATGAGGCTGGGTCAAATTCCGCCACTCACCAGGACACCAGCTGAGAATGACATCGAACCAGGCCGTGGCGCTACCACCTTCAACGCTAGCAAAGAGAGGACTTACCTAGAGAATCAAGCTTTGTTCCAACACCGGCAATTCAAGTCAATGGAAGGGTGCCGTCTCCAGACATTCCAGAAGCCCCAGCAAGTATACCTTCCACTCCTATGGCCTACACCAAACTATGAGCCCAGCGCCGCCCTGCCTACCTTAAAGACTACGCATGCACAGATTAGGTGGTAAGGAGTGTTGTATCCTGTCTTCCCTCTGGTCTGCTCCCCTAGTGGGAGCTGAAGAAATGAAGACAGGTTGTGATTGGCTGGTTGTCTGGCAGCTCAGTACAAAAGAGCTGTCAGATGGAATCACCTTAGCTGTGGTTGTTAGCTGACACCTGTTAGCATTGTTAGCATTGAAATAAACCTTGTTAGCATTTAAGATCTGTCTCACCTCAGTCTGTCAGGCACCATTCTTAGTATAAAACGTTAGTGTTCCAATATTTGAGGGGCTGCCACAAAGGAGAAGCAGTCGGCCTATTTTCCATGGCACCAGAAGGTAAGACAAGGAATGGGAGAACCAACCGAGCACTAAGGAGAAACTTCCTAACAGTGAGGACAATTAACCAGTGGGACAGAAGTTGCCTTCAGAAGCTGTGGAAGATGCTCCATCACTGGAGGCTTTGAAGAAGAGGCTGGACAACCACTTGTCTGAAATGGTATATGATCTCTTGTTTGAGGAAGGGGTTTGACTAGAAGGCTCCCGAGATCCCTTCCAGCTCTAGTATTCTGTTATTCTGGATTTCCCAATATTCCATGTCCAGGAAATGGCAGAATAAGCCCCCTTTGCACCAGAATGCGCCCAGACACACAACCGTGTGCTCAGTCAGTGTTGCATTAGCTGTGCACATCCAACATTGATCCACATGTCTCTACTGTGGAAGAGTGGCCCATATTCACGTATTTCAAATCTCAACAGAGTTTTAAAGGGATCAAATCCTTAGTGGGATTCCCTTCTGGTTTCCCTTCTGCTTGGTTTCAAGAGAACGTAGACCACAAAAATCATGGCCGAGGTTTCTTTGAAAGAGGCCACTTCTGAAAGAGCTCAGGTAACTGGAATGCTCCTCCAGGAAGTGGATTTCTCCTCTTGGAAAAGAGCATGTGAATCGGAGGTGAAACATCCAAGAGATGACGAGTCTCTCAATGGGGACCAGGCCAGTCGTCCCCTGCACTTTAATTAGCATGATCATATACAATATAGCACATAGGAAACCGAGCAACTTCTTTTTACCTGCTTTGGAGTGAAATATTCAACTTGGGCAAAAGATCTTCAGGAGTATACGGTGTCCCTTTGCAGGTGGCATCAGAACTGCAGAGCACAGTTTGGAGAAATGGCAAGAAACCTGTGCTGGGAAGATTCCGAGGGGCCAGGTAACCTGAAAAGAATGAAATAAAATAATACAGTCAGGGGAATTGGTGGAAAAATAGTTCTCTGTAGTTTGCTTTGCTTTTTTTTTTAAATACGGAAAGGTTTCTGGCAAAAAGAAATAGAACCACGCACAAAAGGAAATGGTACAAACGAAGAACACTTTTTAAAAAAAAACAAAGCCTTGTTCTGAATAGAAATGAAATTTACAGGAAAACTGACCTGCTGGTGCAAAGGTGCTTCTCACCTTGGATTCCTGCCACAAATAATTCTAGTGCAATTCTATTAGGTGCACATAAATAATCAATAATGCTATTAGTTTACATTGATTAAATTAACTAAATTAAAATTAATCCAACTTCATTAAAATCCATCTGTTTCCTCCAGGATTTACAACGGATCCCTGAAATATAGCGACCAGCAACTCAGTTGTTAATAAAGTGGTTGCTAAAAGTGAAATTGCCGCTGTGCTTATGATCTTTCTTCAGCTTTCCTTTGCTTTACAGGTCTGTAAAAGTCATAAATATGAGGACTGATTGTAAAATTACTTTTTCTTCACTGTTGTAACAATGAACAGTCAGTAAACAAGGCAGTGGCTAAATCAGTACTACCTGCAACTGTTTGCACTAAACCAGGTATGATTAACAGAATCCTTGTTTTATTTCAGTGAATCTGCTCTAAACCCAGAATCCTCATCACTATTATTAAGCATTTATTGATTTGAAACATACATATGTCAAGATACAGTGATATAATTTAAATATAATAATGAGTATGAAAAGAGATATTGACTCTATTTCTTCTGCCCCCCTTTTTTCTTCCATCAAATTATTTGTTTATCATACCTGGTTTAATGGAAGAAAAATGGGGAATGGATGAGTTGCAGTTTAAACAGGTGTGAAATAGACTTACATTTTAAAAAGCCATAGCAACAACTATTTCATTACTAAGTTTCAAATGCTTAAATACATTCCGGTTTTAATATTTTTCTTGGACATCTCTTTAAAAACAGATGGCATAGAATTTGCAACAGTAATAATATGGAAAACAGTAGTTAATCTAAAATGCATAAAAGGGTAAATGGAAATATGTATTGTAACAGTTAAAACATTATATTCAATAGGCATAAGAGGGAGGGGCTACTAGAGGTGAACTGAAGTAAAAAAGGGGGGGGGGGCTCAAGTAAAATAGGAAAGTCCAACCCACCAAAAACATAACCATAAAACACAGACTAGAAATGCAAAGCCAGAAAATGGTAAGAGGACACACATCTGCTATAGATGAGTTCAAATCACCAGCACCTGACAGATGACACCCCAGGCTTCTCTAAGAGCTGGTCTCCATAATCCTGGAACCATTGAACTTTATCTTTCAAAGATCCCGGAGCCCCAGGGAACCACCAGAGAACTGGAAAAGAGCTAATGTGTTTTCCATCTTCAAAAAAGGAGACAAAGAACCAGATGCAGGAAACCACAGCCCAATCAGCCTGATTTCTTTCCCGGGAAGGTCCTGGGAAAGATAGTTAAGCAACAGACTTGCAAATACCTTGGGCCCATAGTCCTTTTCAGATCCTGAGCTTGACTTCTGGAGTGTTTGCTTAGCATCACCTACAAATTTACGAGTTCCCCTTCTATTCCCTCATCTAATTCATTGATGAAGATATTGAAGAGTCCTGGGCCTAAGACGGAAGCTTCTGGAACCCCACTGCTTACTTCCCTCCATGTAGATGCATTACCATTGAGGACTACTAATTGAGTAGGGCTTGTCATCCAGTTGCAAATCCATCTGGTGGTGATGCTCTCTATCCCACATTTTTCTAACTTACCAAGAGGCAGGTTGGGGCCTACTGTGTTAAATGTAAGCCCAGCAATCTTTAACTTTGTCAAATTCTCCTTTTTTCCTACTAAATTCGACTTTGTCGAATTTAGGCCCAGTATTCTTCAACAACTTCATAAACAATTTAGATGAGGGGATAGAAGGGGGACTTATCAAATGTTTAGATGACACTAAACTGGCAGGAATAGCTAACTTCCCAAAAGGCTGAAGATCGAGGTGGATCTCAACAGACTTGAAAACTGGGGCTTCGCTAACAAAATGAAATTCAATGTAGAGAAAGGGAAGGTTTTACACTTAGGAAAGAAAAATCAAATGTGTGAGTGCAAATTACTTCCTCCTGGGTGGGGAACAGGTCAGGTCCGCACAGATTCCTATCAGGACACTGCCATTCCTGTGGGAAGGGCCGGTGTGCCAGTTTGCAACCTTTCTTTGTCTCTTTTACTTTGATGCCCCTTCTTGGGAATGGGAGGGGGCGGAATAGCCTGTTTCGTCTCAGCTCTGAGGGATCAGCAAATGGCAGCTGAGAATAGCTTCTTCTCACCGTCTCAGCTGGAGGTTCTCACCACAACCTGGCACCTGTGGACTGGCTCACCTTCAGACTGGAGAGAGGGGAGGGGTTTCTACAACTTTTAACCTAATGATGTTGAGTGAGAATTTCAGATCCTGCCTTGCTTTTCTTGCTATCTCCCAATAAAAGTTCCTTTTGAAATTATGCTGGTTTCAAGAGTTCTTCTTTCTTGAGGAGAGAGGAGAGGCAAGGCCTTACAACCACACTCAGTTTTGGTAACCATGTTATTAAAAAAAGATGCTAAGACTCTGGAAACAATACAGAAAAGAGCAACAAAGATTATTAGAGGGCTAGAGGTTAAAACTTTAGAGGATCGGCAAAGGACGAGGCAGGAGCCAAGACTGCAGAATGAACAACTTCCTTTATTGACAGATTAGAACTATATACAAGCGATTCAGCACCTTTCCCTGCTTGACAGCTATTGATACGGAGCTGTCAAGCAGGGAAAACCAGTAAGCGTGCCCCTAGCCCACTCTTAGCCAAGCCGCGCCTTAGCCAATCGGGGCACGGCTTAGCTTGTTGCTGGCCGCTAGGTCGTAAGTCAAGGACATTCTGAGTCCTCAACAAAAACAGGAATGGTTGCAGGAATTGGGTATGTCTAATTTAGTGAAAAGAAGGATGAGGAGTGACATGATAGCAGTGTTCCAATATTTGAGGGGTTGCCACAAATAAGAGGGGGGGGGCATCGTCAACCTAGTTTTCAAAGCACTGGTAGGCAAGACAAGAAACAATCGATGGAAACTAACCAAGAGGAGAAGCAACCTAGAACGAAGGAGAAATTTCCTGATAGTGAGAACAATTAACCAGTGGGATGGCCTATCTTCAGAGGTTCTGGGTGCTCCCTCACTGGAGGCTTTTTAAAAAAGAGACTGGGCAGCCACTTGTCTGGAATGGAATAGGGTCTCCTGCTTGAGTATGGGGTTGGATTAGAAGACCCCCAAGGTCCCTTCCAACTCTATTATTTTGTTATTCTCTTATTTCTCATCCATGGGGTGTGATTAGTGGTGGGTTTCAAAAAAATTTGGAACCTCTTCTGTAGGTGTGGCCTGCTTTCCGGGTCCACTGGTGGAACCTCTTCTAACCTGTTTGGTAGATTTGACGCACCGGTTCTACCGAATAGGTGCGAACTGGTAGGAACCCACCTCTGGGTGTGATGCTAGTTTGCCTCCTCGTGGTGCACCCTGGATACACGGTAGTGTGAACCAAACAACTAACAGCAAGTGGCAGCCAGGCTGCATTGAAGAGTTGGCAGTTAATGACAGTTGGCAGCCAGGCATCTTTGCAGGACTCCTGGCCCTCTAAATAAATGGCAATGAATGGCATGGCAACTTTGACGTCAACACACAGTGGAAAGCCAGGTGGACCTCTGAATGCCCAGATACAGGCAGTTACGTAGATGACCCTACACAAAAGGTGACAGGTTTCGACCTTCCTTGCCAGCATTGGTCAACTCTGAACAGGGTCCATGTCTATCATGGTGTCTGCCAGGACTAATTGTTTAAGCAGGCTCTTGTCTCTACCCCTCAGAGTGACTGTGGTGCTCCTTGACAAAATATCCACTGCATTGTGTCCGAATGTCCATCAAGAGCTTACACTGGCCCAATCTCTGATTTTTTTCAACATAGACCACTCTGTCCTTGAATGGCTGGGTGGACATTAACATTTGAACTCCTATAAGTCCATGTATTTGCCATACACTAAATAAATAAATTCCCATCCAAATGTATAGTGGCTCTGTTCCACTAAATACTTTTTTCTTTAAATAAAAAAAGGAAGTGAGGGTGGATAACCAGCATGTAAGAATAGAAGGTGGAATATGGGCATTAAAGTTTGTTTGTAGTTATCTTCCTTTGCCACCTTGAGCTCTGCAAGGATAGGCTCAGCAAAAGAGGACCTGGACCTCTTCTCACGGAGGCAACCTTTAGGCCCTTAAGCCTAGATCTAGAAATGCATCTAAATCATAGTTACAAAGCCAGCTGGATGACTCATGGCAATAACTCTCTCTTAAATATTGGAAAAAGGGACTAGCAATCCACTCCAAAATACATTGCCAAGAAAACTGTGGGAACCGGTAATCTCTGTAATCCTCAGGAGTCTCGCTTGACTTGATGGACTAGAACAGCAGCAATAAATGGCAACAACTGCAGCTTCTTACGTGGCCACTTGCAAGTTCACACTAATGGCTGGGTCTACACAAAGTCCTGATCTCCCAAGCTTAGATTTTGGTTAGAAGCACTACTCTCCATTATGGTCACAAAGGTCCTTACCATAATTTCCCAAGTATTCTTTTAATTTCTGTGACTTGTATTACTGGGTGAACAGCAAATGGCCTAACAAAATGGGCATTAATCAGGGAAATCCAGCTCCACTGGTTCAGCACAGGATGTTGCATAAAGGTCAAGTGTGGAATTAAAGTCAAAGACTGGAACCAGATTCCAACTTCACTGGGCTCCAACAGAGGGAATTATGTCTCATTATAGCTATCAATATAAAAACAATCTGGTAGAGCACCTCTTAACTGGAAAAGGACTGAGGCTACCTTCAAGCTGCTAAAAGAGATCATTGCAGAATAACAGAATAACTGAGTTGGGAGGGACCTTGGAGGTCTTCTAGTCTAATCCCCTGCTCAAGCAGGGGAACATTGTCAGGGTTCCAAATAGCATCCAAAAGTAAATCAGAATCCAAAGCAAAGGATTGCTCAAAGTTTCAATTTATTAGGAGAGCTATGTTGCACATCTGGGAAAACCCGAATCTGAAATCTTCCCGGTTTTCCCCACCCAGTTGAAAGTTCAAGATCTCCCCCCCCCCCACACCCACAAGTCCATCCCACGGTCCAATCTCCCACTGCCATGCTGGCAGTTCCACCCATCCGATTCTGGTCAGGTGGCAGAGACAAAGGACGACCTTGGCTGTCTGGAAAGAATTTTGTTGTGGCTACATAGTGTGTGACTCCGTACAATCCCCCCTCCCATCTTCCCACCATAGAAAAGGCACAGCAGAATAATAGAAAGTGTGGCAGGCCAAAGGTCCAAAAGGAAAGATGGCTGCAGGCCTGACACCTCTTCCGTTTCAGGCAAATGGTTGACTAACTATTTGGAAACTGCCCTAGAATGCAAAGAAACGTCTCTCTGAAATGAAGTAATTCTTATTATTTCTGCTGAGGCAACACAAAGTAATACCATTTTTCTTCACCCTGCACAGATTGCAAGAGCATTGCAGCTGAAAAAGCAGCTGCGTATGAAATCTAGACTGCCAAAATTCTGGGCCAGAAAGAAGTATGGAGATTGCCCACAGGGACCCCTTAGCAGTTGATGTTTGTGAGTAGATGGCAGAAACCGTCATCTGTCATTTTTCAGCTGTTTGTGATCAGCTAGGAATTGTGGGTTCCAGTGCGCTCTGAGCCATAAAGGCAGCCTCCTCGTGAACTCCATCTTTTTAAATACTTTGGAGTTTGTTTTTTGTACTGTCCATTTAAGATTGAAAAACTTTAAGAAATGCAAATTACACATTTCTGGGTGAATCCATTTTAAAAGATCCATTTAAAAAGAAAGGAAACATCTTTTCTGCTTTGTGTGAACTTTACTTTTTATTGTTGTTAGTAAATTTCTGCAATATGCAGCAAGGAATAACTTTAGAGTTGTTTTTAAAGAGTTTAAATGTTAAGGCTTTGTGAAACTGATTGAAAGAAAATCTCTAAAACTAATTGGAAAGATCCTCTCATGGAAAAATCTGTTTGCAAAACAAGATGTTTGAAGATTGATTACTAAAACACATAATGGCTACTTTAAAGGAAATGTTTGATCTTCAGATGTGAGAATGCTAAAGCTTTTTAATTCTTTATCGGAGCTAAAAGTTGCTACTGAAGGCAACATTACTCCTAAGACAACCAAAATGGACTTTAAGTTGGACGTAAATATTACAACTTACAATAAAGAGCTGGAAATACTGGTTTTACAAGTGGAGTTGAACAATCATTTAAAAACACAGGTCTACCAAAAAAAAATTCGAGAGCTGATTTGGTTATTCCATGTAATCTTTATGTTTTTTGGTGTGCTGAATCCAAAAATGACCTCCATTTTGTCATAGGACATCACGTTTCCTGACAATTTAGGTAACTATGCTAAATAAGGCAATACCTCAAAATAAATGGAAATAGACTTATAAAATTAAAGTTTTATTACAATATTTTCATGAAAATCCTTTTCTGAACTGAAATGAGCTCACCTAAACACACTAAACTCGATTCTTCTTCCTTGTGAGGCTCCTCTTGGTGCATTTAGCAATAGCAATAGCAGTAGCAGTTAGACTTATATACCGCTTCATAGGGCTTTCAGCCCTCTCTAAGCGGTTTACAGAGTCAGCGTATCGCCCCCAACAACAATCCAGGTCCTCATTTTACCCACCTCGGAAGGATGGAAGGCTGAGTCAACCCTGAGCCGGTGGGATTTGAACCGCCGAACTGCAGCTTAGCAGTCAGCTGAAGTGGCCTGCAGCGCTGCACCCTAACCACTGCGCCACCTCGGCTCTTACACATTTACGCTTGTGAGTAGCATCTGGAATGTCTCTCTGAAGCATCCAACAGTAGTCTGCCATCATTGTAATGCTCCATTTTCCCTGGTATCTTCTTTCCGTCTCTTTAATGTCTTGGTGGAATCGTTCACTTTGTTCCTCACTCACAGTTCCCAAATTTTCAGGAACGTAGTCAA
Source organism: Thamnophis elegans (assembly GCF_009769535.1). Lineage (NCBI taxonomy): Eukaryota > Metazoa > Chordata > Lepidosauria > Squamata > Natricidae > Thamnophis > Thamnophis elegans. The sequence goes on along the minus strand of NC_045541.1, from coordinate 951,458 downwards.
GGTGGGACTGGAGGAAATGCACTTTCAAACTCATCAGGCAACCTAAAGCTTGAAATGCTTTCAGTATTCTTCCAATGATATTTTTGTAGTGAGGATCTTTGTTATTGCCTAAAAATTTCTGTATGACTTCTTTAAATGCAATCCACCCTTCTTTTTGAGGATCCCTCATGGTATTGATAAACTCTTGATCAACTATAAACCTTCTAATGTCTGGTCCAACGGACACACCTTCCTTCAATTTTGCCTCCGACAGGCATGGAAACTTGGTGACCAAGTATTTGAAGCATTCTCCATCTCTTGGAAATGATTTTACGAATTGCTTCATCAATCCCAATTTTATGTGGAGAGGTGGTAGAAGAACTTTATGGGAAGGTACCAAAGTTTCTCGGAGGACATCTTTTTCACTGACTGTTAGCACCCTCGGCTGCCAACTCTTCTTGGTCCAGTGATTTTGTTGGTCTCGACTGTCCCATAGACACAGAAAACAAGGGTATTTGGTATACCCAGCTTGTTGCCCGAGCAGCATGCACAAGACCTTCAAGTCCCCACACACTTGCCAACCATGGGGTTCATATTTAAATTTACGAAGAACCAATTCCAAGTTTTCGTAGGTTTCCTTCAAGTGTACAGAATGACCTACAGGTATGGAAACGTAAAAAACATTGTGGAGTAAAACTGCTTTGAGACTTCTTTTTGAAGACTCTATAAAAAGACGCCATTGCTCTGAATCATATTGGATTTTAAATTGACCCATCAGACCTTTGACATCGATGCAATAAACCAACTTGTCTTCCTGGGCGAAGTAAGGAGCAAACTCCTTTTCACGATGTCTTAACCATGAAGATGACACTCCTGGCAACAATAAATTCCTGCTTTTCAGGCTTGATCCGAGTAACTAAGCAGCATCTTTGGGAAGATTCAAGTCTCTTACCAAATCATTCATCTCCTCCTGAGAAAACAATTTTGATCTTGTATCATCTTCAAAGTCAGAACTTGATTCGTCATCTGGTTCAGGTATGACTTCACCTTCATCAGAGCTAGGTATCTCTTCCAAGGTAGCAGGGGGCTTGAGTACTGGTATATCTGTGCCATGGGGGATGGGACGAATTGCTGAGTGAAGATTGGGGTATGAAATGGAATGCTTCCATTTGGAATTAAACCGTTTCACATCGCATGAACAAAAGTAACAGTCAGCACTATGGTTCTTTTGCTCTCGCCATACCATAGGAATCCCATAACGGAAATATTTTTCTTACTCTTGAACCAGTTTCTGAGGTCCTCAACACACCATTTGCACATTTTATGAGGCACTCAAACTTTATCTTGATCTCCAATTTTTAGCCCAAAGTATGCAAAGTATACTTTTTTCACAAAGTCTGTAATATTCTGCTGTTGCTTCAACACTGTATATTCACCACAGATGAAACAGAAACTGTCTGGTGAATTAATACACTTTCGCAGAGCCATAACATAACGGTTGAAGAATGACGAGCTAACATGAATTGCAATGAAAAAGTGTGAACAGCCTAGAACCAATAACCTGATGATGATTCGTGCACAAGTGTGGCATGCAGGAGAGAGCAGCTCTGTGTCTGTACACGAGACGTCACAGTGCTGGCCACGTTCCCTGCACTGACCGGAGATGCTGCTATTTGCCCTGTGTCTTCCTCCTACTGGGTTCTTCAGGAAAGATTCACCCCTTCTACCATTAGAAGCACAGACTTAAAACTTGCTTAGCTTATGTATATATTGCTGACCATCAGATTTACAGTGCTATATTTTTTTACATAACTCAGACAAACCCTTTAAGGTTTTTTTGGCATTTTATATCTTAAATACACGTATGTGAATTAATTAATAGTAATTTGGACTTTAAATTTGGTTAAAAATCCATAATATAAAAAAATACCAAAAATTAAAATAATTGATAAATTTGAAGACAATTTTGCATGTTGTGGCAAATCATGACGTCTGGGAGTTTTTTCAATATTTTATTTGTTTTCAGCACACCAAAATACATGGAAATTAGATGAAAATAATCAAAAAGCTTTTTAGTTGCAGACCTGTGAAATCAAAAAGGCCATGCAAATAATGAACCCGAACAGCAATGTTAACCTTTTTTAAAAAATGAAATAGAAGATATTTACTGGAGTTACTTCACAGAAATTATAAATGAATTTGGATAAGATGATAAGAATGTCTTGAAAGAGGCAAAGAAACTAGGAAAAAGCAATAGAGTTTGAGTTTATCCTTTGGATTTAAGAATGGCTGTGAGAAAGAAGGGGAAAACTACAAAACTGGTTCATTTGAGAATGGCTTTATGTCGGATGGCATTCATTTATAAGCTCCCGTGGGAGGTAGAGAACCAAAGTAAAGACAAGACATCTACCTGGTAGAACTTGGTGCACCAGAGGGTGGCCATCCATTCATATAAATAATGTAATTGAATGGAACAGATAGTACTTAATTTACTCAAGTAACTCAAATGGTGACCATTACAAAGCCGATCTTTCAAAAAGTGGAAAGTGCATGTGGTTATAGGCTCCAAAAGGTCTTAGACATGAGGCTCCATGTTGGAATTGGAGGAGTGGTATATCTGGATCAGTGCTTTCAATCTTTCAAAAAATGCCTCAGCAACAGGTCAGAAAAATAGGAATTGCTATTTTTATTCTTATCTTATTTTTTTCCATGTACAACTCAAGGAATATATAAACATAGATGCAAATATATCAATACACCTATTTTCTCCACAACAAGAATCCTATGAGGTGGAATGATCTGAGGGAGAGGAACTGGTCCAAAGTCACCCAGTGGTTTTTTTATAACTAAGGCAGGACTAGAACCAGTGGTGGGATTCAGCCAGTTTGCACCACTTCGCCAGAACTAGTTGTTAACTTTCTGAGCAGTTTGGTGAACTGGTTGTTGGAAGAAATGATTAGGGCAGAGAACCGGTTGTTATATTATTTGAATCCCACCACTGACTAGAACTCATCTTTTCCTGGTTTTATGTCTTTATACAAGTGGCTGCAATGATTTTGGCAAGAGTACTGGGGTGAATCTGGACTTTGATTGCTTTTTTCACAGAGAAGGCCCCTATGAATTTATTATTCTTCCCGGACTGGGAGGTAGGGTTATTGGCAAGCACCGGAGAGAAGGTTTCTGCCACATGAAATAAACCAAATGGCCTTTGGAGCAGAGGTGGGTTTCAAATCCCGGTGCTACTGGTTCACTCATGCTTGTGCATGCGCGATGCTTCTGCGCATGCACAGAAGTCTCTGGGTTGGTGGGTGGAGCCTCCCGCCACTGCCACTACCGGTTCGGCTGATCTGGGCTGGACCAGGAGGAACCCACCTGCGCTTTGGAGTAAGAAAGCTTGTTTTCTGCAATGGGCCTAGAAGGAGATGATCTTCATTTATTGGGATCTGCTTTCTGAGAAAAAAGATCAGGCTAAACAAGAAAGTAGCAAAAAACCCTCAACAACCCGAAGAACAGATTGTGTCACTAAAGGAAAATTGAAGAGATAATAGGATGCATGTCCAGAATATTCAGTGATGGAAAACAGGCTCCCATCAAAATTAAAGTTCTGGAGGCTGTAATGCATGCAGGACACCGGAAGTGCACCGCCCAGAACCCACCACTGGAGGGAGTGCTGAGAAGTTTATCATCTGCTTGGTTGGCTAATGCGACCTGTGATACAAAGGGGGGGGCGGGGTGGACAGTATCTATTCTTTAAATATAGCAAAAATGTGGGAATTATTCAGTGTTGGTTTCAAATTTGACTGTGCCGACATGATGTACACAATAAACAGGAGTTTTGAGGAAGCCAAGGCCTTGGAGTCTTCAGTTAGGAGCATTACGTGGAACCAGGACAACTGCATTCTGAGTGTCTCCCTTTCACCCAGGTCGCAAGCCCTTGCTGCCTCCTGTGTGCATGCGCAAGGGGCAGGGCCGAGGCAGTGGGGCAGCCCTTCACTGGCTCCAGGGTGGTCATCCAGATCAGATCAACCAAGTTGCCTCTCCTTCCTCCCTCCCTCCCTCCTTCCCTCCTTCCCTCCCTCCTTCCCTGCCTCCCTCCTTCTCATTTCCATCTCCTTCCTGCCTTCCTGTCTTCCTTCCTCCCTCTTTCCTCTCTCCTTCCTTCCTTCCTTCTCATCCCCATCACCTTCCTTCCTCCGTGCTCAGGAAGGGACGAGGGGAGGGACAGAGGCTGGCAGTGCTGCAGGGGTGGGTGGAAGAGAAACCTCACTGGCTGCGATGCCACTTGGGCTGTGGAGGAACTGGTGGCAGGTGCAGCACTGGTCTGCAGCCACGGTAGCCGTCAAAGCTTTGTTCACAGTCCAAGTTAACATTGGTATTCCTGAACTGTGAGCTTTTCTTTGTGTGTGGCAAAGAACCATTTCCGGTGGGGAAAACAGGACAAAGCAGAGCGGAGGAAAATATTTTCCTTTGCTGTGTCTCCAGTTGGGATGAGACCGTGGCCGGGTCCTTATAGGAGAGCCCTTTCGAGGGTTATGTATTAATAGAAAAGCAGCCAACTTACCTCTGTTCCTAAAGACTAACGCTGTTGCACATAAGAAAGAGAGGAGCTCTGATCAACTGTCACAACTACCATTTGAACAGTTTTGCTGTACTGTTGTGGCTGTGGCTGCCCACACTAAATGCAGGCGTGAGATAAACTGCCATAATGGAATTTCATATTACAACTAATCTCTTGCCATCATTACTTTGAAAATTTAAAGATGGATAATGATGAAGAAAAATGTGCATCATCTGAGGACTTCCTTTCCATGGCCTCATATTTTTGGCATTTACAAAACTAGAACAAATATTTCTTAAAACATGTAAGGAATAAAAAGAATAGGTTCATCATTATAATGCCTATCAACAATTACTTACAGTTTGTTTGGGGTTCTGGAGGAAATTGGATTCGAATGACAGTCATAAGAATGAATGAAAATACAGGCAAAAAAATTAATGTGAAAGACCAAAGCTGTGAAAAAAAGAACAAACCATATTCAAGTTTGATATATTTGGAAAATTTTGACAATAGCAATCATACAAAAAGAACATCTACTTAACAAGAAGTATAAAGTAATAAAGGTAGGAAAAATTAACAAAAAGCCAGTTTTCATTTTAGCATAAAGAACAAACTTTGTTATGGAAGGTCCCAATGTTTGCTAATTAGGAAAAATTGGTACTGAAAACCCTGCCAGAAAAGGCAGACTCATCGCATAAGTTATTATGGGGCAATGATTTTACGACATAGTTAGAGAAGCAAGGGTGGACAGTCGCTTCCTTGTTTCCTTCCTTGGAAAAGGTAATTATCAGGTGATTGTTTAGAATGCAGGGGGGGAACCCTTCAAAACTTCATATATGGAAAATACCAAGAATCAGCCTTGATGGAATATAGAACAAAAATATTCTAGTTAAAAATGATAAATAAACGGCTCTTAAATGAAGAATTGGCACCACAAAAGAGAGAGAATTCAACACAGAGAAGGTTAAAAAATAAATGACTGTAATCCATCAGGATCTCTGCTACAGTACATAAAATATAATGTATACAACTAAAGGCTGCTACCTTTAATAAGTTACTTGTTGCATAAATGCTTCCTTGTGCAGATTCTAATTTAATCTAAACCAGCCTTTCCCAATTTAGTGCCGGGACTAAAACTTCTAGAATTTCCAGCCAGTATAACATGTTTTAATAATCATATTGACATATTTTCTTTGTTTTCTTTTTCCTTGTTTTATCTTTCTATTATTTTCACTTTGTTTAAAGTTCCTTTCTATTTCTTAATTTTTTTAATCTGAGAACTGCCTACAATAGCCCATGGCAAGACAGGCAGCAAATAAATGTAATAATAATAATATAATCCACATCTACCTATGCCAGGTCCTTGAAAGGATTCAATAGGTAGAAAAATGTCAAATCCAGCGTGAATATTTGGGTGACTGTGCAATGAACCATCATGGATATAGATGAGCATCCTCTAATTAGTGAAATAGCAAAATACTCTTTGCTGTAAGTTGCCAACATTTGAGGTGTGTAATTAAAGATATAAGCAGCTCAGTAGAAATATTATATTGAAATAATAAGAGTACAAGGACACGTTTGTTTACTATTCCATCAAAACAAAAATGGAAAAAAATTAGCAATGGAGAAAAGATTCTAACCCAAATGTTTCTTGCTGAGCTGACTTTCTGCTTGGTTAACATAACGTTTTAAAATACTCCCTCACTTCACCTATAGATGCCAGCCAATGTAGCACATTTGAACAAGAAAAAAAAAATTAATATTTCCACAAATACAGCAGCAGCTTGGGTTGATCAAGTAAGAACTCATAGATACATATATCTATAAAATATACAGTTATGACTCCTATTCATTGGTCAGACATGGAATAGCACCACATTTGCAATCAAATTTCACTAAAGAAAATATTTTTCACCCTCATCGTTTTCAAAAAGTGTATTTTCCTTAAATAATATTCTCCCCAGATTCCCTGGGACTTAACATTCTCTTGGTTTTTTTTTTAATTTCTATACTTACCGGTTGCCTTTTGACACTCAGCCAGTTCTTCCATAGCAACACCCACAGGTGTCGGAAGAGCGTAGCCATCCTCCGAAGAGCTTCGGCAAAAGAAGAGAGTTCTTGTCTTCTCTCTGGTCCAGGATTAGGTTGCCAAAAACGTATGCTGTGATAAAAGCTTTGTATTGCTTTGTCTCTGCGCTTTGGCTATACCATCCAGATGGCCGGTTCAGCCCTTCGTCTCTGCTCTGTGCACATCATTGACTGTCCTATTGCACATGCAAGAGGTTGACTCACCCAATGAGAACCAGAGAGTGCCTAATTATAATACTATCCTACTCTCTCAGCTTTCTTCAGTCCTGGTGTGATAAGGCTGGTGTCATTCCAAGAAGATGCTTCTGCTGAAATTAAAGAAGCGCACCTTTTCTCCCACCAGGCACTCCCTACCACCTACATATATAGCCTACAGAAGAATTAACAAAGAAGCTAGCAGCCAAGTGGCTTACCAAGCCAGTAGGACCTGTTTTATTTCTTTTTCCTGATTTAATTCACACAAATTGGCTGGGAGTAACAGAAAGTAGGTACATTGCAGGCATTCGTTGTGCTCCATTTAAATAAAATTAATGTTAATGTTTGTCTAAAGCAAAAGACAGGACATTATTTTCCATGAGAGCATTAAAAAAAAATTCTAGACCGTACTTGAGCTCATGATAAATGGTTTAGATTGATGCATAATGCGTAAATTAACATTATGTCACACATCGGGTCTTTTCTCGCTGTAAGTTTAAATATATTCCACCCTTGAGCTGGCATAAAATTATATCAGCCTGGAATTTACTCTGCCAATGGCTAATTTCTGTCCTGCCTCCCCTGTCTCTCTTTCAAGTCATTGAAAATACATCCCTTTATTCCAAATTGAAAGCCTAAGCAAGGTTGTATTACTACTATCCTTCTCTTCTTTCCTATTACCTACTCCTACTGACTATCACTTCGTTGGTTGTATCTGATGATTTATGATTATATCTGATGATTTAAGATTTATCACTTTGTTGCCTGTATACTGAGAGCTTAGGCACTGGAGACAAATTCCTTGTGTGTCCGATCACGCTTGGCCAATAAGGAATATTCTGGAATCTGCCTTTGGATATTGTCAGAAAATATTGCACTAAGGAGAGACTTAATCCAGTTTCTTTCATAAGCTGGGGGTGAGGTAAAGGCAGAAACAATATAGGGTTTTCTTCTGTTGTTAGATGTGACTAAGGAAAAGTGTTTGTCCATAACTTTATGCTGCTGTTAGATGTAATTGAGGAAAGGCCGAGAGTTAGGTCTTAAATCAAATGAATTGTGATCCTGTTAGAGATCACAAATAAAGTTCTGGGGAGATAATTACCTCCCAATATAATAGAAAATTGAACATAACAAAAAATGAAAACTACCTTCAGAACTATAGGCATCAGCACACAATATTGTTATGGATTAGGAGAGTTACATGAGTGCCGTCCTTGTGAGAAAAAGCTAGTGGGAAACTACTCCAGTTTGCCAGAATCAAGATGGGCTGTGAGTTTAGGGGAAGTGAGGAATGGAAATATGTGCAAAAAAAAGGGTATAACACAAATGTGGGGCCAGCTGTCAGCTTGTAACGTTGTGCGGACGGGCGGTCTGGGAAACACAACTGATTTCCAGCTGTCCTGAAGCCAAAGTTGCCCTGGAGGGGATCCTTGCGAGGAAGGCAGCTGATTGGCAGAGTTCGGGTGGCAGTACGGACCAGGAGGGGTTGGGACTTTCAATGAGAATGGACGGGGAAGGAGGCAGCCTCCAGTGGCCGAACCGAAGATAGCGGTGGGAAAAGCGGGACGTTGGTGAACCGGATTTGGTGGAAAAGATGCTTCTAAAGAGCGAGAAGAATGGGAGGAAAGTGAATTGATGTCCCTGGTTGGCTTTAGAGAAGAAACTACTCCCAACAGAAGCGGGGTGGAAAGGGGCAGAGAAATGGCAAAGAAAATCATGGAGCTTTATTAAAACCTTAAGACCTAAGACAGAAGAAGAGAGGCAGCAGAGGCTAAGCAGAAAGGGTGGGTTTGGAGCTGGAGGAGATTTTTGTGGATTGCTAGTGAAACTGGAAAAGGTCGGAGAAACGTACAGGGGGAAATGCCTATCCTCCTCCTCCTCTTCTTCTTCTCCTCCTCCTCCTCCTTCTTCTTCTGTGGACAAAGCATTTCCTGTGCTAGAATCCAGACAAGGCTTTAGGGCTCCAGAGAGACCCCTACTGGCCAAGGAAGGTATATACATGTAAGTTGGACATTTTGAAGAAAGAAAGATGTTTGATGTTTAATAAATTTATAGGCCACCCAATCCCGAAGGACTCCGGAAGCCCTTTCAAGTGACATCATTTCTGCCTGTGGAATTGCAGATCTAGGAACTTGGGTGAAGTGAGAATTTTACAGAGCTCTGGTGGCGGACAAATAGTAATAATGAGACACATTGGTGGTATGAATACATTGAGCCGTATGTTGAACATTTGACCAAAACAGAAGGCAACGTTAGAAAATTATTGAACTGAACTTTAATAATTGCCTGTAAGTTGTTGGAATCCAGAAGTTATCATCAATGCCACTGCCACTATCAGAGGTATCTGTCAGGCATGCCTCCTTCAATATCCAAGAAAGGAAAGCCTCAACTCCATTTAAATAGAGATAGAGTATTTTTACTAGATGTGAATTGAAAGCAGCAAAAAGGAAAGCAAGATCTGAGCCAGAAAGGCGGGAACATGTGCATAGCAAACGTTTCCCCAGCACCCTCCCCCCAGTCCCCCAACCCAGTGTCCAATCTGCAGCTCCCTATCCTGTGTCATGTGGGGTGCATCTTCAAACAGCCTCATCAAGTTGGTATGTGAGACGGTTGGCCTTGACCAATTCCAAACATCAGCCACCAGCATGCACCGAAGATGGTGAGAACAGGACTCCTCCAGTACAATATCATTCCCTTCCCCAATACCATCCCCCTCCCCGGTTCCTATGGCAGCCAATAGCAAGCAAGCGTAGCAGAGGCTGACGGTATCTTTGATATACCACTGTGACTTTTGTAACTATTGTAAACTTCATAGGATTGTATTTATTTGTAGTTACTAAGTTGAGCGGTATTATTCTTATGTATATTGACAACAGTATATATATGGTGCTAGGTAAATAAGTTAAATAATGTCAGGTTAGGTCTAAACAAACAGAACAATTTTTATATCTAACGACTAATATTAACAATTTAAGTAGTGAGTAGTGGATGGCTCTATTGGTAGGAAAAAGTGGGGGGAGGGTTGGTTGGAGTCCAAATTTGCAGAAAACTTTCTAAAGATGACAAGTACTAGGAATTTAAATGAAGTAGGGATAAGGAGGAAGCAAATAGCCCAGATGTCATCAGCTTCTTCCAGCCCATCAATGCAGAGATCGATGAAGGATACAACACCCAAAACTTCTGGAGGCAAACCGTTCCTCTGATTAATTGTTCTTCACTGTCAAAGAATTTCTCCTTAATTTTGGATTTGTTTAAGATTGTTTTATGTTTAAGATTGTCATAAAACAATCTTAAACAAAGAGGAAGACATTTATAAATGTGGTAAAGGTAAAATATTGTGACTAATATGCAACAATCAGAAGACTCCTTCTTTACGTGATCAAATGACAATGGACTTATTATCCAGCAGGATAAATAGCTCAACTGCAATTCAACTGCCCATTTCTCTTTGTTCCTTGTCAAAATGACACTCTCACTTATTGTGTTTTGAGAGTTGTTCTTTTTCTGACTCAGTAAATCAAGAAGAGGAAGCTTGTATATATAAGTAGCAACTAAATATTAGTAATGGGACAAGAAATAGCAGACCAAAGAGAAAAAATGTTTACATGGCATCACATGATATATGCTATTTTAATCCTACAACAGATGAGCTGGCCTTTCCCTAACTTGGGCATCTCCACCTGAGTGAACAAAGTCCCAGAATTCTCAGAAATGGCCCTCCTGGGGGATTCTGGGAATTGAAATCCACATATTGAAAAAGAGCCCAGCTTGGGTAATGTTGTATTAAGAAACACCAAAGTTAGATTAGCAGAATATTTGAGTCACTTATAGCACTAAGATTGTGGTTAAAAGAAAGTTGAATTGTGGTTAAGACTGTTTACATTAATTACAATTTAGAACTGTGTGTAAAATGTAAGCATTTCCTCGTGGCTTCCGATGCCTATCTGTAGTGGCAAATGAAGCTGGCTGCCCCCCTGCCATTGACCCATCTAGTTGGCAAAAAGCTATGGGGCTTTTCAGTTTCCTTGCATTAATCCTCAGCTTCCTTACCAGGGTTGGGCTGATCAAACAGCGGGTGCACCCCGAGTCCACTAAAGCAGAGATTTTCATCCCCCTCTCCCAGTTGGGGATAAACAGTCTTAGGGAAAGGGGAAGCGGTTTAATTGGTTTGCTTACCAGTGGTTCATCCTCTGGATCGCTTCCAGATGAGTATGGTTCCTCCTGCTGCGAAGCCGGGGTTTCCTCCTCAAAGAGGGGAGGGGGTGGAGATTCTACGGTCTCCCTACTCCTCAGGGCCGTCTCCTTTCCGCACTGGCCAGGTTTCATAAGCTTTCCCCGTCCAATGGGCAGTCTGGCTTCTTAGCCAGTGCCTGAGACGGCATTCTGCAGCTCGGTGCCCCTTTTTTCCCACGCTTGAAACAGGCTAAGGATTTAGTGTGATTTTTCATCATTTTGTACTATGCCTAGTTACAGGAAAACCAAGGATATCAATGGCTTCTGGCCTCAATCACTCTCTCCTTTTGCATATGACTCTGGTGAAAAAAAAAAGTCAGTTAGTCAGCAGTGCAAGAATCAAAGAATTGAAGGATTGGAAGAATCCTGTCGATCATCTAGGGGTCAGGGGTCCTCTCTGGAGCCACACGTGGCTTTTTCATCCCTCTGCTCCCTGTCGCGGGTCAGTGCCACAATTGACAGGGCTTTCAGTTAGGACAGGTAGAGGAAAAGGGATGCCACACTAGGAGGAGATTTTATGATGGGGAGACTGGACTTCCGGTCAGCTCCAGAATTGAATGGTGGGCTTCTGTTTAGAACCTTTGTGGCTCTTTGAGTGTTTAAGGTAGCTGACCCCTGATCTAGTTTAACCCTTCCCCCCCCCACCAGCTATAACAACATCTGACCATCCAGCCTCTGTTTAACATCTCCTGATCCCGCCCTTTCGTGAAACATGTCTTGCTACGGTTAATTAGAAGCGGTAAGAATGGCTGGGATGCTGGCTGCAACAGGATAAGATGGGAATGAGATGGTACAATTCTGATATATACAAGAGGGATTTCATCACTTGGAAATGCAAGGGAGGATCACAGTTTGGATGCATTCCTGAATATGAAAAGTTATGCATAATTAGAAAGTGGGAACAATAGTTTGTAGATTGGGCAAGAACAATTATCTCTGATGCCCTTATTTACTTATTAGAGGGATTTGTTTTGCAAGAGTGAATATTAAAACAATAGCCCTCATCACTCTGTCTAAATTTTTGTCTTCTTTCCCAAAACACTAATGTCTTTAGTGTTGACTAAATTATTGTATTTAAATTATATGGGTTCTTCTTTTTAAGCAACAGCAATTTGGGAGGAAACTACACAGGGTTGTCACAACTCTTCACCACAACTCTTCACCACAGACTCTTGAATGCTATTCTGTGACTTCTCTGGCATTCATTGTGCTTTAGTGGCTACAGTGCGAATTTGTTATTGCCATAATAGAAGTTCTTCTGAACCTGCCCCCGTCTAGAAGGCCTCTTGAGAGTTCCCCAACGTGCTTCTATTTCAGCTGCTGAGAATGGGACCTTCAGAGCCACGTGAGACTTTGCTACCGATAATCCTGACGTTCGGTGGCAGCTCTGTGGCATTTTTTTTTACTTTGCAGGATAACTTTATATCATCAGATAGTTCAGGCAGTGATGTAGTGTATAAAAACCTGATACTTATCAGCTCAGCGGTGGACTTCGAGGGATGTGGTGGCTCATGGCTAAGAGACTGAGCTTGTCAGAAAGGTTGGTAGTTTGGCGGTTCGAATCCCTAGTGCCGCGTAATGGAGTGACTCCCGTTACTTGTCCCAGCTTCTTCCAACCTAGCAATTCAACAGCATGTAAAAATGCAAACGCATGTAGTAAATTAGGGACCACCTTTGGTGGGAAGCATTTAGTCATGCCGGCCACATGGCCATGGAGAGGTCTTTGGACAGCGCTGGCTCTTTGGCTTTGAAACAGAGATGAGCACCACCCCCTAGAGTCGGGAACGACTAGCACATCCCTGTGAGGGGAATCTTTACCTTTTAGTGGACTTTGTTTGATCCCAAGAAAGCTTGATTAGTAATGAGGGTGCTTCATTCATGCCAAGAATCTAGTTAGCATTTGCTTGACCCACAGGAGCATCCATAGACTCCTTTGATTTAATGCTTTGCTGTTTCTTCTGCTGGAAGGAGAAGGAGGAGAATATGATATTCCTCTGTACAAGAGAATAATGTGTTGCTGTTGGGGAGGGAAAGAAAATCATTTTATTATGCCACATCTTCATGATTACCATCAGTCAGGCAGCCTTACCATTGCTTGCCTATAATATTACAGCACAGAACAAAATAAATAATATAAGAAAATATTTTTCTATAAGTGTTGATCCTGTTCATCCCCATTTCCCTTGTCTCATTAATATAACTTCAATAACCTTCTTTGTAGACTAGGGAATTTTGCAACGACACGGCAGTTAGGCGGTTGGTATGATCTGCTGCTAGCTGGATTCCAGGCGTGTTGAGATTTGTCTTCAGAAGAGTCTGGATCACAGCTTTTTTTTTTTTTTTTTTTTGCTCTTTTAGATTTGATTTCAAAAGAGGTTTTTCTGCATTTTCATTCATCAGTGAACACACTCTGCATGGAAAATTAATTTTAGGGTGTTTACTAAGCGATGCCAAAAATAGCTTCTATGTTGGGAAACGGTGATTTATAAATTTTCCTAATATTGATTAAAAGGGCAATAGAAGTCATCTATAGTATGTTCATGCCAGGGGTGGGTTCCTGCCAGTTCTAATCTACAGTGCCGGTTAGAACCGGTTCCAGTTCCCTTCCCCCGCCCGTTCACACATCATCAAGATGAAGAGCGAGAGGAGGAATTCTGGGAGTTGAAGTCCACAAGTCTTAAAGCTGTCAAGTTTGAACACCCCTGGGGTTTTTTCTAAAGGGTTAGGGGTGCAAGGGTCTTGTAACTTGACAGCTTTAAGACTTGCTTCAAATGCCAGAGTTTCTGAGCCAACATTTTGGTTGCTAAGCAAGAGCGTTGTTAAGTGAGTTTCACCACATTTTACAAGTTGGCCACGCCCACCCAATCACACGACTGCCAAGCCACTCCAACTCAGTCACATGGCTGGCCAGCCACTCCCACAAAGCAGGCCACACCTACAGAAATGGTTATAAAAATTTTTGAAACCCACCACTGGTGTTCCATCAATGGAAATTTTCAAGAAGAGATTGGACAACAATTTGTCTGGAATAATATCAGCTCTCCCTGCTCTCTCCTGCTCGAGCAGGGGATTGAACTAGAAGACCTCCAAGATTCCATCCAACTCTGTTATTCTATGTTCTATATTCCATTCCAATAATAATAATTTTTCAAGCGCATTTATATAAAAATAAATACAAAAATCAAATATCAACAATTTTGTTCATTCAACAACAAAAAAGAAAGTCAATGGGCAGTCCAAAATGACCGTTGGCTTACCTGAATGGTCGTTCTGTGGGTGCTGCGGGAGTCTCCAAGCATGGGTTAACTTCAGCTTGCTGCCCCAGGACTGAGTTCAAAGTTTGGGTAGCCAAACCTCTTGCTCCCCTCAGAGGCTCAGTTTAAAAAACAAAGAATAAGTCCCAAAAGGAGGAAATCCATGAATGTTCCATGTCTTCAAAGTTGGTAACACAGGCACCCATGGGTGACCCCAGGGTGGGGTTGGACACTCCCACAGCACCTAGAGAACAACCATTCAGGTAAGCCAACGGTCATTCTCCTAGGTGCTGCTGGGAGTGTCAAAGCATGGGACATACCCAAGCTATGTCGTCCCAGGGTGGGAAGAAGAAGTGTCCAGACCCGCAGGAGTCGCGATGACCTGTTGTAAGACTCTTCTTGCGAAGGAAGCCTCCGCAGATGCAAAGGCATCCAGTCTGTAGTTTCTCACGAAAGAAGATGGTGACGACCACGTTGCAGCCCTGCATATCTCCTCGATGGGTGCTTGCGTGGCCCACGTGGCCGAGGTCGTGGCATTTCTAGTTGACTGTGCTGTAATGCGAGGAGGAACAGGTCTAGCCTGCTGCTCATAGGCTAGTTTGATACATGCCCGTATCCAGAGTCCTATGGTAGAAGATGAGACTTTCCTGCCTATGGAAACAGGCTGAGAGGACACAAAGAATGATTCCAACCTGCGAAAAGAGGCAGTTTTTTTCTTGTATATGCGCACAGCATGGCGAACATCAAGCTTATGCCACACGTGCTCCCTTGGATGTCTGGGTCACAGACCAAGTTCAGGGAGGATCACCTCTTGTGTCCTGTGGAAGACACTGTTGACTTTCGCCACAAACGCCGGGTCCAGTCTGAGAACGACACTGTCCCAGATGTACAACGCAAAAGTCCTCTCTGACTGCGGACAAACATTTTGAAATTAAAAAAAAATCAGAAAATTCAATTACTCCGGACAGTAAGATCTGTTGGATCTGTTGGATAGTTTTATATTTTAGAATAGGATAGAATCCCTCTTGCTGTTGAGGTTCAAACAGGTTTAGATCTTCCCTTCCAATTCTTACATTATATGGATTTCTAAATAATTTTTATTGCATAATCTCAGTAGGCATATCCCCAAGAAGATATTGTATTTCTATAGATATTGCCTTAGAACAGGACTCAATTATGTAAACCTTGCTACAGAACCAGTTTTCTAAGTAATTGTACACTGTATACATGTCCCCTAAATCTCTAATGCCCCCAAGTCTTTTTTATTACTTTCTTGTTAAACTAACAAGAGGATATGAAAAAGTGACAGAATTTCATGAGGACCACACATCTAGATATGTCGTGCATGTAAGATGCTTTTGTCTGACTGCATTACTCACTTGAAATAAGACACACCCGAGTTCCCTTTGTAAGTATATTAGTGGTAGTGTTTTGTGCCGCCAAAAGTAACCAAGCTTCCAACTGAATTTGTCTGTATGAAAGCAGTTGGAAATCTCTCAGCTTTGTCCAGCAGAGTTAACACAATTAGACAAAAATATATTAACAACAGAATAACAGAGTTGGAAGGGGACTTGAAGGTCTTCTAGAAGCCCGACCCCCTGCTCAAGCAGGAAACCCATTCCAGACAAGTGGTTGTCCAATCACTTCTTAAAAACCTCCAGTGTTGGAGTACCCACAACTTCCGTTGTATTCGTTCATTGTTCTCACTGTCATGAAATTTCTCCTATAGTTCTAGATCTTTTTTTAATTTGTTGCACTAATTTTGTATAATTATTTTCTTTTATAGTTGAGCACTTTGCAGTTAGCCACATTCCAAGATATTTAACTTTCTTTGTCACTTGCAGTCCTATTATTCTTTCTAATTCTTTATTTTCTCCTTCCTTCAAATTTTTAGTTATCATTTTAGTCTCTTCTCTATTAATCTTTAACCCTGCTACATCTCCATATTTTCCTAGTTCTTGCATTAAGCTGTTTCCTGTTTCTAGTGGGTCTTCTATAATGAATACCAAATCGTCTGCAAGGGCCTGGATTTTATATTCCTCTTTTTTTAATTTTAGTTCCTCTTATCTCCAAATTTTGTCTAATTCTTATTAAAAGACTTTCAAGCATCAGGATGAAGAGCAGAGGTGAGAGAAGGCATCCCTGCCTTACTCCTTTCATCATTTTAAAGGTCTCTGTACTTTCCCCATTTAATAATATATTTGCCTTTTGGGTGGAGTATATTGTTTCTATTAATCTTTTAAATTGGTCCCCTAATTTCATTATTAGGGAAAATAGCAGCGATAAAAATGAATGTACTACCCAGACTATTATACCTGTTTCAAACAATCCCCATAAAATTAGGAAAATGTTTTTTTTTTACTGAATTGAATAAGATTATTTTAAAATTTATATGGCAAGGGAAGAAAGCCAGGATAAAGTTGAAAGCTCTACAGGATGACAGAAGCAGAGGTGGTATGGAACTCCCTGACTGGGAGCTTTATTACAAAGCAGCAGCACTAACATGGATCAGGGACTGGATAAATTAAAAAAATAAAAGAATACTAACATTAGAGGGCCACGATTTGCAAACGGGATGGCATTTTTCCTATGGGAAGAGGGTAAAAAGAAACAAAAATACTTTCACAGACACTATATTAGAGATGCACTGATACAGGTCTGGAATAAAATTAGAGAAAAACATTACATGAAAATACCGACATGGCTTTCCACTATGGAAGCCATGACACATCCCAATACATGAGATCTATTGAAAATGGTTAGATATAGTGAAATTTTAGGCAGCCAAGGGAATTTGAAAACAAATCCAGAATTAAAGGAGCAGAATATAAATATAGATTGGTGGCCATATCTCCAACTACAATCGAGATACAAAAAAGATGTGAAAGAATATGGAATATACACAGAATTACAACAAATAGATAAAATTTTAATTGGCCTGGAAAATAAATTCATAACGAAAATTTACAAATATTTATTAGAAGTAACATTAGAAGAAGAAAAAGTTAAAGGTTGCATGATAGCGTGGGCCAAAAGCTTTGGTTACAACATAGATTTAGTGGATTGGGAAAGAATTTGGAACACAAATTATAAACTGACACGATCAGCAGCACTTAAAGAAAATATATACAAAATGTTTTATCGTTGGCATTTATCACCAACAAGATTGGCTAAAATGTACCCAAACATGCAGCCAACCTGCTGGAAGTGTAGAAAAGTACAAGGGATCTATTATCACATATGGTGGACCTGCCCGGAAACACAAAAATATTGGACAAAAATTTGGAAATGGGTGCAAGAAATTACAGGAGAAGAGATAAAATACAAACCCGAAATCTTCCTACTGGGAATAATCAAAGGGAAATATACAAAGAAAATTAAGTACATATTTACACATCTGCTAACTACAGCTAGAATAGCATTTGCCCAATGCTGGAAACAAAATAATAACCCCTCGGACAAATTAGTGATAAAAAAAACTTTGGATTGTGCAGAGATGGACAAATTAACACTGAAATTAAAAGATAAAGAAGAGTCGGAATATTATGAAATTTGGAACACTTGGTACAAATGGCTGCAAAACAAGAATGAAATTAATTAATATATATATATATATATATATATATATATATATATATATATATATATATATATATATATATAGAGAGAGAGAGAGAGAGAGAGAGAGAGAGAACTGTCTATAAAGTGTGTAAATATAGAAGCGAAATATTCTATACATGTACAGGTATGATGACATAACAATGTTGATGTAATGACTGTAAGGTGTTGTAGAAGGGAAAAAATAAGACCGCCTTCTGCCAATTACCTCCCTGCGTCCCATCAGATCGCATAGAGTTGGCCTCCTCCGTATTCCATCCGCCAGTCAGTGCCGACTGGCGACTACTCGGAGGAGAGCCTTCTCTGTTGCGGCTCCGACACTATGGAACAATCTCCCCGTGGAGATTCGTACCCTCACCACCGTCCAGGCCTTCCGCACAGCCCTCAAGAACTGGCTAGCCCGTCAGGCCTGGGGATAAGTTTATTTTTGCCCCTCCCGAATGCTGAGTGAATGTTGAGTTTTACTGTTTAATTTACTTTTGTGCACATTTCTTTTTGTATTGTCCTACACTCCCTTTCCTTTTTGACTGTAAGCCGCCCTGAGTCCCCTCAGGGAAAAGGGCGGCCTATAAATGTCTAATAAATACAAAATACAAATACAAAAAAAACAATTTAAAAAATCTGCTAAAAAAAAAAAAAGAAATTTCTCCTCAATTATAGAGTGGTTCTCTCCTTGATTAGTTTCCATCCATTGCTTCTTGTCCTGCCTTCGGGTGCTTTGGAAAGTGTGTTGACTTCCTTTTTTGTGGCAGCCCCTCAAATATGAAACACTGCCATCGTATCATAAATTCAGAAAAAGTCTTTGGAAACAAATCAAAGCATTAGAAGAAGCTCGAAGGAGCAGGGGAAATTGACAAGTAGTTGTGAAAAAACATTGTCCATCATCTTGTGCATATGGTGGGAAGCAGTGACGTGCGGTGAGGTTTATGGCTGGTGAGGCAAGCGGGCAAAAGCCGCCCTGCCGCCCCGGCGCTATGTCCGACCTAGAGGCGGGACATAGCGCCAGGGTGGCAGGGCGGCTTTTGCCTGCTTTCAAGAGGGCCTATTGTATGAACACAGCAATTGTGATCTATAAATCCATAGTTTAGAACTGATCATGATGTGTAAACTCCAAGTGATCTTTTGCATATTGGGGAGGTAAGTAGGCTAAAAACAATTCAGCCTTTTATTTCCCATCAATTCTGGCGCAAGGCGATAGTTTAAACCCCCGCACACACAAACACCAATAGCGCAGAGGCTGAGGAAAATGGGAGCGGAGAATTGAGCTGCTCATTTTTCCGCAACCTGACGGGGCAGAGGAAATGAGGCGAGGTGGCCTCAGGTGACAGCCCTTTGCAGGCGTCGCTTCTCGGGCCGAGCCCAGGTGCATATGTAACAAAGCCCATGGTAACGTGGTTGCCACCACAGCGCCGGCTGCCTGGTACCCGGGTCCTGCCCCTTTGAGCCGCCAGAGGGTGGGACGGAGGCAAAGAAATCCTTTCCACCCCTTTCCTTTTCCTCCTTTTGCGTGCTCACTCCCCATCCCATGCGGGCGGCGGAGGGGAAGGAGTCTCTGGTGGCTGCAGCAGCAGCAGCAGAAGCAGAAGCAGCAGCGGCAGCTGGAGCGCAAATCCGGGCAGCTGGCTCTGGCTCTCCCTTCCCCGAACATGTCCCGTTGCTGCTGGTGCTGCTTTTTGGTGAATCCAGCTGGACGGCGGGGCTCTTGCCATCGCTGCTGCTGCTGCTGCTGCTGCCGTCGCTGGAACCACCACCACCGGAGAGCTCGCCGTTCCAAGCTGCACTCATGAGTATGGCCAGGCCCGGGGCGGCGGCACGCACTTTAAAATGTCAGTGCGCCTCCCGGCCATAAAACAGGACATGTTTCACTCTATGGCGGGGTGGCATGCACTTTAAAGTGCCAGCGTGCCTTCCAGCCATTCAGCGGGACCCGCTGTATGGCCGAAGCCGGCTTGTCCTGCTCTATGGAGAGGCGCGGTGGCATGGCTTTAAAAAATAAAAAAGTGCCAGCCCGCATGCCAGCAGAGGCAGGTAAAACACACACACAGACACACACACAAATTACTTATAATAAAACAAATTACAATTACTTACACATAATTTTGAATTCCTCCCCCCTGCCCCCTCCCTCCGACCCACATACCTTTTCCAGCTGTGTCAGTCAGAGGATTTCAACTCTCCTCTTGTCCGCCACGATGAAAATGTGAAAAGAGAGAAAGGCAAGAGCTGCTCTAGCCAGGCTGGGATAGTTGCTGCCAGAGTCTCCACCTGGATGGCGCTGCTTACCTGCTTAAAGAAAGCCTCTAAACAAAGCGCCCTCTGCAGGAGGAGGCGGGAGAACCAGGTGCCTCCTTTGCATAAGGAATTTTTCCCCTTTTAGCCCTTGCTCAAGTCATCATAAAGGTAGAGTAAAGGAGGCCCGTGATTCTCTGGCCTCCCACGGTGACTCTGGCAGCAACTACCTCTGCCTTTTTCCTTTTTCCTTTTCTTTCCATCATGACGGTGGTGCCTCCCCTGCCTGCACGTCACTGGTAGGAAGGGGTGTGTGTGTGTGTGAGGTATAATCCTTGTCTCCTGCTGGCTTTTTGGATATGTTTTGGTTGTTCTCTTGGCCAAAAGCAGAAGTAGCTTGCCAGTTTTTCCCAAATACTTCTAACTTTACATATTTGTCCAATTCTCTGATGTGATGCCACTTAGTTTCCTGAGGTTGGCAAAGTTCAGTTCGAGGCTGCACCTGCGAGAGGCTCACTCAGCCCTGTCCATGCACCACCAGGGGATTATCCAGATCCTGTACATGCCATTATTTATTGATTTGATTTTTATTCCCCCTCAATCTTGGGGAGTTGCAGCACAATAAAAACCTCTGTGGAATTAAGACAACATACGACCCAAATTCTAGACAGAAGCGAAGTTGGAGGGAAAAATGACAATAAATAGAGCAGAAAATGCGCCTGGAAGTCCTCATTATTATTGAATTTAGTTTATTGAGAATATTTTATATTCTAAATTAACTAAATTTTAATTTTAATATTTTATTAAAATAAAAATATATTTTAATATTTTAATAATTTAGAATATTGCCTGTCTCATCCCTGCTGATTGCCCAAATCAGCTGTACAGTCATCACGGCTGAGGATTGCCAGCTGCTCCTGCAATCTGGCTGGGTGGGAGAGCTTCCCTGACAGGTTTCTTGGTGCTGTTTCCCTGCCAGCTTATTTTGTTGCAAAACAACCATGTTTGTTGTGTAACAGGAGGCAGGAAATGCAATCTTCCTGTCAAAGCAAAGGGAGAGAGAGAGTTGGAAGCCTTGTATAACTGAGGGTGCACCTAATTTACATTCTTAAACATTGTATTCCAAGCTTCCTCTTGTGGAGTTTTAACAGTGGGAATGAAATATATTGCACTGTAAGAGGAGATCCATATTGGTCCACGTCCGGGTAAAAAATTAGGAGTCCAGCAACAGCCTTTCCAATGAACACATTTAATTAACACTAATATACTTTCATGAACTGAGGTCAGCTGCAGCTCAGAAAGGTTTATATCTTTTAATAAAATAAGGTAATTGGAAACTCCTTTGAGATTCCTGATTTTTTTTTATTATTAATGAACAAAATTAACATTTCATAGCATCTACACCTTTCAAGTGTGTCTCAAATGGCTCAACTAGGCAAATTTCAAACAGAATGTAAAAAATGTGAAAGACTCTTGTTAAGTAGCAATTGTGTCAGTAATGAGATCTGAATGAATCCTTGAAGATTTGCTATTGGGAATGCACAAGGATTGCCTAACCTGCTCGGTGGCTGAATTCTGGCTCTGAAAGGAGCTAAACTGGCTTTTTGTCAATCTGAGGAGCAGATTGCCCAGCCCAGCTCCAAATTCTAGAAAATGAATGGGAAGAAAAAGCACCTGCCCTCTTATGATCAAGCCTGGGAAACGTGGCAAAGAAAATAATGTTACGGGATAAAATTGTAATAATAGAGAAAAGTAACAATGCTGGTTGAATTTTTTTAAGTTAACGCACTGCAATATACTTAGATTTTAGTAAGGCATTGAGAAAGCAGACAACAACAAACTTGTGGAATAGGCAACATCACCAGATGAGGCACGGTGGTTCAGTGGTTAGAGTGCAATACTGCAGGCTTCTTCTGCTGCTGCCTGCTGTCTGCCTGTAATTTGGCAGTTCAAACCTCACCAGGCTCACGGTTGATTCCGTCTTTTATCCTTTCGAGGTGAATATAATGAGGACACAAATTGTTGGGGACAATATGCTGACTCTGTAAACCGCTTAGAGAGGGCTGTAAAGAACTGTAAAGTGGTATATAAGTCTAAGTGCTCTTGCTATCACTACCAGATGAATTTGTAGCTGGCTGACAAACCGTACTCGATGAATAATTCTTAATGATACTACGTCCAATGGAGAGAAGTAAGTACTGGGGAACCACAAGCCTTCATCTTAGACCCAGTAGTCTTCAGTATCTTCATAAATAACTGTGGGGGACTCTCAGAGGGGAACTCGTCAAATTTGCAGATGGCACTAAGCTAGCAAGAATAGCCAACCCTCCAGAAGACAAGCTCGGGATCCCAAAAGATCTTGGCAAACGTAAACAATGCGCCCTATCCAGCAAAATGAATTTCAATGTGAAAGAAAGCGAAGCTTTGCATTTAGGCAGGAGAAAACAAAGGTGTAAGTGTAGATTAGGCAACACCTGGCTCAGAAACAGTGAGGGGCCTTGGGGTCTTAGTAGATGATCACTTGAATAGGAGCCAGCAATGTGCAGCAGCAACCAAAAAAGCGAATACAATCCTGGGTTGTATAAAGAGAGGCATAGAATCAAGATCATGTGAGATATTAGTGACCCTTTATAAAACCCTAGTAAGACCACACCTGGAATATTTTGGTCACTATAGTTCAAAAAAATTGTTGAGACTTTGGAATGTGATCACACAACCTTCTGACAAGCAAAGTCAATGGGAAAGCCAGATTCATTTAACAACCTTGTGACTAACTTAACAATTGCAGTGATTCTTGGATCCATTTAACCAATGACAGAATACTGAATATTGAGGGATATGATTTGGTATATGGTTGGCATGCTTACTTGTTATTCAACAAAAAACTGGATAAGAATTTCAAAAATCATATTTTAAGAAATGCCTTATTGCGGGTTTGGAAAAAATATCAACATAAACTAAATGACAAGTTGCCCATGTGGGCAATTCCTAGACATGCAATTGAAAATATAAATATAGAACAAAAACACGATAGAACCACTTATAGACAACTTCTTAATACAGAAAGAGGGGTGCTGCAATTAAAATCTTTAGAGGTACTTAAAAAAGAGAAGGTAGTTCAAACGTGGTTTCAGTATGGCCAATTACAGGCCAGGTGGAAAATAGATCAAAAAATAGGTTTTGTGATAGCTGAGGATAACTTGTTTAAACAAATAAGAGATCAAAGTTTAATGCACATAAAGAGGATATATAATGTATTAGTACAGATGGACTCAGAAACCGAAATGGTTAAAGATTGTATGATAAAATGGGCTCAGAATATTGAAGAACCTATAATGCTGGACACATGGGAAAAAATATGGGTAAGAAATGTAAAATTTACACAAGCACAAAATTTGAGAGAAAATTTTTATAAGATGTTTTATAGATGGCACTTAGATCCTACATGCTTTCATATATGGTGGACATGTCGTAATGTTAAGGCATTTTGGATAAAAATTTGGTGGATCCTGCAAAATATCTTCAAAAAAAGGATAAAATTCACTCCCAAACTGTTTTTACTAGGTATATGTACTGACTTTGTAGCAGTAGAGATTAATTTGGTTCTGTACTTAATAACGGCAGCAAGACTCTTGGTGGCGCAATACTGGAAGAAGAAAGACCTGCCTACAATTCAAGAATGGACTTTAAAGGTTACAAACTTAGCCGAAATGGCAAAAATTTCAGCATATCTTAAAGAACATTCAAATGAGAAGTATAAACGAGACTGGAAAAAATGGATTGATTATATACAAAGCAAATACGGGACTAGGAAATTCCAGATAGCTTATGCTTAAAATTAGTAATAACGTAAATTGTTAAAAATTTGGGTAACAGCAAGAAGCTGAGTTCAATGTAGAGATATTTTAGACTGTGATTGTCAAAAAGTTATACCATGTATGGGCTCTGGGAAGTCAGGGGGAGGGAAGGGAGGCGGGGACCTAGGGGGAGGGGGGGAGGGGGGAAATATAATATGTGTTAAATTCTAAAATACATGATTGCACTTGTATACTGTGGTTTTTATTAATGTTAGAGTCAAAACAGAACAAACTGAATATATCGGAAAGTAAGAGATACCGAAGGGAGGAGCTGAGTGAAAGAAGAAGGAGAGCAGAGAGAGTGAGAGAGAGGAGGAGGAGAAGGAAGGGAGGGAATGGATGAAGAGAGGGAGTGATAGAGGGGGAGGGGAAGTAGGTGTAGAGGGGTATGAGAGAAGGAAGAATGAAAGTTGGAGGGGGATGAAAGAGGGCGTATGGTGGGGCCAAGGCGGTATATTGGGTTTGTATTGTAGGGGGCATTCTCTATAAAAGCGAGGGCTGTGTTTATTACCCAATGTTATATGCCCCGGTTATGCACAGTAAACATGTGATTGTATAGAATGAAATGGAAATAAAAAAGATTTGTACAAAAAAAAAACAAAAAAAAAAACAATTGCAGTGATTCATTTAACAACTGCAATGTTGTGTGTGGGGAACAGATGAGGAACCAGATTTAACACCCCTTCCCACCCACAGAATGATCCATTAACTATGTACTACACCACATAACCGCCCAGCTACATTGGTCCCTGGTGGTTTCATGTGGACTTGCAGCTCTCCTGTATTTCTATTGGGCCCCCAACCATTGACCGCATCCTTGACGCTTCTTCAACTACATCAGATGGATTACAATTACTATCTGGGGCCTCCAACTGGGCATATCCCTCAGCCGGAGACAAAGAAGAGCGAGATGGACTCTGCAGCAGTGGACCCTCAATAACAGATGTTTCATTCTGCACTGGACTCGCCCCTTTCACTGCGTTGTCGTACCTCTCGCTCTTCTGGATCCCCACCCGGTTTGCTTTTTCCAGCTGTCCCCATCACACAGCTCCAAAGCTGGTCAATACATCGGCGCCACAGTTGTCCCTCCTCAAGCTCCACCCGATACAAACAGGGACCCGCAACTTCTGTGATATGTGCTGGCATCCATAGGGGTTGTAGACCAGTATAATTCTGGCCATGTACTCGGTCATCTTGCTCAAATGTTCTGACTGTATTTTCCTAATCTGAAAGGATTTCTGTTGAATAATCCGGATGACTGTTCTCTTTCCAACAGCTACATTATTCAACTCAAATACTCAACTGAGTAAACTTTGCATCCAAGTAAAACTTTATTTTCCACAAAGTCTTCTCCTCTCTCCAAGTCCAGCCTTTTCTCCATTCACTTTTTCCCTGAGGTTGCAATTCTATGCTTGTTTATGGGTTTTTAAAGGCTTCTGGAGAGTTCACTTTTTGGTGAGGAGGTTGTTACGCCTCTTCCCCATGCTTTCAGGAAGATCCCCTGATAATTTAATATTTTGCAACCTGAAAGTTCCACAACCGTTAATACACGCTGTTCATAATTCTGAATTTAGAAAACTCAATAATGTAGTATTAGCTAATTGATCTGATTTAAGAAGAGATTGGGCAACCATTGGTCTGAAATCGTGTAGGGTTTCCTGCCTGAGCAGGGGATTGGACTAGAAGACGTCCAAAGATCCCTTCTAATTCTGATATTCTATTCATCTATTTAGCATTAGCATCAGTGATGGGATTCAGTGTTTTTTATTGCTTATTATTGTTCTGTGGACATGGCATGGCTCGGTGGGAGTGGCTTGCTGAGAGCGATAGGGGAAGGATACTGCAAAATCCCCATTCCCTCCCCACCCCACTCACCTGCTTTCCAGCTCCCTTCTCCTGTGCGGGGGTCAACAGAAGAAGACCCAGCCGACCAGCTGGGACTCGGGAGGCAGCGAATAGATGGGAGCAGAGCCAGCCAGTTCTCTGAACTACTCAAAATTTCCAGTACCGGTTCACTAGAACTGGTGAGACCTGGCTGAAGACCACCTCCGATGAGCATCCTGAAAAGCTGGACGTCTGCTGGGTACTGTGAAAGAGACGGTGCCCTTTGCCTATCAGCAGTCTTCCTACTGGTAGCTGCCCTCCTACTGCCACCTTCAGGTGACAGAAAGAATCAGAAACTCCAATGACCATAGAGCAACACTCCCAGGAAATTTGAAATGGTAACAGCAAAGCTGTGGCTAATTTAGAGTGAGGAGTTGGGCCAGCTGGGACCGTGTAGGCAAGGAGGACACCAATCCCCCTAGAAAAAGCAATGGCTGAATTAAAACCACAGGGAAATAATTGCAAACTACTTCTGTATTATTGCCAAGGAAACTCATGCATATGGATGAGAGAACTTTGGGCGCAGATGAAAGAGGTGTGATTTACATATGGTAATTTACCAGGAAGCACATTGAACTTCAACTAAGTACATTGGAAGATGATGATTTGGCCAGACAAAACCAGCAAGGAATTTCAGTCATCAAAGGTACCAATATTAACAGAGAGACTCCATGTTTTAAAAGGAAACACTCTAAATTTAGTATCTGAAAAGCATGAAAAGGGAGAACAAATAGTTAAAGCAGAAATAAAAATATGCCAAATTAAATGTCCTAGGACTAAGTGAATGTAAGTGAGCCTAAATGGGCACTTCAGATCAGATGACTCCATGTTGTTATTTAGACTATAACAAAAAGAGTAATAATGAGTAAAAATAATGTGATATTAAAAAAGAACCTTACTACATACAGTATGTATTCAGCTATAATCCAATAAGCAGAAATTATACCTATTAGAATTAAATGGATATCTAGTAAACCTCTGTATTATGTAAGTACAATACAGATACACACTGTTGCAAGACACCATGGAGGAAGATGCTAAGAATTTTTATGACCAATTACAAGTTGTGTTAGTTGCATCATTGACTTAATAGTATTCATTGGTGATTGGGGTGCAAACCATTAGAGAAATTTAAGCGCCTAGAACAGGGGTGCCAAACTCACATCATCACGGTGGCATCACATGAAGTTATCAGGACTTTCCCCCCCCCCCTTTGCTAAACTGGGCATGGGCAGCACGTGACACATCCGCCCCACGGGCCAAGAGTGCCAGGGTTCCACATAACAGATCCATTGCAAGCAAGAACTCTTAAGGCAGGCAGATTCCTCAAAGAATATCTTTACTGGAAATGTCAAATTAGCACATATCTGGTGAAAACCAACTCTGGGGGGGGGGGCTTGGTTTTCACCTAATTAAAAGTTTTCCCCTCAAACCCAAACTCTCAGTCACGTGGCCCAATCATGGCAGCGACCGCAGGTCTGGTGACATCACTCCTCCTTCCTCCAGCCAGGTGTGAGAACGTCCTTGGTTCCCAGGGGAAAGTATTTCATTTTGACTACGCAGCCCCATCGATCTCTAAGAGACGCCCCTCTCTTTATCTCTCCCCAGTGTGGCAACACTGGAGCTCCAAGATGGCTTCGACCAGGTCAGCTTCAGGGTTGACAGGGAGTTTGACAGCTCTAGAATTACAGAAAGATCTAGATTTACTAGGTTCAAGGTTGCAGTTTATACATGAATACAGCTTGTGAATAGAATTCTTTGTCCAATGCCAACAATTGGTTTAAGAAACAGCACATTTTTTTCTACAAGGATGCTACCAATTGGTTATCTAAATTAAATATATAATAAGGCAAAGATGTGTAATCAAATCAACTAGAATGCAGACTATGAAAAGATCATGAATTATTAGGACAACTTTGATTTAGAGAATATAGAATTGTAAAATATGACAACATAGATGTATTCAGTATAACTTAACTTTTATAAAAGTGAACCTGAAGAGGAATAGACACTGTGACACTATGAAAACGGAAGTTTAAAAAACCCTCAAATTTCAAAAGACAGAAGGTCCAAATAGAATTGGGTTCATAAAGGTCCAAAATCATGAAAAGCAGAGAGAAAATGGTGGGCCACTGCACAGATCTACAACGTCTGAACAGACTTCCAAGGAAGAAAAGATAGTTGGACCAAACATGTCAACAAATAACAAATGAGAAATATTTTAAGATCAAACAGATCATGGGAGGATTTCTAGCTAGGGCAGAATGACTCAACAATTATCACAGAAGAGATCTGATTAGAGACACATGGAATTAAAGATGGAAATGCTATGCCAAAAGCCTTTAAAATGGCCTTATAGAATAAAAGAAGCATTTGTTCAGAACTAATATATTCAGGAACTAATGCCATTAGAAAAATAAGATATGTCAGGCAACAGACAATCAAATAAGAAAATACACAGAGATGAAAGGACCACAGAATTATTTAAAGCTGAAGATGAACAGTTCAAGTTCTAAGAGCTTTATGTGAACAGTTATGTAAAGGGACACTGGGCTAAAAAAGTTGGAAGGGAGATATAAAAGAATATTCAAGTTACTGAATCATTGCACTAATTCGCGATACAATCTAAAGTTTGCTAAAAAAAGAATAAACTCAAACTTGGAGAGCAATTCCTCATGGCTGCTTTAATGTCTATTCCTTTCCCTCCCACCCAGAGGCAAAGGAAAACAACAACCGATAGTTCTCTAGCGCTTCAACAAAGCCTCAGCCATTCAGTTGTCTCCCCGCATTCCCGGCATGCAACCGTAACTCCACCCGCTTCCTTCGACCACCATCTCCTCATTTATATCCACCCATGACGAGGAGGCTTTCTCTCTCAACACGTGTTTTCTCCGGGACTGTTTCCTTGCGAAGGGTCTGCAAACATGGCTTCCAGGCAGCAGCAGTAGCTGGGTGAGTTTCGATCGCCATGCCTGACGTCTGGACCCTGCTGGTTCCCTGCACTGCAAAGTTTTGCTCTTCTACTTTCTCAGCAGCGAAGGCGCCCCTCTCTTAACGGAGAAGAAGGGAGTCCCGACTGGCTTGGGGTTTACTGGGGGGCTCCGCCCGGTTTATTGCTAGCAATAAACAAAGTGCCAATCATAAATTAAACACCTACATGTAGCCCACAAGGTTTCCTTCTAACCTCCAGCAGCAGAGGTTGTCCAAACAAGGACGGGTAGAGGGCCAGCTCTGGAATTGCTGGGAAGCCTTTCGGGTCCCAAGAGCCAAACAGTCCGTTGGGCAACTGAAGCGGAAGGACTTCATCCTATGACCCTGGGACAAAGAGCCCGGCCTTCTCTGCCACCTCCAGGGCAAGTTTCAAGTGTTGATCAAGGAGCTCACATCTGATGGGCATCTCCAGAGAGTAGAAGGGGTTTTTCAGGGCAAAGTCCAAGCAGATCTCGTAAATCTTGTGCAGGAGGGCCTCGATGCCGGACTGCCGCGGGTCGGCCAGCACCACGAACTTCATCCCTGTCAGCGTCTGGAAGCAGTGCACCTTGAAGGTGTCCGTCTCTAGCACCTCGATGCCGGAGCTGCCCTGCTCGGGGGAGAGCTGCGACCCAATGGCGAAGAGAGAGTGGAACATGGAGGCCATCATCAGCTTCTTGTTGGAGGAGAGCCACAGGCGGCTGAAGCGGATGGCCACCGGGGAGTTGGCCGGGTTGCCCAGGAACTCCTGCACGTCTTTCCTGTAGGCGGTCGGGCGCCTGTTCACGTCAGCGCCGTTGATGGCCAGGACGGCGTGGCCCAGGCAGATGCCATTGCTCTGCCCGAAGGCCAGGAGAATTTAGAGAAGGCTAATTCTGTATGTGATGACACCTCAATCCATTGCAACTACCCAACAACTTCTCTTTGTATAAATCAAGTTTCCTGATGAGCTGCAAAAGATGAGCCACTTTCCCTTATAACCTGGAATATATTCTGTTCCATCAAAAGACCGACTCTTTTTTGACTATATATCACAATTTGACATCCTCTTCTTACAGGAAACCTGGGCCTCCGCAGAGATACAGTTAGGTGGTTATTGTGTTAACTCAATCCCGGCTGTCCCAAGCAAGGTGGGTGGGAGAGCTAAAGGGGGTATTGTGACATTAGTTAATACATCCTTGCAATTTAAATGTTTATCACTACCACCTTTCCAGCCATGGGTTGTGACTACCTTACTTTTATTTAAACAGGTGGAGATTTTGCTTTTTAATATCTATATTCCTCCACTTAATAAGAATAATCTGATCAACACGATTTGAAGCATGGAAGATTTTATTCTTGCCTGCTCAGAGAAATACCCCACAGCAGCAATAATTATAGGGGGGATTAAATGCTAGGATGGGACCAAATGATCAAGCATTATTTAATCAATTTAAGATCCACTATGCTGAGAATGTACCAGGAGAATCCCTGCATTCCAGACAATTTAAAGACCCTAAAGCAAATCAGGCAGGTTTGTGTGTAAGACAGATGACTGTATATTTGGACCTTTCCATCCTTCTTGCTTAAAAGCTTGTGCTGACCAACTGGCCCCCATCTTCACCCGCATCTTTAATAAATCACTAGAGATGAGCTATTTTCCTTTTTGCTTCAAATGCTCCACTATCATCCCAATGCCAAAGAAGCCCTCCATCAAGGAACTAAATGATTTCAGACCGGTAGCTCTAACATCTGTAGTTATGAAAACCTTTGAAAGGCTAGTGATGTCCCACTTGAAAACCATTCATGGATCCACTGTTAGACCCTTTGCAATTTGCTTACCGAGCAAATAGTTTGACAGATGATGCTGTTAATATGGCTCTGCACTACATCCTACAACATCTTGAATCTCCAAAGACCTACGCAAGGCTCCTCTTTGTAGACTTTAGTTCAGCATTCAATACCATCAGACCGGACATTCTTGTAACTAAACTAAATCAGCTAGCAGTACCTGAACATACTTGTCAGTGGATCACAAGCTTCCTAACAGACAGGAAGCAGCAGGTGAAGCTAGGCAAAATCACATCAGATACCTGTGCAATTAGCACAGAAGCCCCCCAGGGCTGTGTGCTGTCTCCACTTCTCTCTATATACCAATGACTGCATCTCAAACGATTCATCTACTAAACTACTGAAGTTTGCAGATGACACAACAGTGATTGGTCTCATTCGAGACAATGATGAAACCACATACAGAGGGGAGGTTGAACAACTAGCCCTGTGGTGCAACCAGAATAATCTTGAACTAAATACACTAAAAACCGTAGAAATGGTGGTAGATTTTAGGAGAAACCCTCCTATACTTTTATACCTTTTACAATAATAGACAATACAGTATCAATAGTAGAGGCCTTCAAATTTCTAGGTTCTATCATATCTCAAGACTTAAAACGGAACATCAAAAATCATCAAAAAAGCACAACAAAGAATGTTCTTCCTGCCCCAACTCAGGAAGCTCAAACTGCCCACAGAGCATCTGATTCTGTTCTACAGAGGAATTACTGAGTCTGTAATCCGCAACTCCATAACTGGTCTGGTTTGGCTCTGCAACCCAACAAGACAGACACGGACTTCAACGGATAATCAGAACTGCAGAAAAAACAATGGCTGCCAACCTGCCTTCCATTGAGGACCTGCACGCTGCACGACTCAAAAAGAGGGCTGGGAAAATATCTACAAACTCCTCACATCCTGGACATAAATTGGTTCAACTTCTACCCTCAAAACGACGCTATAGGGCACTGCACACTAGAACAACTGGACACCAGGACAGTTTTTTCCCCAAATGCCATAACTCTGCTAAACAACTAATTCCCACAACACTGTCAAATTATTTACTAAGACTGTATTATTATTATTATTATTCCCATCTTTCCTAGTAGCTATCTCTTCCCATGTATGACTATAACCATGTTGCTTGTATCTTTACAATTTATATTGTTTTATTTGTTTCCTAGTATGATTTGATTGCTTATCAGTAACCTATGTGTGAAGTTTCCAAAAGATGACCTAATTAATTTATGAGCCTCGAGACAAAGTTCAAAAGAAATTCAGTCATTTATTAGGAGCAGCATTTTGGCATGTTCTTCTGCAGAGCCGAAACTAAATTTCTGGTTAATGGTCTTTGCACTTTACCCCTATCTCCCCTCTCCCCAGTCTGTGTCATAAATCATAACCACCAACGAGGTGCTGTGAACTTTGCACCCCACACACCGGCTGTAGAAATATGAGATCCGACTCTGGCTGAAGGTATGCATGGAATTCTCCCTCCAATGTCAACTTGATAATAGTCATTGTAACGCTTTACAAGTTGACACTATGACTATCACTAAATGTTGTATCTTATGATTCTTGATGAATATATTCCATTTTATTTTTCTTTTATGTACACTGAGAGCATATGCACCAAAGACAAATTCCTTGTGTGTCCAATCACTCTTGGCCAATAAAGAATTATATGCTATGCTATGCTATGCTATGCTATGCTATGCTGTGGTAAACAGGAGGCGAGGATAACTTCTGAGAGAAATGCCAAATCTAACAGACAGATTTTAGAAATAACAAAGGAACATGTGCTCATAACTATACTGAAGAGACCAAGAAGATACAAGAAAGAGGTTTGTCTTGTTGACCACAAGGCTTTTGATTAGCTCACGCCAAAATGTAAGGTCAATGAATGTGCCAACCCATTTGTTTATTGTAAAAATTCCTCAAAATAAGAAAGAAGCTTCTGTTGGAACTGAATTGAGAGAAACGGTAGTTCTAAATGTGAAGGGAAACAAATGAGTGAGAGAGATAGACAGACAGACAGACATGTGTGTGTGTGTGTGTTATCTATCAATTAATCTAATCTATCTATATGAAACTACCTACATTGAGGGCACCATGCTTATGTGGCTTATTTACAAAATACACAGCTCTTTGGTCAGGCCAATTCAGGCGTGGAATTTCGGGGCATCTTGGGCAAACGTGCATAGAGATTGCAGTTATTGCACCGATGGCTCTAGATTTGTACCACTCATGCTTGTTTTGTAAGCCTGACAACCCTTGCCAGGTACGGAGATTTTGTGGCAGCGTTTCCTAGGTGGTGAGGTCTATGCAAAGTGACTTAACAAAAGCCCTTGATGCAATATTTGTTTTGCCCCCCGTGGAAATGTTTCCCAACAGAGTCCCTGAAAAGGAACTGCTTGAGTATGCATTTGTCAACCTATGGATGAATGACCCTTGGCTCTGTGCTCTCTTCAACATGCGTGGTCTGATAGTAGCCTCGCTCTGGAGAGAACTTTAGTGTCTAGGAGTTAATCTAGTCCTTGCTCCTGGGTGAACTTGGTTGTCAGTGAGTGTCTAGGATGTCCTCTACTTCAAAGTGATGTCTGACTTCCATGAGTTCAGGAGGAGGAGGAGCTTCAGCTGGTGGCTGTAATGGAGAGCTTTTGGCTGGTTTAAGCAGACCACAGTGGAACACAGGATGCTGCCTTTCTAAGGTTCTTTTCTAGCTTAAGCTCAACAGTTACTGGGTAAATAACTCTTGCTAATGGGAAAGGCCTATATATTTCACACACACACACACACACACACACTTCTTTGAAGGTTGCCTAGAGTGTAGGTACTAGGTGGAAAGGTACACTTCCTGTCCAATGTTGTAGTTGTTCTGTGGAGACCTCTTTTTGTCAGCATTCTTAACACTTTCCATACTGCAAGACAAGTAGTTTGCAATTGTTTTACCTACTCAGCCAGAGATGCACATTGCAGTGACTATTGCGGGAGTTCCAATATGGCAACAAAATCCTGGCTGGTGGCAACATGAAAAGGAGCGAAATCAGTACTGCTGTGTATAGAATTGTTGCAAGCTACTTTTGTTAGTTTGTTTGTTTGTTGGATTTATATGCCGCCCTTCTCCCAAAGGATTCAGGGTGGCGTACAACATTAAAAAAAACCCCACATATTTCAAAAGTTAAAAGGAAATTAGATAGAGTATCCAAAAACAAACCCAATTAATATTAACAAAACATTTTTAAAAATTGATTAAAATTAACAATGTAATCAATCATTTATTTTATTCTATTCAGGCCAGGCTGGCTTGCTGGAAAAGCCAACTTTTTAGGGCGCGTCAGAAGGACCGGAGGTCGGGGATTATGCAAAGCTCCGGGCGGGGGCAGCTCATTCCAGAGGGCAGGCGCTCCCACAGAGAAGGATCTCCCCCCTGGGGGTCGCTAGCCGACAATGTCTGGCCGACGGCACCCTGAGGAGGCCAACTCTGTGGGATCGCACTGGATGGTGGGAGGCTACCGGTGGCAGTAGGTGGTCTCGCAGGTGGGCCTAAGCCATGGAGCGCTTTAAAGGCCATAATTAGTACCTTGAATCGCACCCGGAAGACAACCGGCAACCAGTGCAGGCCGCCTAAAAGGGGTGTAACATGGGAGTACCTGGGTGCCCCCATGACAACCCGTGCAGCCGCATTCTGGACCAGCTGAAGCCTCCGGGTGCTCTTCAAGGGCAGCCCCATGTAGAGAGCGTTGCAGTAGTCCAGGCGAGAAAGGACGAGGGCATGAGTGACTGTGCACAGAGCATCCCGATCCAGGAAGGGGCGCAACTGACGTATCAGGCGAACCTGGTAAAAGGCCTCCCTGGTCACAGCCCTCAGGTGTGCTTCTAAACTAAGCCGCATATCCAGGAGGACTCCCAGATTGGTGGCCCTCTCTGAGGGGGCTAAAATTTCTCCCCCTATCATCAAAGATGGAACAAGGTGCACAAATCGGGATGACGGAAACCACAGCCACTCAGTCTTGGAGGGATTGAGCCTGAGACTGTTCCTCCCCATCCAGATCCGCACAGCCTCCAGGCATCGGGACATCACGTCGAGGGCATCCTTTGGGTGGTTTGGGGT
Source organism: Thamnophis elegans (assembly GCF_009769535.1). Lineage (NCBI taxonomy): Eukaryota > Metazoa > Chordata > Lepidosauria > Squamata > Natricidae > Thamnophis > Thamnophis elegans. The sequence continues at coordinate 916,667 of NC_045541.1, read as the reverse complement.
AGAGATGAAAAGTTGGGTATCATCAGCATATTGATGATACCCTACCCCAAAACCACGGATGATCTCGCCCAGGGGTTTCACATATATATGTTGAACAGGAGGGGGTGAGAGAACCGACCTCTGGGGCACCCCACAAGTGACGTGCCTCGGGGTCAATCCCTGCCCTCCAGTCAACATGAACTGCGACCGATCCGACAGGTAGGAGGAGAACCACCACTTTTGAAAAGGGATGAAGGAAATAAATAAATAATAAGTTACTCTTTCATATAAAGTGTAAAATGTAACACAAAGGTGTGAGACTCTTGGCACTGTTTTTCTTGATTGTAAGTTTAAGCACAAATATAAGCAGTAAAGTCAATACAGGATGTCTTTCTAAAATTCCTTTGGCATTGAAATACAGACAAGCTCACCAATTGGAGAGATGGTAACACATCCGCCGCCTAAATGGAAACAACAAAAGAAGGACAGATAAGGGGGAAAAAAGGGGGGTGGCTGCAGGAAAAGTCATGCTGTCCTCTTGTGAATTAACCTCAAAGAATGATTTTGGAAATGGGGAGGGGCTCTTCTTAGGCGTCTCGCGTAATGATTAGAAGGGTATAAATTGTATTACCTGAAGTCCGTCTTTGCGCTCCAAGTACTCAAGCCATTGGGAAGAATCTGGGAGGCCACGCTTGCAACCGCTTATTCAATTTCTTTGCAATAGAAACTTTTGAATTGTGAGCATAAAAATAGGGTTTTAATATCTCACAGGAAGGATTATCCTATTGGTAATGAGTATAACATCTGACACATTCTTCCAAGATACTCTTCGTACACTCACAGGCACCAAGTCCTTGGGTGGTTCCTAGTAGCTTTAGGAACTCCTGCCAGAACCAGGAAGTGAACTGCACCTCTGGGTCAAGGATAATTCATTGAGGGACTCCGTGGAGGTGATAGGTGTGCTACAAAAGAGTTTTGCAAGTGTTTATGCAAAGGGGATCTTGGGACATGCCACAAAGTGAAGGAAGCCAGAATACTTTCTGAATGCACTGTACTTTTGTGTGTGTGTGTATTTTATGTGTGTGTGTGTGTGTGTGTGTGTGTGTGTGTGTGTGTTGTATTTGTGCTGATAAATAAATAAAGGGAGACTAGTATAGATCTATTTCAAGCTATTTAGCTCTCATCAGCTAGCCTTACCCTTACTGGGATTTGAACCTGTGATGTATTACATATTAGGCAGATGTGTTAACCACTAAGCCACAAGGTTCTCCTCCTTATCATCTGAGCCAGGGAAGTAGGTATGTATTTAGTGTCATAACCCCTGGTATGCCCAAATATGGGAGGAAGCAGACTGCTTCCATTCTCTGTCTATCGGCTCAGCTGATAAGGAGGAGAATAACTTGAAATAGATCTATACTAGTCTCCCTTTATTTATTTATCAGCACAAATACAACACAAATGTAACAAAGGCAACAGTAAAAATATTGGGTTTCTGTCGTGATGGTCTCTTGTGATCAGCCGATAGACAGAGAATGGAAGCAGTGAACTTCCTCCCGTATTTGGGCATACCAGGGGTTGTGACACTAAATACATACATACATACATACATCTATCAATCAAACATATGGAAATGTATGTGCGTGCATGCATGCATGTGTGTATGTGTAGATAGATAGATAGATAGATAGATAGATAGATAGATAGATAGATAGATAGATAGATAGGGAGGGAGGGAGGGAGGGAGGGCGGGCATCAGAATTTCATTTTTTAATGTTTGCCAGTGTGTTCACAAGAGTAACTGTAAAGTGTTTCTGCAATCCTGAGTGATTAGGATAAGCTGGGTTAATGCAACAGTTTCCTAGCTAGAGGTGTTGGTTGTAACAGTACTAATAACCATACCTCCTTTTCTCATCTGATAACTTTCCTAATAGGTTTCATAATAAAATGCCATCAATGGTTTTTTTGTCAAACTGGAGAGAGATATTGGATGCAAAAGGTACAATATTGCCCTCTCTGTTCCCCAATTTTATTAATGATTTCAATGAAGCAGGTGGAGCAAAACCTTAACACAAAACCCAAATTCCTGATATGCTAGAAGACAGAAATAATATTCAAAATAACCTTGGTAAGTTTGAAAACTGAACTGAAATTTAATAGGAACAAAGGTACAAGAAATCAAATGCCCAGTTAATTGCAAATCGTATTTATGTAAGGTGATTTCCAAATTGCATTAGCATTTAGCAGTTAGACTTATATACCGTTTCATAGGGCTTTCAGCCCTCTCTAAGCGGTTTACAGAGTCAGCATATCGCCCCCACAGTCTGGGTCCTCATTTCACCCACCTGGGAAGGATGGAAGGCTGAGTCAACCTTGAGCCGGTGAGATTAGAACCGCTGAACTGCAGCTAGCAGTCAGCTGAAGTGGCCTGCAGTACAGCACCCTAACCACTGTGCCACCTACGCCAAGTAATTGATCCACTATTTTGCTTCAGTGAGAATGCCCTCTATTGTATCTAGTTCTGGGCACCACCCTTGATGGGAAGAGTTTCAAAAAGCAAAGAAGAGTAATTAGGTTTCAAGGCTAAATCCCATAAAGAAAGACTGAAGGTGCTGGCCATGTTTTATCTTGAAAAGATTAGATTTACTTGGTACTTAAAAAAGAATTTCACAGCAAGGGAGCATAAAGATCTCTTCTGTGGTTTTTTACAACAGCAGCTCCCAATTGTTTCCAGGGAGAAAGATTTCTCCATGGACCTGGGGGTGGGGGGTGGGGGGTGTATGTACTGCCTGCATGCCATGGGATGGGGCTCTGCTTGTTTGCAAGGCCCGGGTGCTGGCATGTCGTAAACCAGAGCCATTCCATGGATCAGGGGATGGGATTCCTGTTTTACTCTAATATAAATCTGGATTTAAATTAAAGGTATTTAATTTTATTCTATTTTTCTAGACATATTCTATTTGTGCAAGACAGAGATGGTCCTCGACTTGCAACAGTTCATTTAGTAACCAGTTACTGCTGCACTGAAAATAGTGACACGACCGTCTCTCTCTCTCTCAACGCTGCAGCGTCTCCGTGGTCCCATGATCCCCCCTTTGACCTGACAAGCAAAGTCAGCAGGGAAACCAGATTCATTTAACAACTGTGTGACTAACTTCACTGCATTGGTTCACTTAACGATGGTAGCAAGAACGGTCATAAAATGGAGCAAAACTCAATTCAACAAATGTTTTGCTTAGCAACCTAAATTCTGGGGGTCAATTGTGGTCCTAAGTCGAGGAGTACCTGTACAAACAGTATTCCTTTCATGTTTGAAGTTTATACATTTGTATCAATGTATACAAACACACACACACATCTATGTGTACCTATGCCTTCTCGTATTCGGGTCTTTTCCCACGTCAGAGGGTGAGATATACCTATCTACAATTGCGCTGCCCCTTAACTAGAGCCCGGGGGGGGGCGGGTGTGATTCGGGGCCGTTCCCCGCTCTTCCCTGCAGCGCTTCATCAAAGGCTCCGCGCACTCCCGGCATGCAACCCTAACTCCACCCGCTTCCTCCGACCACCCCCTCCCCGTTTATAGCCACCCGCGACGGGCAGGCGTTCCCTTCTGGTCCTTTCCTCCGGGGCTCTTCCCTTGCCAGGGCTCCGCAAAGATGGCTTCGAGGCAGCAGCAGCAGCTGGGTGAGTCCCGATCGCCGCGCCCGCCGCCTGGAGCCCGCCGGTTCCCCGCACGGCAAAGTTTCGCTCCTCTCCTTTCTCAGCCGCGAAGGCGCCCCCCGCCCGCCCGCTCTCCACGGAGAGGAAGGGAGCCCCGAGTGGCTCGGGGGGGGCTTCACCGGGGGGACCCGCCCGGTCTGGTGATCTGAGCCTCCGGGGGGGGGGGGCTCCTCAGCTGCTGGGCTGAAGGTCTGCCCGATCTTAACTCGTGTTACTCCGAAGCCAGCCTCGTGACCCGCATTTTCCCCGCAGGACGGCAATTGAAGGGAAACCCTGACCCCCAAACTAGGAAGCTGGAAAGCAGAGCCTGCGGGGACTCCTAGGTGGCGGCGGGTTAACAATCAGTCTGGACGGTCCGTCGGGGCCCTGAGAGGCGAAAACTTTTAACCTCCCCCCCCCCCCGTCCAAGTTGCAGCTGGAGGGGCCCCCGGAAATCAGCGGGAGGGGCGGGATTTCATTCTTGGGTCGAATCCCTTCCAGCTGTTGGCAGAGGGTCGAGCTCTCCTGCAGCCTCTTCGGCTCCCGGTGAATGAAATCCCCAACTTTTCTCCCCGCTTTGCTGGTTCCCTTCGTGCGTATTGTTTCAAGAAGAGCTTGCAAACACGCAGGAAGAGTTTACGGTGTAAAACGTCAAGTGCGGCTATTTGATTCTCATGATTGTGGTGCAAATCCGCAAACTCTGAGTGAAAGAGAACCCTTCAAATCCTATTGAAGGATAAAAAAACATATTTTTTAAAAACAGAGGAACTCTTATCCCATTGAAAGGCATCTAGAATAACTGCTTAGAATGGATGAAAGTGGGAAATAAAGGCAACAATGTTGGTTTGATTGGAAAGGTCTTCATCCTGAAGTGGAATTGATTCAGGGTAGTAGAAGTATGAATATACTGATTTATTTTCGTAGACGCACTTTAAATCAAGGAAAAAAGATGGAAAGAGTTGGCCTTTATCCTAAGAGAATAAAGTAATATTGAAAGCCCCAGGTTGCACTTAAATTTACATTTTTCATCCTGTTTCATTCACAGTACATTACATTCACCCTCTGTATTTGTGGCCAATACATTTTTCTCTTGTGAAATTCCTGGGAAACATATATGAAATAATTTGAGTCGGAATAAATTAACAAAAGGAACAGCTATAGCAGCTGCCCCATTATTATTCTCAGTTATTCTGGCTCTTCCGGCAGGCCTGGGGCTGTTGATCAGCATCCAGCCCCATTTTAAGTGGTATGTATGTTGTGTAATTTTGAATAACTGTATTTCTATTTTTTAATTTTTATATTCCCTTGTTGTCTGTAAGCCGCCCAGAGTCTCCCCGAGAGTGGGCGGCATACAAATGCTAATAAACTTCCAAACTATCCCAAGCGTTACATTAGTTGGAAGGCAGAAGAACATTCCAAAATGTTTTGCAAAAGACATTTTGTAAAAGCTGCAAGGTTGTTACACAAGTCCTCTTCTTCATTCTGATAAAGTTTATTCCTCCACTCGTAGTGCCTTCCTGATGTGCAGTGCCAGCAACACTGAAGACGATTGACACTGTAATTCCACATATATTCAAAACGCTGAATTATAGACGGTTATGCTGAGAAGAAACGGCAGCGTCTCCCTGTAGGGGTAGCAGGAAAGGCAACGTGTGACTGAAACCTACTTGGTAGATCAGTTTGTAGAAACAATCTCCTTTGTTCACTGATGATTAACTAGTCCTTAAAATAGAACTATAGGGAATTCAGCTGGTCCTGTATGGATGTGGGGCTTTGCTGCATGTCTATATTCTTATTAAAGAATTTGTTTCTCTTTCAGCTTTATTCAGTGTCTCGGATAAAACCGGCCTGGTGGAATTTGCAAAATGTTTGACTTCTTCGGGTTTGACTTTGGTTGCCTCGGGAGGGACAGCAAAAGTTCTTCGGGATGCAGGTTTGAATGTCAGGTAAAGTAAAAGATGGGACTTGATTGGATCTTACGGTGTCATCTTTAGGCTCGGCCTGGCAACTGGGGTGACAAGGCCTCGTCTGCTCCTTCCATCACATCACATCAGTTCTGGCATCAGTTCTGGGAAATGTTATTGTATAACTCAGGATTCTGTTGTGTTAAAATTTGCAAGGTGTTCTGATAAAATTACTCATTGTTAATTGTTTAATGTTCATCCAGGGGAATATTTACTTTGAAAGGTAATGAAGTCCTAGTAGTGGCAGGTTCCCAGCTGTCCAAGGTTTGGATGAAGCAGACTATCCAGACCCTTTTCAGTCGGGCCAGGCTACATTATACTGAGACAACCATAATGCTGGTCATGGACCTTTGGGGGGCTCAGGAGGAGGATGTCCAGCCCTCTCTGACTCTCCTAGATCTCTTAGTGGCTTTTGACACTATTGCTTGGTATTTTGCTGGCCCATCTCCAGGGATTGAGAGTGGGAGACGCCATTTTGCAATAGTTTCCCCTCCCCCCCCCAGCCCCTGGCCCCTGTGGCTGATACCAGTAAGCGATGGTAGAAGAGAAGCCCAACCCTAGGCCCATGTTGGGTTACTCAGCTTCTGTCTTTCTCTCCTCCTCTTTAATATCTGTATCACGTCTCTGAGAGAGTCCATCATCATCATCATCGGTATCCCATTATTCATATCCCATTATACATCTCTCTGATGGTGGACAAATTGTGCTATTCAGGTACTTGCTCACTGCCTGGAGACTGAAAGGACCTAGAGAGAGTGAAACTCAACCTTAGCAAGATGGTTATGGATCTTGGATGCAGTCATTACGGGACGAGCAAGACACCGTCACTATGTTGATGAGGTTGAATATTAATATTGATACAGATAACTATCTATTATATGTGCTAAAAATTACATCAGTGACATAAAGAGATACCCTTTCCCTCCAAAGTGGTCCATTAAATCAACATTTTGCTGTAAGGTACTCCTCGACTTTTAACAGTTTATTTAGTGACCATTCCAAGTTACAACGGCACTGGAAAATGTGGCTTATGACCATTTTTCACAGTTAATGATCGTTGCAGCATCCCCATGTTTATGTGATCAAAATTCAGATACTTGGCAACAGATTCATATTTACACCTATTACTGTGTCCCAAGGTCACGTGTTCTCAAGCAAAGTCAATGTTAAATATTACTCTTAGAGTAAGCATTATATATATATCTCCCTTGGGTAGTTATTTCCTTCAAAGTTGGGGTTTGCTACACAACTCAAGATTTTAATTCTGTGCCCTAGTAATATGTAATGTATACACCATCTTAAAAAGTGGCATAAATATCAGAAAAGGGGAAAAAAGGAAAATTACAATGTTCTGGAAAGTGCAAAAGAAGTGTAGGTATCAATAATGGCATCCACTTTGGTATATGTATTAGGAGCAAGTTTAGTTCTATCAATAATTCTATCAATAATTGCTTAGTAAAAGAAGGAATCTTTCATGGTTAAGGCATTTCCAAATGGTTAAAAAAAATTGAGGCAATCTTGGAGAAAGAGAAGTAACTCTAAGAAAAATGGCAGAATTTGAAATATTAATACATAATCAAAAGAATTTATTAGGCTGCATTTATAAATTGTTATTTAAATACAACATGGAGGCAACAAATAAAAATTGATAAAATATATGCAGAATTTCAAAGGGAAAAACCATAGACGCTGAACCTATGGAGCAAATCGATAAAATTTACACCAAGCTACAATCTGAAGGGAAACTGGTACAAAATGTCCCATCGGTGGTACCAATGTGGTCCAAAGTATTGACCCCTCCACTTTTTCCCAAGAATCCCAAATTGACATGAAATAGGATCACACAAGTAAATGGGATCCACCATTCTTTATCCCATAAAGTAGACACTTTGCTTTTGATGCATGGCTTAATATATTCTCGTAAATAAGAAAACAGTCCAGAGGCAGCAAAACGGGAGCCTAGATGCTGACCCTTGTGTTACATGAATGCTGTAGGTGCTACTTAATGCTTTTGACTCCTTCCCTTTTGGAACAGAGATGTTTCCGATCTTACCGGCTTTCCAGAAATGCTTGGAGGACGTGTGAAAACTCTTCATCCTGCAGTGCACGCAGGTATGTTACTCTGTTGGGAATGAATTAATACTTTATTAATACTATATTAATCCAGAAGAGCTAATTTAGAACAGCTGATAATAAAAACAGATTCTCTTACATAAAACTGTAAATTGCATGGCATCTGCAAAAAGATGGATTGATTGGAGTTTCAGTCACCGTATTTTTCGGAGTATAAGACGCACCGTTTTTCCTCAAAAAGAGGCTGAAAATCTGGGTGCATCTTATACACTGATTACAGCATTTTTTGCCTCCTGAATCCCCACCCCCTTCACCCAAATGGCCGTGCATATCCTTATGGAAGCTTTCAGAGAGCTCCTGGGGGCTGGGGAGGGCAGAAATAAGCAAAAACCAGCTCATTTTTGCCCCCCCCCCCCCCGGCAGCATTCTATAAGCCTCCATAAGGCTATGCATGCATTTTTTTTTTGACAAAAAACGGGCCTGTTTTTGCAAAAAAGCAGCTGCAGTTACCCTCACATCCCCAACTATGTTCCAGGTGGTGAGTGGTGCCCAGACTACCCTTACGCACAGACAACACTAATCAAGAGGCAATGCAGCCAGGGCCCTCTAGCAGCAGGAGCCTCACCAGACAGGCTAGCAAAGCGGCCTCAGAGGCCCTCAGCAGGCAGAACCAGGCTGTGGGGAAGAACACTTCATTCGCTGCCCCACTCCCTCCTCCCCAGCCAAACGGTCCCTAATGGAGCAAAAGATCCAGCACCTTCGGGAGATCAGGGCAATAGACCCAGTACCAGCAGGTCAAGAGGGGTCAGGTTTTTACTCGATCCTGTTCCTTGTCCCAAAGAACTCCGGAGGGTGGCGGGGGACATTAGACTTCAAAAGACTAAATTACCATCTAGCGTAACACTTCAAACGCAGTCTCTCCAGTCGATCTTGAGCTGCATCAGGCCAGGGGATCTACTAACATCAATAGATCTCCGAGAAGCGTACCTTCCCATCCCTGTCCACAAGGCCCACCGCAGATTCCTGAGATTTCACTATGCAGGGACGCATTATCAATACCGAGCGCTACCATTCGGCCTCTCATCGGCTTCCAGGACATTTACAAAAATTCTGGCAGCTGTGGTAGCGTCCCTGAGGTCACGTCTAGTGAGAGTACAAGCATACCTGGACGACATCATCATACAATCACCGTCCCGCCAGAAAGCGGTCCGAGACCTCCAGGTGACCATGAGAGCCCTGCAAGACCACGGGTTCTCCGTCAACACGGACAAAAGCCATCTCACTCCCACCACCAGGTTGCTGCATCTCGGTGCCATAATAAGACACTGTAAGTTGCCAAGTCTGTCGCAGGAGCAGATCTCCAGCCTCAGACAACTGATCCTTCAGATGAGAACCTCGTGGACCCGGCCCATCATCCTGCTGTCAAAACTTCTGGGCAAGATGATCTCTTGCCTATCGATAGTGCCCTGGGCGAGACTACATTCACGACAATTGCAATGGTGTCTTCTACCCCACCCAAGGGCCAAGAAGAGCAACTCCCCTTCCCTGATCCCCGTTCCCCTCAAGGTCCAGCAGTCCCTGAGGTGGTGGGATTCTCCTGCTCTGACCAAGGGCAGGAGCTCTTCCGTGAGCCGGATTGCCTAACCATCACCATGGATACCAGCCTTTTCGGATGGGGGTGCACATCTGGACAATCAGGTCGCCCAAGATAGGTGGTCCGACAGCGATCTCAAGCACAGCATAAATTGGCTAGAGTGAAAGGTGGCGAAACTAGCTCTCCTCTTTCAGACAACCATCCAAGGCCAGCACATGATGCTGTAAACGGACAAGGCACATGTCAATCGCCGGGGGGGAACTCACTCCAAGTCCCTGATGGCGGAGGCAGAGCGCCTGGGGAAGTGGGCGGAGAAGCATCTATCGTCTCTTCGAGCAGAGCACATCTCCAGGGTGAGCAATATCCAGGCGGATTGCTTGATCAGGGCCACAATCATTCCAAGGTTCGCAGCTTCCTGAAGGGAGCCTCCAACTTGCGGCTCCCGGTCGTTCATCGATATCTGACTTTGGAGTTGAATGTGGTACTCCAGGCTCTGGTTGAGTCTCCGTTTGAGCCCATTCGAACCTGTGACCTGAAGCACCTAACTTTCAAGACAGTATTCCTGACCGCGATCACCTTGGCGCATAGGATTTCGGAGATGGTGGCCTTGTCAGTCAGAGAGGACGTGTGTCATACATCCAGACAGGGTCATTCTCCACTTAGATACTTCATTTCTCCCGAAGGTCAACTCTTGGTTTTTTCGGAGCCAGGAAGTCATTCTTCCAGACTTTTGTCCTCACCCAAGACATCCTATGGAGCGCAGATGGCACAAACTGGATGTGCGTCAAACCATTCGCAAATACATCAAGCGCACTGCGGCACTCAGGCGATCGGAATCACTTTTCGTTTCTTTTCAACCTGCTACCATGGGGTGTAAAGTCACCTCCGCCACCATCGGCTGATGGTTGCATGCTCGCATCGCCCTTGCCTATCAGCTCCAGTCTAAGCAAGTACCACACTGAATCACAGCCCACTCTACAAAAAGTGCCGCATCCACAGCAGCCTGGGCAACCCAAGCGCCCATAGAAGAGATCTGCAGAGCGGCTACATGGGCCTCACCATCCCAATTTGTTAGAGTTAACAAATTGGACGAGTTGGGACCTTCAGGGTATCCATGCCTCTGGAGAGACCACCGAATCACGTTCTTCCCGCCCTAGTGACATTTAGCTTGGGTATATCCCATGCTTGGACTCTCCAAGCAGCGTACAGGAGAATGACCATTGGCTTACCTGAAGGGTCCTTTTCTGTACGCTGCGAGGAGAGTCCAACCCCATCCTATGGTCTCCCTCACAGCTTCCATTTGTGTCTGATCTGGACTGACTTGAGGTAGATTTGTGACTTTCATTTCCGAATTTGACTTATGCAATCTATTTGACTGGATCTAATAACAGACTCCATGGAACCACCTTCGAACAGCGTTACAGGTCCATGCCTCCATCGAAAAGAATCTGAGGAGCCGGAAGAGGAGACACGGCTAAAGTTCTTTCAATTCAGTCCAGGGCAGTCAGGCAGAATTTAACCCATGCTTGGACTCTCCTCGCAGCGTATACAGAAAAGGACCCTTCAGGTAAGCCAATGGTCATTTCAGGAATAGTCAGCTGGAGAAGGCTGACCTAAAACTGCTGTTATTCACATAGCTAACTTGGGTCCCAGCTGCATCCATTCAGACTGGAAAGTTGTCATCAAGGATTCCTCCATACGAATGCATTTTTCAGCAGGATCGATGTGCGTGACAGGAAAAGGCATTTCATTTTTGAAACCTTGTTTCACACATCAAAGGCTGAAAGTAATCTTCTATAGAATAACTTAAAATAGTGTGCTTTGCAGATATTGTTTCTCCAGTAACATTTTTAATATACAATTTCTTGGTCTGTTTCAAGCAATATTGGGATGGCTAGGATTAAAGGAGCTATCTTGCTTTCAGGAGTAAAACCTTTACAATGTGATGGTACTTTTTTTTTTCTTCATACGCCAACTGTTTTAAATCATTTCCTTGTTATAGGTCCCACTGCTATTCCCCGTGGGCCATCTTTAGCAAGGGCTTGAAGGGACCGGACTGTCTGACATTTTCTGAGCCTCTCCTTCTTTTCCTCCCACCAAATCTAGGCATCCTGGCTCGTGACATTCCACAAGATAATGCTGACATGGAAAGACTGGATTTCAGCCTTGTAAGGTAAAAGGGGTAGTTGGGGGTTAATAAATAATTATAAAGTCAACCTTTGATATCAATTGATGGAAGTTAACTTGCATAGAGATTAAAGGTTTTTCATTATAAGGTACCTCTCTTCTCTCTTTGTGAATGGACAGAATTGATGGGATTTTTTTTTTTGTGAAAGTAGGGAGGGATTTGTAATTGTGCAAGAGATTGTCAAATCTTGACTTCTCATCATTTGCTTTAAAGCATTGGCAAATATGCCCTTTGGAGGTTTACCTGGCTTTATTTGAATTTCAACATCTAAGTCAACTTCAGACGTAAGAAGAGGACAAAGTGTCAGGGCCAGGCTTTGATGCAGAGATTTTGGCCTCTTACTTTCCTTAGTCTGCCACTACATAACTTTTATCCTTTTCTTTAATCCAATATTGAAAGAAAAGATTATACTTGGTGGATTCAGCGTTGGAATCACAAATATTCCAAGAAAGATATACAAATAAAATGTATATCGGTTTTATTTATTAATTAAATGTTTATGTACCCATCTCACTAATACAGCAACCCTGACTGGTTTTTGGTATAATAAAAAGTAAAAAAGTAAAGAATGAAATTAAAATTAGGAGAGTTAATTAGAAAAACTAAGAAACAAAGATGATGGGTAGCCTCAGGCTGGGGATTTTCTCTACCTTGTTAGCTACTCCCAACATACTACACAGAGCTTTCAGGCCCTTCCAGGAGGCCAGGAGTTTGGAAACTTATAACTCAAGGCAGTCATGGTGAAAGTAAAAGTTAAGAGTATGACTTTTCTAACCTTTCAGTATTTTCAATATTCTGAAAAAAGATTTTTTTCAATATTCAAAGTCAAATCCATTTGCAGCTAAAAGGATCAAAAGACTTTTCAATAGGATTAAGCCCCTTAATGCTGGTCGATGAATAGGATCCTATTTGGAACTGCATTGCATCTGAGAAATTATCATTACTGAGACTATTCCCTCTATATTTATTTTCCCTCGTTCACAAACATTCTAGAAAAAGCATATAATGTGGGCGGTCTGTGAGTTAGGATGACAGAATTTTGCTCTTACCTTGGTTTATTGTAGTGCTCTTCCTTTAGCCATACTTGATACAAATATAAGAAGATCCCCATCACCAGAGCACCAGTGTCTTGAACTGCCTTTAAATAATTCTCATGTGATGATTCGGGATAAGACTAGCATAAGACTTCATCGGCCACAGCAGGGATAAAATAACAGTTGCGTTACACTGAGACATGATAAAAAAATTCTTGTGTTGGCAGAGGGCCATGCAAATGGCACTTCTGTGTTTTGAATATAATTTAAAGTTACTCCATGCTTATTTTTCTAGAATTGTAGTTTGCAATCTCTACCCATTTGTCAAAACGGTGGCCTCCCCAAATGTCACTATACAGGAAGCTGTTGAACAGATTGATATTGGTAAGTCAGCATGGACTATATATTGCAAACACTTTGCTTTGAGTCAGTGCTTTGTGGATACCATCACATTTTAAGTGAAAGCACTCTTTACATATTGTGTTCATATATACTTCCTTCCATTAACCTTCCCGTTTTGTTGTGTGATACTCTGCTAAGGAAAGATTTAGAATTAAGTTGGAAGGAGGGGCCATGTAGGTCATTGAGTCCAGCCTCTGCTCATTGATGTTTTGCTCAAATCAGAGCACCCCCAATGCATGGCTTCATGAAGGTAAAATGGTTCTGCTATTGAACTACTTATGCTGTGAGAATTGTTTTCTAGCATTTAATTGGAATCTGTCTTCTTGGAATTTAAATCCATAATTTTGCATCCTGTGCTATGGAGCAGAATTTTGGTCTTTCCCTGGTATTTGAAGAGCACCGTCATGTCCCTCCTCCTCGGCCTTCTCTTCTCAAGGCTAAACATTCCTGGCTCCTCCAGTCTGTCCTCATTAGCTCTCTTGAGTCTCTTTTTCTTGATTTGATGATAGGAGATTTAATTCATCCAGAGTCAAGAGATAGTCAGTGGTCATATTTCAATTCTACTATTGCACTTTTCTCTTTTCCTGATGAAATGGGTAGAAGTGAACAAAAATAAAGTAAAAAAGTGCTAACTTTTCTTCATTTCCTGAAACAATTTGCCATATTCAGCTCCTTTCATTAACTTCTGTCTACATATTATTTTTGAAATTCACTTTCTTAATATCCAAGATACCTGTTTACATTCAGTTTTGCTTGAAATCCGAATGAAGATGATTTCTCTAAGGGCTCCTAAATTAAGAAAGTGAAGGCTCTTGAAACAGAGTATTTCAAAAGGAACCTTTTATTAAGAAGAATGGAGGCCATTAAATTCAAAGCAACAACTGAATCCCCTTAGGCAATGCGAGTATAATTAAAGCAGTAGAGACCCCTCCCATTTGTTAGAATGCAGATTTTAGCCAATACACAAGTGTGGAGATGTTTCCTTTATCAACTGCCCTGAGAGCCGAATAAACATACATTCCCATGGCTATCTTCCGTTAGATATTAAAGTGAAACGTCCCACATGGCCATCCTAAATATCAGTTATCACAGGTACTGCTAATGAATGGACTCCAAGGCCCTCCTCCTCCTCCTCCCAGTGGAATGGCAGTATCACTTTTAGGGCTCTGACAATTTCATTCAAGAACTAAGCATTACATGATAGCTCTCTCCAATATTCTTCTTCCTGGTACTTTCCTAATGGTCAGTAAGAACTGAAAGGTAGCTAAACCTCTTGTGCCTTCTTACATCTTATGAAAGAGACCGTTATCGGCAGCTTTCTTGAAAGAAACTCATTGCAGGTTGTCTTCCAAAATAAGTTGTGGAAATGAAAATCGTTACTACTTTGAACATTTTTCAAATATATGCTGATAGTAAAGTATTGCAATAACAGTATGAACTCCAGTGGTGCAAAATACTTTTTGTACTTCAGTTTTGGTTTTGGTTTGTAATCCTTTGCTTGGGTATCATAGAGAGTGGTTTTCTTCTTTCTTTGATCTGATAAATCCTCTCTCATTAGCTGAAGTCTGACCATTCCTTTGACCTTTTTCAATAACTTCTGTGCCGAATATGATATTTTCTATGCTTCCATTTTTATCACAGGAGGCGTTGCTTTACTGAGAGCTGCAGCAAAGAACCACGCCCGGGTGACAGTTGTTTGCGATCCTGGGGATTACACAAATATAGCAAAAGAAATGAAAAACTCCTCTGATAAGGATACCAGTTTGGAAATTCGGCGTCAGTTGGCTTTAAAGGTAAAGTGTTACGGCAACCTATGTAATGTGCCTATTGCACAGATAATTTTCATATTTTCATTACTTTGATGACAGCTGCATCTCCCTCCCGCTTCTTATAGGCCTTTACTCACACTGCTCAATACGACACCGCAATTTCCGACTACTTTAGGAAAGAGTACAGCAAAGGAGTATCTCAACTTCCACTGAGATACGGCATGAATCCCCATCAAACTCCTGCTCAACTCTATACTTCACGGCCTCGACTTCCTCTCTCAGGTAGGAGGCCTTCAGAATCCACTTTGAAGGCACTTCAGCAGGATCATTAATAAACAGCAGCATTGTTCAAAAGACTACGCTATGTAGTAACAGTAATTCTATCTGGTAGGTCACACCCATTGTTTTCGTTTTCCTAATAGCTTAAGCTTAAAACCGCCTATGTTTTTGAGTTTAAATCTTCAGCCCTTGATGAGTAAGTGCTACAGCATATTGATGGTCTGGCTAAAGCTTTGTCATGTGAAGAACAGAACCAAGTGCCCCGAGGACCCCCAGTCTCCTAGGGGGCCCTGTGGGAGGAGTCGTCGATGGGATGTTCTCAGACCCCATTTGCCTTGAGACTGAGGTTACATTGAGGCCATTCCCCTCTGCCTCACTTCCTGCCCCCCAGTTTAATCTAAGTCTATCGGCCTCATAGGAGACTTATTTCTTGGCTCCTGATTTTCTTAAAATCGGTGTGAGAATTTTCCATCCTTGCCTTCCCCACCTCCTCCCTTGTCTTCCCTGTGTGCTTATGACTGCGCTGGCCAATAGCCGTGCTTTGCAGGGGCGTCTGAACGCCCCAAGACTGCTGGCAGTCATTGGGGAGCCTCCGAAGCCAGGCGCCAGGAGGTCCGAAGAGGTGCTGCATCCCCAGTCCATCGGTCAAATTCCTTGCTAGGCATTCTTAATCTTATGTATTTGGTAGACACAAAAACTTTGTCCCCCACACGGAAGGGGGATTGGAGCGAGCAGTGTTTATCTGTTTGCTTCTTGTAGGCTTCTGCTGCATCTGCTAGAGCCTTCTTCGTATTCTCCCATCCTTTCTTTAGAGTGTCCATCCATTCATTCAGAGACATGGAGGAGGGAGGTTCTCTAGGCAGCTCAGGCATGGGAACAAATCCCATGCCACTGGGAATCTGGAAAAGCATTAATCCCCTGCTGCTGTGGAGCGCATTGTTGTATGCCACTTCAGCGAAGGGTATCAAGTCTGACCAGTTTTCTTGCTGATAATACCGGTTGTATTGTTCCACTGTCACATTGGCCCTCTCTGCTGCGCGGTTCATGCTGGGATGAATCAGTTCTTGTGTGGATCCAATGGATCTCAGGACCTCTCTCCAGAGCGTGGCTGTGAACTGGACTCCAAGGTGTGAAATGATCCTCTTGGGCACTCCGTGCAGGCGATAAATGTGTTTCACAAGCATTTTTGCTAATTTCTTTGCTGACGGCAACCCTGAGCAAGCGATAAAGTGCGCCTGCTTGGAACCCAAATCAATAACTGTCCAGATTACTCTGTTCCAATATATGGCTGTCTATTAATCCTAAAAAGAATATTTCTGGTTTCAATATTAATTTTTAAAATTCTCTGTGTCAAAGCATGTATTTGGATCTAATGTTTTTTAGCTTTTTTACACTAGGAGTGATAAAATGTCCCTTCATGTTGTTCACATTTCAAAATACATTTGAAGTACTGTATTTTTTGGATACAAGGTGCGTCCTGTAGTCCAAAAATACGGTATCTTTATACATTCTAGGAAATTTCTCTGACATCATGTGCCAATGTACATAACTTTGTAAAATATATAATATTATAATGTATATTATAGCTGAGTGAGCCTTTCCATCTCTTCGCAGTTCTGAATGGTTCCCCGGGGTTTATAAATCTGTGTGATGCTCTGAATGCCTGGCAGTTGGTCAGGGAGCTGAAGCAGGCGTTGGGCGTTTCCGCGGCCTCTTCCTTCAAGCACGTCAGTCCAGCAGGTAACAGCGAACTTCCAAGTTCTTACTTACCTGCTTCTGAGATGGTCTTGTAAAAAAACATGTCAGGGTTTTGGCTAAAGAAATTGACTTTCTAATAAAGTTGTGTACAATATAATGAAAAGTAATGATGTGCATTTATTAAGTGGGTCTCAGGACAACATGTGAGAAATATTGTTAGACTTTTGTAACTTGAGAAGTCACCTTCAGACCTCTGGCAAGCGGCTCTTACTGTCTTTCTCTTGCCAGGTGCCGCGGTTGGTGTGCCTCTCAGTGAGGAAGAAGCTCGGGTCTGCATGGTGCATGACTTGTACCCTACTCTGACACCCTTGGCCGCCGCATATGCCAGAGCAAGAGGTGAGCGGGGGGGGGGGTCTCAAAAGAAGACCACATTTTCATTTAACATTCTGGTTGGAATTGCTGCTCTTCTTGTCTGTGTAATGATGTATAACGGGGGACAATGGCACTGGCCAAACTGTTTAAGGCATTTTCTCACATCTCTTTCAGAAATGACTGACAACCTCGTGCTGTTCAGTTACTTTATAAATGCCAGTTGCTATGAAGTAGTAGTTGAAAAATACCTGATTTGTCAAGCAGCAAATAAAGAAATAGCTTCTACACATTTTAAAGCTCTAGAGCTGGATCCAGCCTGGGGCAGGTTCCATCCAGTCGCTGTGCTCTTTCTTCTGTACATAACATGTGTCTCACCCAATGAGAGTTTCTTAGTTTGAAAACATTACTTTTTCCCAGGTGCTGATAGGATGTCATCCTTTGGGGATTTCATTGCTTTATCTGATATCTGTGATGTTCCTACAGCAAAGATCATTTCAAGGGAGGTCAGTAACTGGCATTTTCTTCTACAGTCATAATTGCAGTTGAAAATAACTATATCAAGGTATGATTGCCCAGAGTCACCTTGTAAATTATTAATAAAGTAAATAAATAAATAATAATGATTTATTTGTGAATAGTTGAGGGACTTCATGGGTCAAAAGGGTATCTTAAGCTTTGTGAAGCATTAATAGGTTGATTTTGTCGTCCTCAATCTCTCAAATAAGGCTAGTTTTTGTCCATACCCCCAACAACCAAAACACAAGCTGTAAACTTACAGGAGATCAGAACATCCTGGTTACATACCCTGTGGTTCTAATAATTACCCTTGCCGTAGTAATTATGTGCTCCTACATTAGAGAATTAGTCTTATCCTGCCTGGTATTTATAACAGAGTGGGAATTGGGAAAGTAGTACTTTCAAATATGGAATTGTAAAAGGACTTTATGAAAGGGAAAAGGATGCTGAGAAGACTTTAATTCTGCAGTGCTGGTTAAGGGCTCCCACAATAGGAAACTCAGGTACGAGTTGAGGGAGCATTTAAGCTCTTTCTGGATGGATGACTCCAGCAAACTGCAGGAAATTGAACAGCACACTTAAACAGATTAATAGAAGGGACCTTGTAGGTCATCTAGTCCAACCCCTGCCCAATCAGGAGACCTTACACCATTTCTGACAGATGGGAGTCCAGTCTCTTCTTGAAAGCTTCCAGCGATGAAGCTCCCACAATTTCCGAAGGCAACTTCTGTTTCATTGGTTGATTGCTCTCACTGCCAGAAAATTTCTTAGAAGACCAGAAATCTCTAGCCAGTGTGCAGAGAACTTCTAGGCTTAACAGCTCCAGTGCAAGTTGTGAGGAACCCCACACGTGTATTTTCCAAGAGAGGACTTTGGACCCACAGCCAACAACAAAGGCCTGACTTTGCATGGAATTCAGCTACTGAGCCACAGAACATCCTCCCCCCCCCACACACGGACATTTGATGAAGCAAATTGGGTAACCTCTCTCTTTTGCAAATCTAGTTGCCTCCACTGTTCAACTATACTGTGATGAAGTGAATCTGTGCCATACATTTAAGCAAAATGACAAGATCTTCAGAGTACCAGTCAGTCAAACCCCCAAATTCTTCATTCCATTTCCTGTCCTCTGATTTTTTCTCTCCTTCACTTTCCATACTCGATCATTACTGGTTCTTTTGAGTTCCTCCTTATTACCAGTAGCATAATTCTGGCTCTTCCTTTGTACCGTACATAAATTTTTCTGTTTCTGCTATGTAAAAATCAATACTCAAACTTTGTTGCCTTATTCCATTTGATGGTTTAACCTTTATTTTTGTAGGTGTCTGATGGGATTGTGGCTCCAGGCTTTGATGAAGAAGCCCTCAAAATTCTATCCAAAAAGAAAAATGGCAGCTACTGTGTACTCCAGGTCAGTATTTTATTCTTGAGGATAATTAATTTAAATACGTGTCTTATTTCCATTGTGCCCCTCAGTCTAAAATCTGATTTTTTGATTTGCCATTTCCAAATGTGTCCATACAAATGAAGCTAAAAAATATGAACTCTCATTCTTAAACCTCTTTAAACTGCTTGCAGGGTTGTTGTTTTTTTACTAGAGCATCAAATCTTTTTTACTGTTAATGTAGTACATTTGAATGTCTGATCAGTCCTGGTTGATCATCTCATGGCTGCATCTTCCATCCTCCAGTACATAAGCTCCCTAAAACTCCACCTCTCTAGCCCCCCCCCTCCACATAGTTTCAGGCCTTTGGGCAAATCTGAATCTCTCCTCTGCCCTCAAGCTGGCATTTTTCCTTTTTAGTTTCCCTTTTTTTGGGGGGGGGGTTAAAGGGAAAAATAGGTGCTTTAGGCTTCTGTATAAACAAAAAATTGGGGCTGGAAACTTCAGCCTCATCCATTCTGAGGACCAAGTGGAGCCGGGGGGGGGGAAAAAAAAGGTTGCCTACCACTCTTGCAGATCAACATGAAACTATCAGTGCTGCTCTCTGGAATAAGGCGCATGGCTAAGACCCAGATGAACCCCACTGCTGTTATGTGGAGGAGCTGTGGAGACCTGACTCTTCACCCAGACCTTTGGTGAAAGAGAGTGAGATCCCTTCTGATTGGTCAATGCATATTGCCATTTAAAAAAATATTTTACTCTATTTTATTATAATTTCTTCGTTTGTTGTGAGCTACCAAAGTCATGGGAAATTAGGTAGCGTGCACATTTAAAAATGTGTCACAAATACCATTGACTGGTGCTAATAGTAGATACGAGTTGCTGCCAGCATCCTAGGGATCAACCAACCATCTTCTTAAAATATGTGATGTTCCAATTAGTGGACTTTTTTGCAATTCCACTCGTGTTATTGCAGGAAGCTGCAATTTATTGATGTGTTTTGTAAAATTCTTGGACATGGTGCCAAGTGCCCCGATGACAATGGGTACCACTGTTACATGTTTCATCCATAGCTGTGTAGTTTTGATGCCCAGGTCACGATATTTTGTGGTTTTTCCTAGTTCTTTTTCTTTGACTCTGGCATCTCCAGGCACTGCCACATCCACTATCCAGACTTTTTTTGTCTTTCTTATCGACAACTGTTAAGTCTGGGGTGTTATGTGGCAGGTGCCTGTCTGTCTGGATTCTGAAGCCCAAGAGCAATTTAACGTCTTCATTTTCCATGGCTTTCTCTATTCTCCGTAGGGAATGGGGAAGCCTCCACAACCAATCTGCCCTTAGATTGAGTAGATTTTGAAGCCTCTCTGCTTCCTCTGCGTGGCTCCTCTTTCAACTCAGTCTTACCCGGTGAGAAGACCTTTTTTAGTTAGCCCCTGAATTGGAACTGAGAATATTTTTTCCTGGATACTTTCCTCTCCCCCCCATCCTCTCCTCTCCTGGTCTCTGTCTCTTTAAGTGGAGGGAGTCTCCATTTCGATGGGTGGAGCCGAGCGCACTGGCGGGTACTTGGGTCGGCTCATGGAGGCCACGTGCAGCCTGTATGGAGTTGCTGGACTCAGCACCCGGGTTTGAGGCCACCAGGATGCCAGGCTTCGCTCTGTGGTGAGGCTGGAGTCCCCGTGTGATGGGGGAAGGCCTCAGGAGGAGGGCAGAGAGCCACCAAACAGCTGAGAGGCTTATTTTCCTTTCAACGTCGGGAGGATTGTGTGGAGCCGTTGGAATAGCTGGAGCTGCAGCTGCGCAGCTACAAGAGGCTTCGGAGGCTTCGGGAGGCCTCAAGAACTCGTTGGTGGCTATTTTGGGGGCAGGACTGCTCCCAAGGAGAGGAAACAGTCGCGGAGGCAGCCAGACGCCATTTTGGGAGCCGCGTGAATACCGTGTGGTGAGGAGGATTCCATGCCAGGACACTGCGGTGGCTGCTCCTGCCGCACCAACGCAAGGGCACCAGCGACGCATCCTTCAAAGTCAAGGTTCCGGCATAGGTTCACTTGTCCCTTCGGAAGAGATCGGTATTCAAGGATCTGGCTCATCTCACGTTAACAACAGATGTGAGCCTCTTCGGCTGGGGAGCGGTGCTGAGCGGCACAGTTGGCACAAAGTCAGGGGTCCCCGGCAGACCTAAGACACAACATAAACTGATTGGAGCTGCGTGCAGCCCACCTTGCGCTCAAACACTTTGCTTCCCAAGTGGCTGGCTGGCATGTGTTGGTGCTCATCAACAATCAAGGGAGTGCACACTCGCTGGCACTATGGCAAGAAGCGTTCAGTCTGGGGACCTGGGCAGACCGTCATCTCCTGTCGCTGGTGGCAGAGCACATGTCCGGAATGGACAACGTTCAAGTGGAATGGCTCAGCAGGGCCACCATTGACCACGGGGAGTGGCAGCTCCATGCCCAGCTGTTTCGTCAGATCTGTCAGAGGTTCCGCCAGCCGCAGGTGGATCTCTTTGCATCGCTGAACAACGCCCAGCTGCCGAGATTCATCTCCCACTTCCAGACTCGAGGGGCAGAGGATGTAGATGCACTACGTTGCCAGTGGCCGACGGGTCACCTGTACGACTTTCCCCCCCCCTTCCCCTCATTCCCAGGGTTCTGAGGGGTGGTCACAGAGGGGGCAGAGGTAATTCTAGTGGCAGCTTTTTGGCCTCGCAGGCCATGATTTGTGGACCTCCTAGACCTCTCCATAGAACCCCATTGGAGGATTCTGGAGGAGGAGGTGGCCCTGCACCAGGGGGCCCTGTCCCACCCAGAACCACAATGGCTCCAGTTGACCGCCTGCCACTTGAGCGGGAACATCTAAGGGCAGCCAATTTTTCTGACAGGGTGATCGGAACTATCGTGGCCTCGTGGAGACAGTTGACTACATGCATATACAATGCCACGTGGGCCTCGTTTGTGTCCTGGTGTGGTCGGGCGCATGTGTCTCCCACCGAGGCCTCAATCCCTCAGGTTTTAGAGTTCCTGCAGGATGGGTTGGAGAAAGGCCTTTCTCACAACACCATCCATAGGCAGGGGGCGGCACTATCCACTGTGCTTGTGGGGGAATCACTTGCCTGACATTTGGTGATCAAGCGGTCCTTAGAGGGGCTGTTAATCTCTGGCCACCGGTTGTCCACAGGTTTCCCACGTGCGGCCTACCACTGATGCTCCAGGTGTTAACGGAGGGTCCCTTCGAACCTCTGAGAACGGTCAGCACTCAGAATCTCACCCTCAAGGTGGTATTCCTGATGGCGGTCACCTCCGCCAGGCATATATCCAAATTAAGTGCCTTATCATCTAGGGAGTATGTTTGCGTGCTCCACACAGACCGTGAGGTGCTCAGATTGGACCCTTCCTTCCTACCGAAGGTTAACATGCCCTTTCACAGGGCTCAGGAGGTGGTCCTGCCGGATTTCTGCCTGGCCTCATCCAGGGACAGGGAGTAAGCATGGCATTGACTAGACGTCCAAAGGGTGCTGCTCATTTACCTTCGGCGGACCATGTCTTTCCGACGCACGGAGGCACTGTTTGTATCCTTCCTGCCTTCCTCCTTAGGGTCCAGGGTTAAGCCTTCCACCACCGGGAGCTGGATTAGGGCAGCTATCTCCACTGCTTATTAGGCAAGGGGCGTGCAGATGCCAGCTGGCATCACCGCTCACTCGACGAGGAGTGCGGCACCTTCGTTGGCTTGGTCCATGCAGGCTCTGTTCGAAGACACCTGTCGAGCGGCTGCCTGGGCGTCGCCCACGCCATTCATCAAGTCTTGATGCCTAGGCTTTGGCTGAGGCTTCATTTGGTCACAGGATTTTGCTTCCTTAGCTATCAAATCATAACATCCATCCCATTACAATTCTATGGCTCCATATTATGGTGATTTTATTATGGTTTTACCTCTATTTTATCTCCTATGTTGTATTTTCAATATGTGTCTGCCTGCCTGTCTATGCTGACACTTTATTTTGCCATATACTAAATAAATAATAAATAATTAGTACCAAATAATGAGTCAAGGATGTGCAATCTTTTTCTGATTTTAGATGGATCCAACTTTTGAGCCAGAGGAAAATGAAATCCGTACACTCTTTGGATTGCATCTAATGCAGAAAAGGAATGATGGTGTGATTGATCAATCACTATTCAAAAACATTGTTACTAAAAATAAAAATGTAAGTAAGTTATCTTGAATGAAAATGGGGTTAGTTCCAATAGGAATGCTTAATCTGCTGCTAAAAGGATATCTTATCAACAGGGCTGTTAACAATCACTTTTAAAAACTCTGGGTAAGATTGCTAATGAACCAGATGGTGAAAATATTTGTGCTCTGTTTGTGCAAGTTCTGTATAGACAGAAACTGCGGAGAAAATTGGAAATATTAGATGCTAAATTCACTTTGTGTTTGAACTAGACTGCAATTACAAGCGGGGAAGTGAAGCTCTTCCTTTAAAGAGCAAGCCCCAAAAGAGTTAGCAGGCTTTGCTCTAATGTCTCTCTCTAGAACAGACCCTGACAAATCGATTGCTACCACAGATATGCCAGGTTCAAGAACAATTAGTTACCGTATTGTTTGGAGTATAAAATGTACTGGAGTATAAGACACACCAAGATTTTGAAGAGGTAAATTTTTTACCCAATCAGTAATTTTTTTACCGTTGCCCTCCTGACCGAGGTCCGGCCCCGATTAGACTGGGTGCATGTTGTGTTTCTTTTAATCCGCTTTCTTCTGTTTGTTTTTAACCCTTCTCTTAAAACTTATTTTCTGTAAGCCGCCCGGAGTCCTTCGGGATTGGGCGGCCTATAAATTTAATAAATCCAAATCCAAATCTGCCCGGATCTATCAGTGGGGGGGGGGCCCTGGGCCGCACTCTCAATCCCCTCATATGCCCCAAACAGCCGTAGTAACATATACACCCCACTATAACAATAAAAACAGGGAATAAAAGTTAAAATTAATAAAAAGTGGGCTCCTTCATTAACATACATACTCACTCACTCCACATACCAAGACAATTTGTAAAGACCCCGCGGTGCCTTTGTAATCATCTTCCTTTGTTTCAGCTGCCTGATTCAGCCATCAGAGATCTCATTGTTGCCACCATCGCTGTTAAATATACTCAGTCTAATTCCGTTTGTTATGCCAAGAATGGACAGGTAGGTACATGGGGACATTTGGAGGAGTGTCTTATTGTTCTTCCTGATTTAATATCCAATTTTAAAAGCGATTGCTCTCAAAACAGATCTTACTGTTACAAAATTGTTCCTAACATTTCAAACATATAAATTTTTATCTTGGACAACAACAGTTGTCATCTTGTGAGAGATGGTCTTCAAGAACATCAAGAGTGCTATGATATCAAGCGCTGATAAGAGCATTTACGGATTCTATAAAAGCTCATAATTTAAGAAAATGTCATCCATGCAGGTTCTGACTAGCATGATCCGTATTCATTTGTTCAGGGTTCAACAACATCTCACCAACATCAGATTCTCAGATCTGAATTAAATTTTTTTACAGACATTGTTAAATGCTGTGCAAAAGTACGGTGCCGTCTTTCTCTAACAAGGCTTCCTCCGTATTTTGAACTACTGAACCATCCGACCCCACCCAGTCTGTACATTCTGAAGCTGTGGACTTCCTAGCTTCCTTCCAGTAGCTCAAATCTAACTGCACTCATCAATCTTAGCCTTCTCACCATTTTATATTGTGATCCTGGGACTTTTAACTAGGTGAAAGACAGTTTAGTTTTACCTGTTTACATCATGGAAGATGATGTGAAGTTAAGCCATTCTTGGTTTAAAGAGTAATTTCTTGAATGTATCCAAAGGGTTGGGCTGATAATTGGCTGGCCTCATTTATTGAAATGAAAATAAAATTATTCTTAAGAAAGGCTGAAGTGCCAAATTGCAAAGCAGGGAAACGGAGGACCTGAGGAACTACAGATTTCTGGTTTTATCTAGGAAGATTCCGTGTCAGATCATGTCGGGGTTAATGATGCACAAGGCCCTGGAATACAGCGATTACTAGACAGCAAAGGTGGGTCAGGAATAAGATTTAGATTAGAATTGTATCTATTTTTTTTAAAATAAGAAAACTTATTTAATAAATAGTGGGTGTACACTATCTTGATGTCAGCAAAAACGATTGATGAACCCACAGATCTTTAATTGGCAAGCTAATTGGGCCCTGAATTGAATGGATGTCAGTCAAAAAGATACATAATTGGCTTGAAAATAACATTCATGCGTAAAAAGGATGCCTTTCAAATTAGAGAAAAATATTAAGTGGGTGACAATAGGTTCAAAAATAAAGTATATAATGTGGAATATTGTGCTTGACTATCATATTTATGAAAAAGATCTTAAAATACTAGCTGATTGCATATTGAATTATAATATATATTATAATTGATTTTTTAAATTCTTTTTTTTCTGGCTCTTTTTGCAATTCCATCTCTAACTTCTTATATTCCTCTTCTAGTTTCTTTCGAGCTTGTCCCTTTTTTTTATTCCTCTTCCCCAGATACGTTATAGTGAGTCCGCTAATATAGGCCTTCGCTGCGTCCCATACATTCCGTAATGTGGTTTTTTCTTTTCTGTTCTCTTTAAAGAAAAAGTCCAATTTCCTTTCCATGTATTCTATAAATTCTTTGTTTTAAAATTGTTTGATTCATTGTCCACCTTACTTTCTTCTTTTGTCTCTTCCATATAACTTCTATCAGATTATGATCTGTCCAAGTATTTATTTCAATGTTTATCTCTCGTATATTACATATGAATTCAACTAATATCCACATCATGTCTATTCTGGACAAAGACATATATATCTATCTGAGTAAAATATATATTGACTTTTCTCAGGGTGCTTTTCTTGGCAAGCATCTTGAATACCTAATTCTTCCACCATTTTACAAAAGGTTTTTGGAAGCGTTTTTCTATATTTTTTTGTTTATTTTTTTAGCCTTATTATCCAAATCTGCATTCCCAATTGCATTAAAGTAACCTACAGTGCATATATTGTCATATTCCAATTCTATTATTTTATTATGCAATTTACTATAGAAATCTTCTTGATTGTAATTCACTGCATATATTAACAAAAGAGGAGTTAAAGCACAAATGAAAGACGAAGCCAAGTTATTTTTAGTTTATTTTAGAATATGATTGTTAAAGATTTATACCCTGTATTTGCTCTGGGAAGTCGGGGGGGGGGTTGGGGGAGGATGGGCTCGGGTGGGGAGGGTGGTAAATATTTGTAAAATCTTTTTTAAAAATTTTCAATAAAAAAAAAGATGTTGAAGATAGCCATTTGTCTGAAACGGTATAGGGTTTCCTGCCTAGGCAGGGGGTTGGACTAGAAGACCTCCAAGGCCCCTTCCAACTCTGCTATTGTAAAATTGTAATCAATTTGTATAGGAAGGAAAAATAAATGAATATGACTCTACTGTCATGGCGTTTATTGATGCATAATGAATAAGCATATAGAAAGTTTTTCATATGCCTTTTAATTATTTCGTTCCATGCGTTTTAGGTGATTGGAATTGGGGCAGGGCAGCAATCCCGTATCCACTGTACCCGCCTGGCTGGAGACAAGGCAAATGTCTGGTGGCTCAGACATCACCCACGAGTGCTTTCCATGAAGTTCAAAACTGGAGTAAAAAGAGCAGAGATTTCCAATGCTATTGATCAATATGTCACCGGGACCATTGGTGAGGTAAAGCAATCAATAGAAACAACTCTCAAATCATACATGAACTTCAACTCCCAGAATTCTCCAGCCAGAATCATGAGAAGCTCAGCTTCAATTCTGGGAATTGAAGACTACTCATCAAAGTTGCCAAATTTAAAAAACATTGATGCATATCGTTAACATCCTAATTATCGTTACCATTTGTTCCTAACAAGAGTTTTGACTATTGAAATTTGTTATTTCTTTTTTTTCAAAAATATGTTATCCATATCCAAAACAAGGTTAGGGATCCATTATCCCTAATAGTTGTGCTAGATTAGGATCAAATGGGAATGAGTACTTTCGAAGTTAGTCTGTTCTTTCAAAGGTTTGGAAGACTATTGGATATGACTTTTTTCTGCACTGGGGGAGAATTTACAAGGTCTCCCTCAAGGCCGTTATTTTGTGTTGGTTCTGGTCCTTCATAGCAGCTAAATTCTAGAAGTGATGGGTAACTGGTAACTTTTCTCATATCTTCCTGAAAACTTTATTGATGTTTCTGTTTATTTAACATACCTCTGGAAGGATTACTATAAGAGAATAATATTGGGAGTATCAGTTTCATAGCTTCTCCATATCAGTCCATAAAGGCTGCTGATGTTGCTAATCACTGAGATTTTATCTGGACTGCAAAAAAAATGTGTCTGCCTTTTAAAAAGGATGATTGAGAACATGCTAAATATGGGTAATCCTCGAGGTACAATCGTAATGAAGCCTACCCATTACGGTCATAATGTTAACTGAACCACATTAAATAAACGAACCCCAGCCCTCCCCAATTCATATGTTATATTGAATGATGGGTACTTACCGTATTTTGTGGAGTATAAGACACATCTTTTTCCTTCAGAAAAGAGGGTGAAAATCTGAGTGTGTCTTATACACTGAATACAGCATTTTTGGCCTCCTGAAACCCCACCCCCAAGAGCACTCTATAAGCGTCCTAAAAGCTATGCATGCCCCCTTTTTTTACAGAAAATGGGCCTGGTTTTGTGAAAAATGGCCTGGTTTTTGCTTGTCCCCCCCCCCAGACCCCAGTAGCACTTTACAAGCCGCCTAAAGGCTATGCATACCCTTTTTTTGACAAAAAAACAGGCCTCTTTTTTTTTCAGAAAATCAGGCCATTTTTGGGAGGTCTGCAGAGTGCAAAAACTTTTTTTTTTAATTTGCCTCTTCAAAATCTTGGTGCGTTTTATACTCCAAAAAATACGGTAAGTGCACATGGGGTTCCTCGGGTAGCGAAGACTCCAGCATCACATGGTCGCTTCCCACCCCATGGGGTCTCCACAGCTGCTTGTGCCTTCTCCACACCAACCCCCTATTTAGCACTCACTTGCCTTTTGAAGTTCTCCAGAGCTCAAGCAGAGTGGGCCATGCAGATGTTGGCAAAGCTGTTTTTCCCCCTCACATCTTGGGTTCTTACACTCACTCATTTTTGCACACAGATGGAATAGTATGTAAGAAGATCTATCACATCTAAGCCACCTTTGGTTGCAGCCTGGACAGTGCCACAGGCACCTTCTGTGTCCTGCTGGGTAACTGATTTAAATGAGTCACTTTGGGATTGGCCCACAACACACCTGCCATAACAATAGATGAGAAGAAAAAAGTATGGTTCATTGACATTGCAATACCTGGGGATGCACGAATTGAAGATAAACAGCAAGAAAAAATCACAAAATACCAGGACTTGCAAATTGAAGTTGAGCAACTGGAAAAAGAAATTGTGTGTTGTCCCGATTGTAATTGGAGCCCTTGGAGCAATACCCAAAGGGCTACCTCGCTATTTGGAAATTCTAAATTTATCAGACTTGAACATTCTGATTCTACAAAAAAACGCCCTACTTGGAACAGCTTATATCCTCCGTTATCTTAACAGTTCCTCGGTCCTTGGTTAGGACTCGAGCTGTTGAGCTACCAACCAGCCCCAAAGGCTGTGAATCTCACCAAAGATTAACCACAAATAATAATACTAATGATAATAATAATGATAATTATTATTATTAATAAGATCTTGTGGGATTTTCGCATACAAACGGACAAAATACTGGCGCATAATACACCAGACATCACACTGGTTGAGAAAAATAAGGTGACAATCATAGACATCGCAATACCAGGTGATAGCAGGGTCGCCGAGAAGGAACATGAAAAAAATAGCAAAATACCAGGACTTAAAAATTGAAATTCAACGACTATGGCACAAACCAGCAGTGATAATTCCAGTGGTAATTGGCACACTGGGTGCTATTCCAAAAGCACTGGAATTACATTTAAAACAGTTAAAAATTGACAAAATCACCATCAGTCAAATGCAAAAAGCCGCACTGCTTGGATCTGCACGCATATTACGAAAATACGTTACGACGTCCTAGGCCCCTGGGTGGGGCCCGACTAGTAACCAATGCCAAATCTGGCGAAACAACTGGCCGCTGTGATACAATTGTATAATAATAATAATAACAATAATAATAATAATAATGTTTACTTATCCATTTTAACATACCTCCCATATATCATTGATCCTTTCCTTATATTTCCCTGCTTTTAACTCCTGTTTTTATCAGCTAACCATTGATAAAATAAATCCCAGGTAAAAAAGTATTCAGTTTCTTTCTCTTCCTTAATTGTAAGTGTTAGCCTGTCCATTTCTGAATATTCTGATCTTTTTAAATCATATTTTATATCTGTAGGGATCTCTTTACTTTTCCATTGTTGTGCAAATGCAATTCTAGCTGCAGTCAATTCATTCTTAAGGACTCAACAGATGCTCCCCCAGAAAGAGCCATGTCTTCCTTTTTAGGAATACCGTAAGGCGGTGGCACTTCTGATCACCAAATATGACAGCTTGGCTCCCTACTTAATATACTTCATTGTAGAACCGATAGTAACAGGACTGCTCCATCTCTTTGAGCATTCTTTACCAGAAAAGTTTATGTTGATAGAGGGAGCACTGAAGCACAGTCAATGCTGTTGTTTTCTGCAGAAATGATTATAAGACAACCAAATGTTCTTTATCTGAAAAATAAGTCACATTAAATGAAATTGATAAAACAAGTCAACCAATGTTGTTGATTTCTTGAGGCAGTTGGGAGCTCATGAAAGTTTAAAAAAAACAACTTATGACATTTGGCTTAAAATAATCATACATTCCAGCCATAAAAACTGATGCTGCAGCTCTTAGAACAGCCCTGTTTCAAATTATGGGGCTAGGAAAAAGGTGGATAAAACCAATCACACTGTATTTGCCATGTTTATATGAATGAGATTTCCTCCATTTAGCAGGTGATTAAAAATGCATTTTTACAGGGTGAAGATTTTGCAAAGTGGAAGGCACAATTTGAGGAAGTCCCCAGTTTGCTTACTGAAGGAGAGAAAAAAGCCTGGATTGGAAAATTAAATGGTGTCTCACTAAGCTCTGATGCATTTTTCCCTTTTAGGGATAATGTAGACAGAGCAAATCAGGTAAGATCTTTTGATAAAATCACATAATAAAAGATGTTCTTGTTTAATCAGCTACCCAGACTCTAAAGGAAATGTTTGGCTCTTTGAAACCTACTTAAAACAGCAAGAAAGATAGATTACCACACTGGGGTGATTGTGGACTAGTGTTAATTAGAGAATGATCAGTAACGTGTATCTCAGGCTGATATCTACGTCACTTTCTGCAATTCCAAACCAGGCTCCCTTAGTAGTCTCTCTTTTGACAATTTAGCACAAATAGCACTAATACAAAATGCAAGTTTCATTTCATCTTCTGAATTTCCAAATTCACAGTTCCTTAGTTAACTAACTTAAGACATTAGTGATTTTTTTTTTTAAAAAAACCATGTTACCAACTTGGACTACACCTTTCAGAGGAGATGAAAGAAAAGTCTTGTTAGTCATTGCCAGTTCAATAAATCAGTTCTCCCTCCAAAAGAAATTTCTTCTCCTACCACGAATTATAAAAGAAGAACTTGAGAGCCCTCTGACCTTTTAATCATATGCTGAGTCTGCTCTAGAAAGCCAGAAGTTATTCCCATCTTCTCCAGAGGCCTCCTGAGAAGAATAAAGGTGATGAAGGCGGGAATGGCGTGCAACTTTCCATTACAAATACATCCTATGCTTACTTCCCCTTTCTTTATTCATTGACTGCTGAGTTTTTCTAATTAGTCTGAGCTCAGCAATCTGTAGCCACTTTTGACACTTGGTTATTATTCTTGGCAAGACAGCCCACAGAAGCAAAACACACCGTTCCTTCCGCATACCTCTCTACAGCCTCCTGACTCCAGATTATAATCAAGACCAGTGGGAGTTACCTTTAAAGTAAAACTAATAGAAGCGTATCACAGATACACCCTTAATTTAGATTTTGCCTGAGGTGTTGGGATAGGCAGTCTGGATGTAATTAGGATTGAAATTACTCATTTATAAGGTTCCTACCATTTTGGGGTGAAATATGCAGGACTAGGAAACACATTAAAATAGTCTTTCCTCTGAAATTATGGAATGTAGTGGTAAGAGCCGAGGTGGCGCAGTGGTTAGAGTGCAGTACTGCAGGCCACTTCAGCTGACTGCTAGTTCGGCAGTTCGGCGGTTGAAATCTCACCGGCTCAAGGTTGACTCAGCCTTCCATCCTCCCGAGGTGGGTGAAATGAGGACCCGGATTGTTGTTGGGGGCAATCTGTAAACCGCTTAGAGAGGGCTGAAAGCAGTATATAAGTCTAACTGCTATTGCTAACTGCTGTATGATGGGCAATTGACATGACAATGCTGAGATTTTTGCTAATACTGCAATCAGGAAAGCAAACAGGTTAATGTCCAGAATGCTGTTGAGATTGAATGAAGCATCTGGGCACCTGCTCTCTTACAATAAGGGTGGTAGAAAGGACTTTCTTGAGGCTTCATTGCATTCTCAAGTAACAAGTCTACAGAGCTTTTAAAAATTATATGCAGATTAGTATTATGCCCATCAAAGGCCCGCTGTGTTATGTGATAGGCAGAGATTTGCAAGACATATCAAAGTCAAAAAACCCATAATTAGTTAAGTGCTGCCATTGTTTCAGACCCACCTGGAGTGTTTGCGTAGTCTGTAGGAACAGTCTAAATTTTGTAAGCTGTGGATCCAGGCTGCCATGTTGCCCAATCATATAGTTATCTTGGCCAATTAAGCTCTCTAGAAGAGGGGGTTGAATGCCTCATTGCACTAGCCATAGCAATAAGACTTACTGTATTTTTCAGAGTATAAAACACACAGGGATATAAGACGTACCATGATTTTGAAGAGGTAATTAAAAAAAGTTTTTGCACTCTGCAGACGTCCCAAACCCTCTGCAACCACAAGAAAAAAAAGATTATGTTTCGGTCGGCCAAAAATGCTGTATTCAGTCTGTAAGACACACCCAGATTTTCACCCTCTTTTTTGGGGGGGGGAAGGTGTGTCTTATATTTTGAAAAATACGGTATATACCGCTTCACAGTGTTTTACAGCCCCCTCTGACTGGTTTTACAGAATCAGCATATTGTCCCCAATAATCTAGGTCCTCATTTTACCCACCTGGAAAGGGTAGAAGGCTGAGTCAACTTTGAGCCTGGTGAGATTTGAACTGCCAAATTGGCAGCCGATAGCAGAAGTAGCCAGTACTGTATTCTAACCACTATGCCACCACAGCTCTTAAGAGCTGGTTTTCCTTCCCAAAAAGAGGCCATGTTTTGACTGCTCTTCTCAGGAGGTTCCTTGTCCTGGGCCAAAAGGCAAATATCTTTTTCTGCGTAAGGGAATCCAGAGGAGGGTGGTGATCCAACTGAAAGCATTCTTAGAGACAAGCAATCCTGTAAGGCCATGACTTGTGCTTCATCTGGGTTATGTGAAAAAATTGGCCTTGATTTGGTTGACTTTTACAGGAGAGAAACAATTTGTGTGTTTCTCACTTGATTTTCCTCTGGCTTTTGGGTCAATTTGCAGAAGTATCCCCCTTGATCAGCTCTATGAATTGGGTGGGACTTTTATGTAATACTTACGCTTTTAATAGTATGTTCCCAAGTTTTGTACTAGGCGACTGTGGCTTGAAGCCTGGAGTCTTACAATGTCCTGCCCCAAGATGCTGTCTTTGATAGTGTTCAATGTTTATAAGAAACTACTGGGTGAAGTCATTGGGGATTTAGGTTGAAATGTAATTGATATACTGTTGTTACATGCCTGTTTCTTTGTATTGTCTGAACGGGGAGAGAAGTGTATCCCCTAACTGGGCCCTTGAGTTGAGTACAGATAGTCCTTGACTTATAACAGTTTGGTTAGTGACTGTTTGAAGTTATAATGGCACTGAGAAAAATGACTTACGACCATTTTTTACACTTCCAACTGTTCTACCGTCCCCATGGTCACTTGATCAAAATTCAGACACTTGGCAACTGATTCATTTAAGTTGGTTGCAGTGACTCAGTGTTATGTGATCCCCTTTTGAGATCTTCTGACAAGCAAAGTCATTGGGAAAGCCAGATTCACTTAATAACCATGTTACTAACGTAACAATTGAAGTGATTCATTTAATAAATGTGTTTTCCTTTCTCAGAGTGGAGTCCAGTTCATTGTATCCCCGTCCGGTTCTGCTGCTGACCAAGTTGTGATTGAAGCCTGTGATGAATTGGGAATAACTCTTATTCATACCAACCTTCGCCTATTTCACCACTGATATTATAAAATCAGTATTTTTGAAGCATATTCTTTACACAGTCTGCTAAAAGCTACATATATTGGGAGTTAAGAGAGATAAAAATTATGAAATTTTCTTGAAAAATAAAAGTGCAAAAACTATCAATAGAAATAAAATAGTGACATAAAATCAATCATTTACTGTTTTTTATCATTCTCAGCTAAGGATTGTACATATTGGAAATTTGTTTTTAAATTAGTGAACCTGAGATGTTCATTAACAGGAGAATGGAAGTTTCTCCTGAAATTGATTCCATGTGGATAGAAATAGGATTATTTCTGGAAGGAACATCTGTCATTTGAAAGCAGCGTAAGAAATGGGGAAGGAGAATATTGGAATCACTTTGGTAACATTTATAGATGTTTCCATCTCATCTGAAATTGGTGCCCGAAAACTACCGGTCAACCCTGACCCGAAGGCTCACACAAACACAACAAACCCCTATCATTAAACCGAATTGTATGATGGGAGCCTTATGTAATAATTGTTCTTTTGCCATTTTGACAGTGGGATACATAGTGATAGTATTTGGAAAAAGGATTGTATGTTGTATTGATTTTTTTGTCTTGCTTTTCAAATCTTCATTGTGCATTCTTGTCCTTTGACTAATTAAAACAATGTTTTAATAAATGTTTGAATGAATAGGTAATACTTTGGAAGATGGACTCAAGATCCGGAAGCACCTTGACAGAGTTGAATACTGAGCCTTAAGTCATAAGATGCAGTTCAGTGATAAGGGAAGTTCCTGTACTTACCTGAAAACAAATGCATAAGTACAGAATAGGTGGTACCTGGCTGAACAGTAGTAACTGTGACAGGAATTTACCGTATTTTTTGGAGTATACAATGCTCCAAAGTATAAGATGCACCTACCTTTTGGAGAGAAAAACAAGAAAAAAAATCTGCCTCTGCTTCCCAGCAATTTGCCTTCTAACAGCAAACAGCCAGTTTCAATTTAGCCTAATTAGCACAAGGGGGGGGGGAATCTGCCTCTGTCTCCTAGCATTTACATAAGCAGCTGAATTAGCTGTTTCAGGCTGCAGGGATTGCCATAGCCTATTGCCACCTCCGCACGCCTCAGTTCCAGCCTCCGCATCCCATTTTCAGCTCATTCCGGGCGGCGGGAATCAGAATAGGCGGAAAATGGGGCACGTGGAGGCGGCAATAGGCAATGGGAATCCCTTCAGCCTGAAACAGCTAATGGTGGGAGGCCGACCCAACCCACAATCAGCTGCTTGTGCTAATCAAGCTATGCTGAAGCTGAAACAGGCCGTTTGCTGCAAGGAGGCAATAGATGGGAGGCAGAGGCCAAAGGGTGGGAGCCGGTGGGTGTGCGTGACTACATTTGGTGTATAAGACCCAAATTTTCACCCTCTTTTAAAGGGTGAAAAAGTACACCTTATACTCCTAACAATATGGTATGCGTCCTAGTGGACCATATATGTAAGGTGAAACTCGAAAAATTAGAATATCGTGCAAAAGTTCATTTAGTTCAGTAATGCAACTTAAAAGGTGAAACTAATATATGAGATAAGACTCATTACATGCCAAGCAAGATAGCTCAAGCCGTGATTTGTCATAATTGTGATGATTATGACTTACAGCCCATGAAAACCCCAAATCCACAATCTCAGAAAATTAGAATATTACATGCAATCAATAAAAGAAGGATTGTACATAGAACAATATTGGACCTCTGAAAAGTATAAGCATGCATATGTACTCAGTACTTGGTTTGGGCCCCTTTTCCAGCAATTGCTGCCTCAATGCGGCGTGGCATGGAAGCTATCAGCCTGTGGCACTGCTAAAGTGTTATAGAAGACCAGGATGCTTCAATAGTGGCCTTCAGCTCTTCTGCATTGTTCGGTCTCGTGTCTCTCATCTTTCTCTTGGCAATGCCCCATAGATTCTCTATGGGGTTCAGGTCAGGCGAGTTTGCTTGCCAATCAAGGACAGTAATCCCACGGTCATTGAACCAGCTTTTGGTAGTATGGGCAGCTGGAAAATGAAGTCAGCATCCCCATAAAGCTCGTCTGCAGAAGGAAGCATGAAGTGCTCCAAAATCTCCTGGTAGACGGCTGCGTTGACCCTGGACTTAATGAAGCACAGTGGTCCAAAGTCCTCTTTTCTGATGAGAGCAACTTTTGCATCTCATTTGGAAACCAAGGACCCAGAGTATGGAGGAAGAATGGAGAGGCCAATCAAGCACAGTAATCCCACGGGCATATATAAGAGCCGAGGTGGCGCAGTGGTTAGGGTGCAGTACTGCAGGCCACTTCAGCTGACCGTTATCTGCAGTTCAGCGGTTCTAATCTCACCGGCTCAAGGTTGACTCAGCCTTCCATCCTTCCGAGGTGGGTAAAATGAGGACCCAGACTGTGGGGGGCGATATGCTGACTCTGTAAACCGCTTAGAGAGGGCTGAAAGCCCTATGAAGTGGTATATAAGTCTAACTGCTATTACTATTGAACCAGGTTTTGGTGCTTTTGGCAAAAGCTGCTCTCATCAGGGTAATCCTAGCCCCTAAGGAGAAAGATCTAAAAGACACAAACTGGCTCCATACGCCGGAATGAAGCGGTACACCGAATGGTAAATGTGTGCAGGGCCCGTCAGATGTCCAGCCTTATGCCATGACCGCTTTCTGTCTCCGGAAGGAGCCGGGCAAAAGTCCGGCAGCACAACCTCCTGAGCCCTGTGAAAGGATGTGTTAATCTTAGGTAGAAAGGAGGGGTCCAAGCGAAGTACCACGTGATCCTTGTAGAGCACGCAGAGATCTTCCCTAGACGATAAGGCACTCAGTTCCGAGATACATCTGGCGGAAGTGACCGCTACCAATAAGACTACCTTGAGGGTGAGATACTGAGTACTGACTGTCCTCAGCGGCTTGAAAAGTCCCTCCACAAGTGCCTGGAGCACCAGCAGTAAGTCCCACGTTGGAAATCTCTGGACAACTGGTGACTGGAGATTAGCAGCCCCTTTAATGAACCACTTGATCACCGGATGCTGAGCAAGTGATCTGGTCTTCTCACCCCACAGCATTGCAGATAGCGCTGCCACCTGTCTATGGATGGTGTTGTAAGAAAGGCCTTTCTCCAACCCATCCTGTAGGAACTCTTTAAGACCTGAAGGATTGAGGCCTCGGTGGGAACCACATATGCCCCCCTGCATCAGGTTACAAAAGAGGCCCACGTGGCATTGTGTATTTGTGTGGTTGGCTGTCTACATGAGGCCACGATTGTTCCAATCACCCTATCGGAAAAATTGGTCGCCCTTAGATTTCCTGCTTAAGTGCCAGCCGGTCAATTGGAGCCACTGTGGCTCTGGGTGGAACAGGACCCCCTGGCACAAGATGACCTCCTCCTCTGGAATCCTCCAATGGGGTGCTATGGAGATGTCTAGTAGGTCTGCGAGGCCAGAAGGGTGCTACCATAATCACCTCCGCTCTCTCTGTGACCACCCGGCTCAGAACCCCAGGAATGAAGAGAAGGGGGGGAGGCATACAGGAGACCCACTGGCAGCGTAGTGCATTCATGTCCGCTGCCCCTCGAGCTGGAAACTGGGAAATGAATCTGGGGAACTGGGCATTGTTCGGAGACACAAAGAGATCCACCTGTGGCTGGCCGAATGAACAAATTGGAGTAAAACCCCCGGCCCTCCTGGTCTGTAAGGACTAGTTCCACAGCCTGAATCTCCAGAAGGTGTTGAATGGGCACCCTCATGAGGTTCCATTTAACGGGATTCCTCGAAGGAGAGAAAACCCTAAACCTGTTTGGGGGGTGGGATAGGAATTCTAGACGGAGACCAAATCGAATGGTATCAAGAACCCACTGGTCGGTGGTGATGGAATCCCACCCGTCCGCGAATAAGGTGAGGCGGCCACCAATTGGAGGAAGCAATTCTAAATTACATTCCTCTGTGGAAGGAACGACCGCCTTCCCCTCGAAAGGGCCTCTTGTCCTGCGGTTGGTAGCGGGACCTGTCTCTATGATACGACCTATCTGACTGTCTGTCCTGCTGCCTGTTATTACGGGGAAGAAAATACCTGGCTTGTTGGGCCTCCTGGTCCTGCTGGCGGAAGGAAGGTCTATGATAATATGGAGCAGGCGTCTGTTCTGACTGTTTAGCTGCCGTGGGCAAGACCTTATTCTTGTCGTCGACCAAAATGGGTTCCAGCAGTGCCCCAAACAACTGGGCCCCCACATAAGGAGCTGCCGCCAGGTGCCATTTGGGTTTGGCATCCACTTCCTCCTGGAGGTTACAGATGTTGTCAAGGCTCTGGATGCATATTTTACTGCATGAACGGGGGCATCAGGTGAAAACTGGGTAGCAGCGATGACTTTGTTATAAGTCTTGCTGCAACCTCTTGTCATCTAGGGGAAGATATTCTTGCATCAGGCGCAGCCACAGCAACGTGGTTCGATTGACACCAAAGCCGCCGCCTTAATGGCCCACGATGTCTGAAAGGTTTTCCTCAAGGTGAGTCTGCCTTTTTATCCTCCGCCTTGAGGTTACCAGCGATCTCCCCCGAGACCATCACCAAGACTCCCACCCTCAGCCACCCCCCCCCCCCACTCAGTGTCATCACAGCCTCTTTCCTGGTTAGCCGCATCCGAGCAAGAGTTACATCCGAGTAGGCCGTTGCACCCAAGTAGAAGAGCCACAGGCAGCTACAGGCTCAATCGACATCAGCGGGGCAGCATCAATGTGGCAGCGTTAGTGGGGTGTAAGCATGGCTGAGCGGGCCTGGTGATGGACAGGGTCCCCTGGATGGCAGCCTGAGGGCTGACATGCCATTTATAGGCGAATATAATAGCCCTATCCATCTACGATCCCAGAAGTCTAATAATTCCTAATAATTTACTTGCAAAAATTTACTTTTCCATTTTGGATGGACTAAAATGTGGGTGTTTAAAAAGAGAGTTAAAACTTCCACTCAGGTAGAAAGCTCACTGGGCAATAATGGGGCAATAATCTTTTATCAACCTAATTTCCTTTGGAGTTTTATTTTGAGAAAACAATAGGAAATTAAAGAATTTAACAAACTTTCTATAGCTTTCTATAATACCTAAGATTGGTTTTCTTTAGTTCTATTCTGTTTCTGTGGGCTGCTAAGCATAATAATGTCAGAAGTGATTACAGATTGCTGAGCTCAGATTAATTAGAAAAAAAATCAGACAATAGTTCAAAAAAAGACAATTTGGTGAAACCTTTTATTAAAAGAATTGTCTCTCACAGCAGAAAGCTTTGGCACTTACAGTATAAAAAATAATCACTGATCATAATTATACCAAATTTTTCTGTCCACAGTATACTAAATGTCTTTAATGTATTTTCTTGTAAGGACATTTAGAGATTGGGGGGAGGGAGGAATAGAAGGAAATTGATGTTGATAAATAACAGTATGAGATACATATATACTGCTAGGGGAAAAATAGGATCATTTATAAAGATTAAGGCTGTGCATATTATAAATATCACAGTAATAGGATATGTAGTTCCCATTGACGCCTGCATGGTTAGCAGAACATATTTCCTCCTTGGATTTTCATTTGAATATTCAGTATTTTCTCTCTCCCATTTTTATGGTCCTGAGGGTGTTTACAAATTGCTGAGCGTTTATTATTAGCAATAGTTGCTTTAAGGAAAATATTGAAAGACTTTGGGAAAAGAATGGACAGGATATATGCTTCCTTGATGAAAAGAAGAATTGAAATGCACCAGAACGGGCCTCCTTTGGACAAGCGCAGCAGAAGTGGAGAGGTGCAGCTGTTGTAAAGCTATCAGGCCTGGGGTAGGAAAACCCAGATGACCACCAGAAGGCAGAAAAGAATCTAAAGTGTCTTTGCTACAAACCTGTGGTCATCCAGATTTTATGGAGCCCAAATATGAGAGCTAAATGCTTTCATTACCCCAAGATAAGATAGATCTGCTTTCTCCTGGCAGTATTTATAGTGATAGTCTTGGCTGCAACCTCTTTTTGCTTGATGTTAAAATCTTGATAATTAATCTCCACGTTGGTTCTGGGCATCGGAATGTAGATGTAAGGGGTAGAAGCATTCAATTGGACAATGGATGTTCTGCTGGGGGAAACATGGATAAATATAATTAGCAGTCATAATGTTAAAAGGCAGCAAGTATCTTACTGAAAGTGTGGATAATCTGAACAACATTTATACTGTAGGCTCTTAATGAAAAATCTTAAAATGACTGTCTGATTTCAGAACAAAAATTCAGTGTGTCTCACCATCTGCAACAACCTGAGATTAGATCAAAATACATGTGACATTATATGATGCAAATTCTGCCCTTCTGTACTTAGATCCTGATATTTGGCCCAAATACATAATCACAGACTTTGCTTTTTTAATGCATATTTTATCACTTGACACCTATAGACCACCTCTGCTAATGTAACTGATGCTTAGGACTCCATGGGAAAGTACTTTCCATTTGTTTTATATTTTGTTTAAGCCTTACCTTTTCTGGCTTATATTACTGCAATTCTATCATGTAGAACGCAAACAGATCCACATCATTTACCAAAGAAAGTGAAATTATTTGATATCTAACAGCTCAATGTCACTTATGTCGGGGGTGCCCGTGATGGCCTGAGCCCTCTGCCAGCAAATACGGGCTTCTGCTACGGCTTCTTGCAGGCGCCATGGGCCGGTCCTTCGCTCTTTCCAAGGCGGCCCCGCGGGCCAGAGCTAAGCACCCTGCAGGCCGGATCCGGCCCACGAGGCTTGAGTTTGACACTCCTGCTATAAATCACATTAGGAAGCTGTGAAATTTGCTTTAGAACATATGCTCCAGTATTTTGGCAATGGACAAGGCAAAGGGACTCTGAGCACTAAAGGCAGAATCTCCTATTTATTCGTATACAATAGAACACCCCCATTTCACAGAAAGCAAATGGGTGAAATTGTGAGGGGAAAAAAATAGACAATAGGTTATTCACCCATCATCCAAGGACAAAACATGCAAAGATAGGGCCTGCAGAATCACAAAATCCAATTAGTAGGAAAAAATACTTTATTCTTAGTATTGATTAAAACTTTAGAGCCACAAATGAGCCCACAGAAGGCCAATGTTCACTTACCGTGTTTGGGCTTTGCTGCTCTCTCTGTAAATAGGTTTGACTAGGAGAACCTTCAGATGCACCAGGTCTGCGGCAATTGTCACAACGCCAGCCCTGTAAGAAAAGAAAATTATTATTTTTTAAAAATCCAAACCTGAATGTTCTTGAGGGTATTTTCAAATGTTGTTGGACTTCATCTCCTTCTTGGGCTGAGAATCTTGGTAAAGATTCCAAAAGCATTTTTGGAACAGAAAGAATACCTGCTTTCATGCCCAGATTTAAAGGAGGTGGCTATACAATGGATTATGGAAATAATATAATTTCAACAACTCCAAGATAAGCACATTTAATTTAAAGTTTTTATAGCTGCCCACTCAAATATGTCTTATGGGCCGTTCTCATTAAACGTTGCTGCAAATAACAATTTATGGAAATAATGGTTTTATGTATATATGTATGTCTTGTGGCCCAGCAGGAGCCGTTGGAGCTGCCACCAGACTCCGACAGCGAGGGGCCCTGTGAGTCAGCTCTGGAGGACCCTGGACAGGGTTCCGACTCCGAGCAGGGTGCAGAGAGACTAGTTGGCCACCAGGAGGACCAGTGGGGAGGAGACAAGGGAGAGTGATCCAGAAGCCAGCAGTGAGTTGTTCCTGGATGCCCGGCACCGAAGAGCTAATAGGCGTCAGGAACAGTTGCGCAAGTACCGGGGGTAATTGCACTCAGCTGGTGGTCATTAGGCTCCTCTCCAGACTATAAAAAGACTGCTTGTGCACACGCCCCTCTTGCAGAAGTCAACGCAGGAACTAATGACGGAGAACATCATTGTGAGCTTGGCAGGCTGGATTGCTGCCACGGCTTATCTGTGCTGGATTGCTGCCCAAGTTTGTCTGTGCCGGTTTGCTGCCAAGGGCCTGTCTGTCTGTCTGTTAATTAAATGCCGTAACTTATCTTTGGCTCGGAGTGTGTGTGGATGTGGGACGAGGGGGGTCAGAACACATATCATATAAAATAACATACTTTTTAATTTTTCATTATCATGTTTGATAATTTTATATGATTTACTATTTCTCATAGGTCTGTTTTGAAGATACAGTCAACTCTGTGAATATGAATATTTTTATGTACCAGATCAATTTAATTGGCTCGTTTCTACTATTCACAAGCACACAAACACACAGTCAAATATATCTAAATTTTAAAATTGACATTATCTTTTAACTTGATTCAGAGCAGTTGTTTTAAGTGCTTTAAGCAAGAGCACAAAGAGATGATAAAAATTGTCTGGTTAAATAAACAAAAAGCTTGACATAGAATGGAATTGCCTACCTGTTGTCCCCCGTAGCAGGTACATGAGCAGATGGCCCCAAGATATTCTTTCTGCCACTGCTCTCCTACATGATACATCTTCCCATCATCATAACAAGTCGCTTCATCTGCAATCAATTAACAAGTCTTTCAAAAATTGGAGGACTACCACGCTTTGTTAACTTATGCATGCATTATCATTATCTCCAATATTAGTTTCATCCTAAAACACTGCCAAATTATTCTTAAATAATTAATTCTATGGCTTTCTAGTATGAGCACATTTTTGCAGATTCTTTTTTCCCCATAATTATCTATGAAGAAAACATTTCATAGAGTTGAAAATAATTACAGAAATCACTGAATCCCTCTCCTGCTCAGTCAAAATATCTAGCAAAGATATTTGGTGGAAGCCTGTTCTCTTGGTGGATAGTTGACACTGTTCTTTTTGGTATCTATCCTGATCTCTTCCCTTGTAGCTTGAACCCATTGGTACTGGTACTGCCCTTTACAGTGAAAAAGAAGTTCCCTTTGTCTTAAAAAGTTACAGGGAAAAGAAAATCTAATTCTCAAACTCTTCAAGTTTGTCAATAGTGTCCAGTCTGGTACTCCAGAGCCATACGTGGATCTCAAAATTCCTCCAATCCTGATTAGATCTGCCTTTCAGAAAGGGCCCTAGTCCACAATTTTACAGGCCAAGCGGCAGTCTTTAGCATCGCATTAAAAAATTAGGAATCTGCATTCCATAAAAATGTTGTATTCCTGCTGCATTTCAAAGGTGAAGGAACTGTAGTCCCATAATGGCTGGGAGGATAGTTTTATAGGGACAGTTTTATAGTTTTATAGCAGAGTATCAGAGCATGATCTGCTGACTGGCTGTTCTTCTATTACAGTAGGGATTGTTTTATAAATTAACTATTTGAATTCTGCAAAATAATCTATATATTTCCATTCAATATAGGTAGTCCTTGAGTTTCGAATGAGATGGAGCCTGCCCATTCCATTCATAACCCGAGGATTCGTAGGTGTGAATTGCGTAATTTGAATGTGATCAATTCTTCCTTTTGCCCACACGTTCGCCAATTGAATGCAAGGCTCGTCAAGGGCACAAGAGGCATCTCAGGGTGGGGAAGGCCATGGGGGGCTTAGTGATAGAACAGGCCTCCTTATTGAGATACCTTATTCCCCCTCCCCTGCGGTCCCCAGAATGGCTCTCCCCATAACCTGCCATGCCGGGTCACTTTCCTTATGAAGATCTGTCTCTCCAGCCTGTTTTTTTGCCTGCCCCCCCCCTTTCTTTCTTTTTTTCAAAGAAAGCTTTTTTATTTTTTGTTTTGCTCCCTCCTTTCTTGTCGGCAAAGCATTTGATGAAGCCTTAGGCGACACAAAACGAGGTGCAGAGGGCCACACATGCCCTTCCAGTCCTCCCTTCTCCCCACTGAAGTGCTTGGTGAAGCCTTTGGCGACAGGAAAAGGGGTGCAGAGGGCCTTTCCGGGCCCCCTTTCTCACCGCCAAAATGCTTGAGGATTGAGTCGCTGTCGGCTTCAGCAGCCCTTTGGAAAAAACCTTTGCGGTAGGAAGAGAGTTTTGGAAAGGCACACCCACTCCTCCCACCCTCCATTGGGAGCCAAAGCCTACAGGGACGCAATCTGTAGGCAGCCTTCGGCAAGAAAAGGGCAAACGGGGGAAAGGCCTTTCCTCTGTTTGCAAATGTGCAGGCCTCAATTCACAGGGGATAAGAGGCCTAAAGTGCAAGATCCCGCGAGATCAGTAGCATGAGATCTTGCGTGATCTCATGCTACGTTTAGGCCCCTGTCCTCTGCGAATGCACTGAAACCCTGAAGCAACGAAGCAAGCAAAAAAACTTGGGACAGAGCCTTAGCAAAAGAAGTCTCCACGGGCGAAGGGTCTGTGAAGACCCGGTCGGGGTGAGGTGGGGGTGGAAGAGGCAGGGCGAATGTTGCAGAGCTTCTGTGTCATTTTTAAGGGTGAACAACTGCCTTGGTGCTGCAACGTTTGTAATTTCGGGGCTTGTTCGTAAAGACTTGGGAGCGCCTATTGTATAACGTAGAACGTTCGCCAAGGGAACACTCGGAATTCAGGGCTTATCTGTACAACGTAAGTTAGAGACGCTGTTCATGAAAAATACATACGAGGGTCACACTTGAATTCTCCTTTTCCATTTCCAAGGCAAGTGCAGCTCATCACCTGGCCATTCTCTCCATGCCTATCCCACTTCTCACCGATCTTATAGTTCATCCCATTGTCGTGACACCACTCTGAACGAAAGAAAATAATAGTTGGAAGCGGAATGGTTTGCAACTGCATAGCTTTTAATACAAGGTGACTTTTGTGCTGCTTGTGCCCTGAAACTGATGTATTGGTGAGAGGAAACGACATAGAGCAACATCTTAGTTGAGAGAGCAAGAGCTCTGCTCCAGGGCCACTGAAATGAAATGGCAACTTAATCACAGTTGGAGATCTTAAGAAAGCCCCACCAGCGCAAGGTTGACTCAGCCGTCCGTTTTTACGAGGTTGGTAAAATGGGGACCCAGATTGTTGGGCACAATATGCTGACTCTGTAAACCACTTAGTGTTGTAAAGCACTATATGTCTATTGCGATTTATGATCAACATTTCAGACAACATTTCCTACACATTTCCTATTTGCAAGTGTGAATTCTTGCTCTAAGGTCAAGGCAACGTAGTAGTTGTGTTGAAGGACCCTGGTTCAATGTTCAGTTTCTTCCAAAGTCCTTCAACACAACAACTACATTGCCTTGACCTTAGAGCAAGAATGCCTGGAAAATCCCTGTTTGAGCCCCAGAACAGCTCCTTCCAATGAGCTCAGTGACTCAATGTGGGTAAGATTCCCACTATGACCTCTACTCAAATGTGTAGCAATTTACATATCCACATCCTAGGGTCAGCCAAAATTTATTCCTAAAATTTCATCTCAATACCTTATTTATTATTGGAACATAAAATGCATCATATGTAATACATAATCCAAGATTATTTTTATTGTTTTAGCAAGCTTTTTGACTCCACAGGGTTCAAAGTATAGGGGAATATAAGCTATAATCCATAGTATGAATGAATCAATCAATTAAGGTTTCAGGTGGATTCTAATAATGGCTGCAAATGCTTACAGATTAGATTCTGTGTCTGGATATAGTG
The DNA here is from genome assembly GCF_009769535.1 of Thamnophis elegans. Classification (NCBI taxonomy): domain Eukaryota; kingdom Metazoa; phylum Chordata; class Lepidosauria; order Squamata; family Natricidae; genus Thamnophis; species Thamnophis elegans. The sequence continues at coordinate 871,697 of NC_045541.1, read as the reverse complement.
ATGGATTACATTGGAGGAGGATCCTACATTGAAACTAAGTCATAATTAGGGAGAGGTAATTTTCTGGCTAGGACCATAGTATTCTCAAGAGCAGCAACATAGTCTGAGAATTCTGATAAAATTATAATGTTGATGGAATTGCATGTGACAAACTTGAATGGGTAGGTTGAGTGACAGGAAAACGACTGGCTCAAAATTCACCTAGAGAAGGACTAGAAGAACAGTTGGTCTTACTTGAACTGTCTTTCTCACAGTCTTGTGGGAGGCTCAGGAATGGGTATTATCACGTCCAATCTGCCCAGAGACTGAGTTAGAACTGAAGCCATGCCACTCTGCTCTCTCTGCCTGGATCCAGTTTCCAGTAGCTCCATTGAGATACCTGGAAGGTAAGGGTAGAAGAAACTCCTCCTACCCCTCCCAGTCCACTGGCTGACCTAGGCTAACAAGGACCTCTACTGCCTGGCTCAGGTCAACAAGTACTAAAATCCGCATTTTACTTGCATTTTAGGGTGGGCCTGAACCCTCCCACAACACTCGAAGAAAGACAGTTCAGGTAAGACCAACTGTACTTCTCCGGAGTAGCTTGTGGGAAGGTTCAGGAATGGGACATACCAAAGCTGGTGTCCAAGGATGGGAATCTACGGATCCTGAGCTGCCGAGGTGTCTAACACCCATTGCAACACCCTTCTGCCAAAGGAAGCCTCAGCTGACGCATAAGTGTCCAGCCGATAATGCTTTATGAAGGGCAATGGGGATGCCCATGTAGCCACCCTACAGATGTCCTCAATTGAGACTTGAGTCGACCAAGGTGGCCGCACTCCTTGGGGAATGCGCTGTTATGCCAGCTGGCACTTGGAGATTCTGAGCTTCATAAGCCCTGGCTATGACTGTCCTTATCCACCTACCAATCGTAGAGGGAGAAACTGTTGCCCCTAATGTAGATGGCTGGAAGGAGACGAAGATTGCTTCTGTTCTCCTGATAGGTGAGGTGCGCTTCAAATACATGTGCAGAGACCTCCTAACATCCAGGAGATGCCATGAACGCTCTCTCTCCCTGAAGGGAGCCGAGCAAAAATCAGGGAATACCACCTCTTGAGCCCTATGAAAGGGGAAATTAACTTTTGGTAGGAAAGAGGGATCAAGTCTGAGAACTACTCTGTTGGAAAACACACAGGTCAGCCCTGGAGGATAATGCGTTGATCTCCAAGAAATCAGGAACCAAGACAAAATGGTCTCTCTAGGGCCGAGACTAAGTTGAAACTGGAGCCAGGCAGAGACAGCAGAGCTTCAATTCTAACTCAGTCTCTAGGCCGATTGGACATGGTAATACCCATTCCTGAACCCTCGCACAAGCTACTCCAGAAAAACCTTGAGTCATTCTCCCTAACCCAAGCTCTATACCTTTAGAAAGACATAATCCTGATTCTCAGTATCCAAGTTGCACCATGTTTGTACATTCTCTGTTCCTGAATTAATGATTATTCCTGAATTTACCATATTTTTGATTAACTGGTACATGCCAACCAAGAACCATGCTTTCAAAATAGCTCTTGTCAATTGCCAGTAATAAAGAGTCACTTTTAAGACAAAATATGGGAACACAAATTTTTAACAAAGTAATTTCAAGTTAGATAAGTAGACTACAAAAAAGGAGAACTTATGAACGGCAAAATATGGACATTATTCTAGTGTAGAAAGCACATTTAAATTAATATTTAAGAGTTCCGTATGTCCTAACTATTAATAAAAAAGATGTACAAGAAGGTACTCACTTGAAGAATCACATCTGAAATGTCCACTACCAAGACCTAAACATTGGCACCACAATTTGAATCCAGTGTCCGACAGCCTTTCCCATTCATCCCCAATGGAATAGAAAGAACCAGTGAAGGTATCATAACATACATCATCAGTGGGTGGGCTTAATCTTTCAGAAACTGGAAAGCAAAGTAAATAACATTTTGTTACATCCATACATTCTGCAGGTAATGATGAATCCTCTCTACACTCCTTATAACAGATGCCTCATCATAATTACATGCATACATGGAATTTTCACTCAGTTCCCCTTATTGTTTACAAGATAAATCAGTACTTCCCATTGTAGGAGACAGCATATTTAAACAACTGAAACACACTTTCAAGGATTAGGTTCAGACTGTAACCCAGAAAGGGGAACCGAACTGGCCAAAGGACTAGCTGCTCCCTTCAAATAGCCTAGCAAGCCAGCTACCAGTAGTTCATCTTCCCTATCTTTGCACAGCCCCATCTCAGTGCAGAGGAAAAGAGAGAACTTCTCAGAAAAAAAGCCTTCTTCTACAGAGGGACCTGGGAAAATGTTGAGACCCGCCCTAAACTGAATGTTCATTGTTCTTGCTTGCATCCAAGGCTCCCCAATGGGGACAGCCTTTCTTAACTAAATCTTCCCACTCTATGCAGTTGTTCCCTAATGCTAATAACTCTTACGTGTTCAACTCTGTGTCTCATATGGAAAGTTTATATGACCCTTGCAACTCCTTGAAGAGAATCCCTGGAAAGAAGCAGAATTTAAGTCTCACATGCCAAGGCTACAGGAAGAAAAACACCCAGTGTCAGCAGCAGAAAGCATATGCAAAATGTTCCAAGTCTTCTAGATTAAGACTCCCAGGAGACATCTTGAGAAGCTGCTCTTAGCCAGGGAAAGCCTTTAGTCTTACAAGAAGAATGTAGCTGTGGATTTCTGCCTTTTGTAGATACTCAGACCAGCTATGAAGAGGTTGTAGTGTTCAATGGCATATCATTTCAGACGTGTGTGGGGTGTGTGTGTGTGTGTGTGTCTGTGTGTGTGTGTGTGTCTTCTTATCATTAAGACTTTTCGCTTTAAATGCATGGTTTTTCTTAATGAGCTTTTTTTAACAGAGAAAAAAATTTCAGTTGTGTGTGGGCATTCCCATCTGCAAATGAAACAGCAATCACAAATATTGGGATGGTAATCAGGGAAAAATAAAGTATTCTGAACAGGTTATTATATAACTAGCCTACTAGAGAACTGAAGAACTATGGTAGTTAGGATCCTGGACTAAGACAAGAAGCATTCCCACTTTTTCCCTCTCCGACTAGATTCCCTTCGTGGGGAAGTAAACAAGACTGCGTGTGTGTATAAGACCAAGAAAGAGAGGGCCCATGTGTGCTCTCCCTAAAGGACTATGGAGATAACATGAAGCCAGCGCAATCATCGGCTAGTAAAAGGTGAAAAAAGGATCTCTGCGGGTTTTATTCCGCTAATCATAGCTGACTTTAGGGGGCGGTGCACATGTCCGTTTCTAGGCCAGTGAAGCATTGTTACCTTCCCAACAAAGTGGCACCTTTTAATCTACTTGCATTTATATGTTTCAAACTGCTAGATTGGCAGGAGCTGGGGCAAGTGACGAGTTCACTTCATCACATGATGGTAGGACTTGAACCGCCAGAGCAGACCTTCTCTGGCGTCTTTTAAATCACTACGTCACAGCGTCTCTCTATCAACTAGTAAGCTGTAAAAAAATACCATTGTGAAATAAAATTAGATAAGCATAATAGTAGAATCTTCTCATTTCCACTCACCATCATTGCCCACTGTAACCATCTCTTCAAGAAGTCTGTGTCTTCTCCGATTTTCAACTGCTTCTACTATGATGTTGTAGGTTGCCCCCCTAGTAAGACCCATAAGAGTAGCACTAGAATACCCGCCAGGAACTTTGATCTGTGGTTTGAGAAAAGGTTGTTTAAAACATAGTTTTTAAAACTTTTTTGCTTTCTAGCAATATAGGAAACTGGTTCTTATACATTTTCCGGTAGTGAGCCATTTAACAGGAGGAAGAATTTACATTATAACCTTTAACTAATGTTCATATTATCTTCAGTGAGAGCAATAAACCTGTGTGCCTTTTTAGTCAACAGAAACCTACCCTGGAATCTAACATTAGCCTTCTTTATTCACACCTCTTGTTAATTCCAGTATGATTTTTTCCAATGTAAACGTGATTTGAATGGCAGCTTATTGTCTGCACCTGAAAGTGCTTATCCAGATACAGGCTCTTCTGAGGTGGCCGCCCTCAGCAGATTTTGGATGAACTCAGAAGGGCAGCCATAGCTAATACATAGACAGGGGACTATCAGGCGATCCATAGGTCCAGATTAAACTGAGAAATTGAACAAACTTTAGAGGAAGCTACTTGGCATTTTTTGCTAAGAAAATTATATAGCCCTGTTTATGTAGTCATCAGAGATCAATCTTAAGAAAACTTTGCTAATATCGGTTATTTTCTGTTTAAAGCCTACTCTCTCTAATGTTAGCAATTATTTTCCACATATGTTCAATTAACTGGCTCACTTTTTTTTCATTGTATTGCTTTGTTTTCATCATAGATCCTTCTTCGTGTTACATTTTTATCTTTTAATCCAGTTATTATTAGGCAGCATGATGACAAAACAAGTGCTATTATTTAGAGGACAGATATTCAACAGGAATCACAAATGCAAAGTCAAACCCTCCAGGTGACCCCTAAAGCTTCTGCAAAAGTGGTCAGCAAATTGTAAATTTCACTGTCTCAGCAGGAAGAGAATAATAATTCTCTTATCTATATTGTGCAAATGCAGCAATCAACTCACGTGCTTTGATGCTCACATTTGACAGTTTCTAGCTCTTTCCCTTCTACCTCTAAAATACTGATATATATATATATATATATATATATATATATATATATATATATATATATATATATATATATATATATATATATATATATATATATATATATATATATATTACCAGATTTATCTGGCTTTCCTCTTCATCTCCCTTCCAAACTCTGCTGTGGGTAGTTTCCATCTGAAATTGTTCTATGAAAATCCCTATTCCAGACTTTTTAAAAGTCTGACCCCGTAGAGCTATTGAATGTCTTCCAATTCAGCCATTTCTGGTCTCCTGAAGAAACTTCAACCCATCCTACTGGATTGTGGTTTCTCAGATTTAGAACTCTCTCCTTAAAAAACCCATCCATCCTCAAACAAGAGGCAGCACTACTGCTTTTCTTCTTAAATCCTCATTCTTCAATGTCAACAAACACAAATTCCATTGTTGCCCTTAGTGGACACAAAGCAACACAGCTGGTTCAGCTTACCTGGTAGATCTCATACAGAAGCTATTATTTAACTAAAAGCAATATGGGCACATTGTTTCATCACTGACAATTAATCTAAGTTACCTCAATAGGTTCTTCTTCAGCACTGACCGGTTGGCAAGAAATAATGTATTCAGAGCTATCTGTGTAAGGTGTCCACGAGATAGTTGTCTGAGAAAGTGCTTCCTGGGGCCTTGTGTAATTATCCTTGGATAGCAGGGTGTGATGATAAGAAGGTTTGTCAACAGGAACCTGAAAGGGATGACGGATCAACACGACTGGCTGTTCTTCTCTATCGGGAGTTGCTGGAGTTGGGGGGGTTCGAGACGCAAATTCTTCCACAATGACTTGCTGACCTGGGTTGCTCAGGATGGGTTGCTGACCAGAAGAACCTGGAATTGGGATACCGTTTCCACTGTCATAGGGGTTGTTTGTGAGGTAAGGTACATTTTCCAGAACAGAAGGCACATCCAAGATCTCTGTCATCTTTTTACCAGAATGCGGCGGAGTTACCAGCCGGGGAAGCTCATCTAGCCAAAGAAAGGTTAGAAGCCGTGAAAGCCAGGTGCCGAAAGCTCCAACAAGCGTCCCATTTGAGATGGAGGAAATCTGCCCCACGGTATCTTAATTCAAGCAATTAAATTTTAGCAATAGTCTCAAAAAAGCAATATTATTCTTCAAAGCCTCGTTAAATTACTCTCATAGCGCTTGAACCAAAAGAAAGCATTGGAATTTGGAAGTAAAGCCAAATTAGAATGACAACCAAAGAATTTTGAAAGATGCATAAAAAGCAAAAGCCCCATTTGCCAAACTACTGAATTACTGCTATATTTATAAGAAAATGAATTTAACACCTTAATCACCGTTACTGCTACATAGTTTTCCCAAAATAAATTTCTTAAGGGAGAATTATATATTGCATTACACATATTTACATATTTACAAAACCAGTTCTCCTAAAATGTCAACCCTTGGATTCCTATAAATGCTTCAATATTGAATCTACAGTTTCAATTGGAGAGCCAGCAAATTATTCCCAAGAGTTTTATGGATCTACTTCCTGCCCTTTGGTTATGAGACCATATGTAAAACAGCCGTTTTCTTTCACCAATGAATAGTTTCATGAAACATGATTAATTTATTTGTTATAAATCATTATTTTTCATAAAATATAAAGTAGCTGATTTAGACCTAATGAAAGTACTAAAAATAAAGAAATAGGGGGAGAGCGTGAGAGATTTTTAATCCACAGGAATCAATAATTCAAACCAAATTATCCCCTTTTTTAATTTACCGAGTCAATGGAAATAAGGAAGATTTAAACTGTAGTTGAAATCTAATTCAATGCTATAATATAACATTCTCTATTTATCTGGAATTAAATACTCTTGAACAGAGAATTTTCATTCTGAATAAATTAGTATAGTACAATAGATTTTTTTTTAATAAATAAAAAAATAAAAATCATTCTCAGGTTTTTGATATCATAGTAAGAAAGGCTGGTTTTGCAGCCAATCAGGGTTGCAATAATATATTTTTGAGATTTTAGCAATCAAAAGTCCTTCATCTTGCATAGGGTGTTAGAGAATCTTATCAAACTTCAAATGGACATTTAAAGTGAACTAAATCGATTTATCTGGAATATATCTATCATACCTTCTGCCAAATTCAGTCTAGACAGCACTTCAATCATTTTCACAGAAAATTCAGAAGAAAGGAAGATTAACTAAATCCATGAAACGATAATGAACTAGAATTCTATTATATTTTGCATAAATCAACATCTAAGCAATGAGAGGTTGTAAACAATGTTTATGTAAGTTACAAAAGTATACTCACTTATCTTCAAATATATAAATGACAGTGGCAAATGAAATGGTAAGAGGATTATACAATTAACTGCCTCATTACCAGAAATTCAAAAACAAGTACAGTCTCCAAAGTGAGGCGTGGGAGGAGTCACAACTGGGCATTTTGCCCAGAGACTGAGGTAAATCTTGAGGCCACACCTCTGCTCCTGCTCCTGACTTTCCCAAATTAACCTCAGTCTTCGGCCCAGAAGGAGTGTTTTTCCTGACTCTTCCTTCACTTCAAAGATCTTTTCAGCAGACTAATTCCTCTGTTTGGATCACCTCTCCTCATCCGTGCTTCGCCTGCTGCTACCCTAGAGCCTTGCCGCTTCGCTAGTACAAGCCCCGAGAAGCCGGATGTTCTCGGGGGGGGAGAGCCCTTACCTAGCCGCGAGCTCCGAGGAGATCCAGGCATCGAGGTATCGCAGAAGGCAGAGACCCAGCAGACGACATTCTCCCAGTGTTTCCCGAGGATCAGAGCGGAGAACTCGGACCGTAGGCTCGGTGGCCGCCATCTTGTATCGTGGCCCAGCCTGATCCCCCCCTGGGATCCCCAAGGGGCTCTAACAGAGGGCGCAGTTCCCTATCACCCCCCTTATCACCTACCCATCCCTCGGGGGCATGGGGAGATTCCTTCAGGCCCAGGGCTCCTAGCCCTTTCAGGCGCCGGCTGGCCCCACAATCACCAGGTTCAGGGGATTTTTTGCAACCCCCAGATCTTCATCCCTCCCTCCCAGAGAGCTTCCATGAGGTTCTAGCCAGAACCAAAGCACAGAGGATAGCCACAGGGATGAAGCACCAGTCCCAGGGTTCCAGAAGAAAGACTTCCCGGGGTAAGCCCAGGGGTCTTCGGGACCATTCCAGGTCATCTGCCCCCAGAGAGACCAGGTCATCCTCTCCCTCCACTGTCAGCGAGGGCTCGGATCTAGAGGAGGGGGAACTGAAGGACATTGGGTTTTCAGAGGACGAGGAGGCCCAAGTCCCTGAGGCGCCCAATATCACCAATCTTTTCCCTCCCTCCTTGTTTAGCTCCTTATTACGTAAGGCCAAGGCCACGGCAGACCTGGACAACAATCCAGAGCCAAGCCCAGCTGCTGCCACCCCTGGCACGAGTGGGGGGAACAAGAAGGGCCCTTCCACAGGCCCCAGGTGGAGAAGGAGGAGATCCCTACCCCAGACTTGTTCTTAGAGGTGCTTAAGTCCCATTGCGTTAAACCAGATTCCTTCCCCAACCCAGGGAGCAATGACCGCAATGGTACCTATTCGGCTGGGGAGCGCATCTGGAATCCCAAATAGCCCAGGGCTGCTGGACCCCAATGGACCTGCACAACAACATCAACTGGCTGGAGCTCAGAGCCATCCATCTGGCTCTGCAAACACTTCAAGGCAACAGTGTCTGACCAACACATTCTGGTCCTGATGGACAACATGGGAGCCAAGGCCCAGGTAAACAAGCAGGGGGGCACGCATTCCAAGGTTCTGTGCAACAAGGCCCTACGGCTGGGGAACAGGGTGGAAAGGAACATCCGATCGATCAGAGCAGAGCACATCTCCGGAGTAGAGAACCAGCAGGCGGACTGGCTCAGCAGGGAGACAGTCGTCAATGGAGAATGGCAACTCCACCCGGGGAGCCACTCTCCGGCCACCATCAGCAGATGGATCAGATTGGCCATCTCCAAGGCCTACGAAGCACAAGGACTCCAGGTTCCAGAGGGCATCACCAGACACTCCACCAGAAGTGCTGCCACCTCAGCAGCCTGGGCCACACAGGCTCCAGTCGAGGAGATCTGCAGAGCTGCCGCCTGGTCCTCTCCCTTGCCCTTCATCAGGCACTACTGGCTGGATGCATACGCCTCCGCGAGGAGGGTTCTTCATGGAGTCCTGGACTCCCAGGAGGCTCAGGCCCAGTGATTCCCTCTAACTTTGGTATGTCCCAGTTGTGACTCCTCCCAAGCCTCACTTCGGAGACTGTCAGTTGGTCTTACCTGAACTGCATGTCTCGAAGGTGGTGTGGGAGTAGTCACTGCCCATCGTTAGGGCGCCCCACGCTAGGGGCCTGAGCTAGTTCAGTTATGGTCAGTTAGGGATCGGGCAGGAAGGATGTGTGTGTGTGTGTGTTCTCTGTCCCTTCCCAGGTTTCTCTGCAGCGGACCATCAGTTAATCTGGGAAAGTCAGGAGGAGGAGCGGAAGTGTGGCCTCAAGATTTACCTCAGTCTTTGGGCAAAAAGGCTGTGTTAACACCCAGTTGTGACTCCTCCCATGCCACCTTTGAGACATGCAATTCAGGTAAGACCAACTGACATTTTGGCTTTTCTTTTGAGATTGATTTGACCATGCAATTCCACATATGTTTGTTCAAGAAATATTTCTCACTGAATTGCATAGGATTTATTTGAAGACACAGGAATGAAATCTAAGCTAATGTTACCTGTTTTTTTCCTTCCAATCAATGGTTCACTCTTCTGATTATTCTTGACAGCAATTATATAAATGATATATTCTGTCCCTGGCTCCAGATCTGATGGAAGAAAAATTTAAAAGGACATTGCAGCCAATTCAGGATTTAGGATGTTCAGAAATGCAAAAAGCCTGCTCAGTTTTTAATAAAGTATAAGTTTATGAGGATTTTATCTGTTTCTGTGGCTCTATTGCTTTATCTTTTATTACTTTTGTGTAATATATATTTTTTTAAAACTATTTTTGTTGGTTGTATACAATCTTATAGCATTGTAAGTGTTATCATTACCAATCATTAAAAAAAAAACCAATTCTTATCTGCCTTCAATCCCCAGGATATATTGTAGCTTATCATGCAATAAGTACCTATGTGGAGTATTCTATTTCAGATTTAAGACAAGAAAGATTAGTTATAAATGGAAAACATGTTAGGATGGGATCAAAATCTACACTTGCCTTCAAAAATCATCAAGTCATTAGGTAGAGAACATGTCCTAGTTTTGAAAATCAATGCTTTACTTCATACCCTCCTAATGTATTGTTACGACACAATACACCAGTCCCAGTTTGACTTTTAAAAAGTTTCTTCACAATATTTAGAAGCAAAATGATTCCAAGTTCAATCCTCACAATTTTAAAGTGCAGCTGAGAAAATCTTGCCTGTAAACCCAAGGAGCCATTGCTATTCCTTGTACTCCAGCAGTTAATAGCAATTTCAAAGGCTCATTGTGTTTTCCTACGGCTGCAGATTCTAAATGCTGCCAAATTACCTTTCCTCGATATGATGTTCCAGGGCAGAGTCAATGAGCTTCATTATGAAAAGTTCATACCTGTGATAGTGGCCTCAGTAATACCAGGACGAGGACGAGGAATTAGCTCCCGGGTTGGGCCGCCAACTTGCTCATATTTGATCATGTAGCCGGTGATCTTAGCCCGTGGTGGCTGCCAGCTGATCAACAAGGAGTTGCTTGTAGTTGTGAGGAAGCGCAGATTGGAAGGTGCATCAATGGCTAAGGAGCAAAACCATTTCAATGAATATTAGTTATTGCAATTTCCATCTATTTTCAATCACTGTCATGTTTTTTTTTCCATTCTCAGAAGGTGATTGGAGACAGAAACCAGTCACAAAGAATTGTAAAGAACAAAGGTAAAAGAAGAAAGCTCATAGGAATTTTTACTCAGCATCATTACCAGTGGAAGCATCAAGCTCTGCTGGGGAGCTGCGAGCATTCTCATTCAGTGCATAGATAAAAATCTTGTAGTCAGTACCAGGTTGCAAGCCTGTAAATCAAAATAAAGAGTTAAAAATAAACCAATGGTGTTTTTGTAATGCTCTGATTGGAGGAAGCCTATATGCCAGGGGTGTGAAACTTGCGGCCCGTGGGCCACATGCACCACTCGCTGGCCCTACCCCCATCTCGTTTAGGAGCCAAGGTGGCGCAGTGGTTAAATGCAGCACTGCAGGCTACTGCTAGATCAGCAGGTCAGCGGTTCAAATCTCACCGGCTCAGGGTTGACTCAGCCTTCCATCCTTCCGAGGTGGGTAAAATGAGGACCCGGATTGTTGGGGGCAATATGCTGACTCTCTGTAAACCGCTTAGAGAGGCCTGAAAGGCCTATGAAGCGGTATATAAGTCTACTGCTATTGCTATTGCTATTGAGTCCCGATACATCACGTGATGCCATTGTGAAGTTTGACCCCCTGCTCTATGCTAACATTCATTAAAAATAGACAGCAAGGAATTAAAGAAATTCAGTTCACAAGCCCTGGAGTAGAAAAACTGTTGCTTTCTTTTGATTGTGTTATAGATTGACTGTGTAATAGTCTTCAAATCCCTGCAGAATTCTGAAATCATTCTGCAAACAATGAAGAAACAATAACTGAGGGCCCTGTGGAAACTGAAGGAATCAGAAATTAAGCTAGATCATAATGATCACCTGGGGCCCAGGGCAGAAGGTATGATGGCAAGAAAGAAATGAACAGGCACGGAAGTTCTAAAACCTGAATTTCCACAATCACAAAAGACAAGAGACCCCAAAGGGGAGCCAAACTGTTTTGCATCTTTGCGCAGAAAAGAAGATTCCACCAATGGTTCCTTTTATCCTACCTACTGCATGGTGATGTGATGGGGGAAATGATTTATTCAATGCCCATAGGAAATGCGATTCTTAATATTTACAACTCAGAAGGGCAGGGAGATCTGAAGAAATGATCCCAGGGAATGAATTAAAAATGCTGAAAGCATACGAAACATGGTCCTTCCGCTATAGCAAAATTCGTGGTTTCTGAATTCTCCTTGGAGCTGCCCAGCAGCTTATAATGTTCTAAATTTGGTAATAAAAATGGACAAAATACCCTAGTTCAGTGTTTTTCAACCTTTTTGTGCAAAGGCACACTTTTTTCATGAAAAAAATCACGAGGCACACCACCATTAGAAAATGTTAAAAAAATTTAACTCTGTGCCTATATTCAATATAGGCGGGTGTTTTTCCCACGGCACACCTTACACTATGTCACGGCACACTAGTGTGCCGCGGCACAGTGGTTGAAAAACACTGCCCTAGTTAACGTTTAAGTGCTAGAAAGTTGTCAGAGTTTGGTTTGTTTTATTCTGCATGATATTCTTTGGCAATACATTTCTCTTCCTTCCTGCTAAGTTATTATCATAGAACGTTTCAGGGTACAGAAATGAAGCTCACGTACCAGTGACGGTGTAGGTTCTCACATCAGGACTAATTGTTCTTTGAATTGGATTCTGACCACCTGCAGGAACGGCCTCTATCTGGAAACCGGTGATGGCCTCTGTCTTGGTGCGCCAGGTAATTGTGATGGTTCGCTCTGTGACATCTGTGACACGAGCCCTACGGGGAGCACTAACATCTGCACCAAAAAGGTGGAATGTTCATCATTAATATAAAGGTCACAATGAGCTCAGAAGTTTCACAGAAAAAAACACATTAAAATAAATTGCAGTCCACAGCCCAGAGATTGATTGATTTTATATAATTGCCAATCTCAATAGATCCAATACTCAATAGATAGAATCTATGTTCTATGTTCAATATAATCAATTCTGGGTGACAAACAGCATCATAATAATTAAATCCATAAAAACATTAAATCAGTTACAAATTATGTGTAAGGGCAACTAAAAATTATCATATTACATACAAAATTAGTAATGGAGTCCCTAACATTTTCTGGACCCCAGGCACATAAGCAGGTCTTGAAAGCTTACAAAAGGCCAATAGGGTTGGGGCCACCCTGGGCAGTGAACGGAGAAAGTTCCAAAGGGCAGGGACTATGGGCAAGAAGGCCCTGGTCTCCCCCTGGTCTCCCCCAACTAACATCATCCCCAATCTATTAGACCAAATTGGATGACTAGAAATGATTGGGAGAAGACGATCCATTGAGAAATGGATCCCAAGCCATGTAGAGCTTTAAAGGTGACAATCAGCATCTGGAAACACAACGGAATAGCTCCCAAAGTAGTACTGTTACATGTATTGTGTAACAGGCACTATTAACTAATTGTGCAGCCGAATTTTGTATCAACCTTAAATGCTTTTCAATGGCAGCCCCATGCAGAGCTCATCACAACAATCCAAACGAGAGGTAACAATGGAATGAGTGACTGAACAAAGTCACCCAGATCAGGAATGGGGCACAACTGACACACAATCTGAAGATGCGTGAAGGCCCTATTAAAGCTGCCATTTGCTTTTCAAGCAGAAGCACAAGTCTGAGAGGACCCCCAGATTGCGTGCAAAGCCTGTCTCAGGCAGTGCTACTTCATCCAATTCCAAAGACAGAAGAACCTTGTTCCCAAGAGAACTAAATAATCAAAGCCGGTCTGTCTCGCTTGGGTTGAGTCAGAGCCCCCTGCACCTCATCCAGGCCCCTACGGCCCCCAGGTAGAGTAGGATATGCACAGCATCACTCAATGTGTCTGGGGTAGAGATCTATAGCTAGGTATCATCTGCATATTGATTATACCTCCCCCCAAATGATCAGATCATCTGAGCCAGTAGCTTCATGCAGATGTTAAACAGGAGAAGAGAGAACCCACCCCACATCACAGGAGTTGTGAGCTGGCTCTCCCACCATCTCCTATTCACAGTGACTGAAACTGACCAAGGAGGAAAGAGGAAACCAGGATGGCCATTTAGAAACATTAAGAGCATTTTTTAGCCTTATTGGTTCAGCAAAAGTCTAGCTCCTTGTCCACTGTCTCATAGTGCATAGCAGAATTACTACATAGAAGCCTATAGAAGAATATGAGAACAATAGTTGTAGCACACCAAGATCCCTGCGTGACTCTATTTCTGTGTCTTTGAATCCCAAGGGAGTGCACAGCCCACCTCCTTAGCCACTGATAAACACAGCGTCCCCTTTTAACATCTTCAATGCTGATCACATCACATCTTATGCTAATGTAGTTATGCGCTGTGTGAAGTGGCACTTCCTTTATCTGTCTTGAATTTTAACTTTACTGAATGGCATACAATTTTGTAATGTCAAAGATGAAAAATGACTACGTATCTTGATTCTGCTTCTTTCTTTGTACTCCTGGCCTAAAGAGCCACACAGTGTTTTGCCTTTCAGCTCAGTGATTTATGGCAATTTTAATTATGTGGGACCACTTACTTTCCAGAGTATTAACTACACCTTGGGTAGGTCTGCTGGTCAAAGAGTCCTTCAGAGCATAGATATTAACTTCATATTTAGTTGCCACCTAGACATTAAAAAATCATAGGAAGTTAGGAAATGTGCATCCTTCAAAGAATCTGTTACACATGCCATTTTAGTAAATAACAAAATGACTAATACCTAACATGACTGTGTATCTGCTGTATTCATGTCTAAAGTGGGATGAGGATTTTTTTTTTCAACCAAATGGTTCTCTTCTTCTGCTTCATCACCCAAAAATTCATACCCAAGCCTAACATGGATATGGTTTCTATTAATAGATTAGGAGGGGAGACAACACCTTCTCTCCCACTGCCCTCTCTTGGTCTTTCAATGTTGCTTCAAAGATTTTAAAATCAAGGGAGAGGCCTGAAATCGAGAATAGGAAAAGGAAATCCTATTTCACCATACTGGTACCTATCCATATTTCTCCTTCGGTATCTTAGATGCTCTACAAAGAAAAAAAAAAGCCTAAGGCTTGGGTAATTATCCTATACAACTTGCTACATATGTGAAAGTCTCTATACCTCCCTTAAAAGATGCATAATCTTTTCCTTAAAAGATTAACCCTAATTATGAAGTGAAGCAAAGGTGAAAAATGTTTGTGTTTAATTTATGTCTTCTAAACATTACCTTCAAGTCCAATTGATTTTATAAATGCTAAATATAAGTTATATTTTTCTCTCACTATATTTTAAATTGCTGCAAAACAAGCACATCAAACCAACAGTAATAAAAAGAAGTATCACCATTAGTCCAGAGATAACAGCAGATGTGCTATCTGGAGCAAGGTTAATTTCTTTCATTGGGCCAGTCTTTTCCTTGGGATTTATTCTCACTCGATATCCAGTAAGCTTCACGTTTGGTGCAGTCCAGGTTAGTGTGAGACTTGTTGGAGCAACCTGAATAAATTTCAGATTCGTAGGAGGTGGGATTGCTGTTAAATTCAGAATGACAAATTGAGATGACATGGGAAAAACTCAATAATAAAAAAAGCCATCTAAATCTTTTAACTACTATCAATTCAGGTTTTTTTTTTCCTTTTATGTTACAGTTACAACAGTTTTTTTTTAAAGTTTTCATACATTGTAAATGAAAGCTAGAAAACTAGCCTAAACCATCTTTCCTGTTGAATATGGGGCAGTAAATTTCAAAGATACACTTATCTCTTTTGAGATCAAAAAGCATTGTCCCAGAATGCAAAATAACAAGTGAGCCATTATACCATAACTCAATCTGGACAAGGAGGTACACAGGTTCCAAAAATGACAAGATAAATCGGCATTGTAGAGGCAGAAGACTAAAGGTGAAGATGCAAAGCAGCCCACCCATTTTCTTTTGAAACTGGCCACAGTCACCGTATCATCAATGTTATGATTAGATAAAATTCACAGTGATAGGCATTTTGGGAGAGCACGGCAAAAATGTTTTCAAAATTCCAAATACGTCCACTATTTCAAAACAATTGCACAGTTCTGCTTTATAACATCTGGTTTTTAAAAAGGGAATATAAAGAATCCCGTCTCAATTATTGTGATCAGGATTTGAGCCAGAGGAAACTCCTACTTAAAAAATTAAAACAAAATGTTCATACAAATGTCACCAATCCAGATCTAACCCTTGTTGCGCCACCTATGGCCCCTCAAATCTATACTATAGCTGAAATATATATACACACATATATTACATATAGATATATAATATCTGAGTTATTACAGCAGCTGCAGAAAGAGGGAAGCTGTGCAACTGAGAGAAGGAACAGCATCTATCTTTGGATTCAAAAAATAATAACATTATTCTTTTGTTTGCGCATGGATGTGGAATTTTATGAGTGATTCCGTGTCTCCAATACTGCACAGAATGTTTTGGTTCTATTAATCCTTACCCATTGATGTTGCTCTGATCCCATACCTCAGCAACGCACAACCCAAGCACTTCATAGGTAATTAGCTGCAACTGGATTCCTTCACAAGAAGGAACAGGTATCATGGTCACCAGGTGACTTTATTTCATGTGTACCTGTGGTCTGGGTCCCAATCAAAGGCAGGCTTTCCAAGTCATTGTGCAAGGCAACAATGTAAACAGTGTACTCAGAACCCGGCCTGAGGCCATGCAGCTCCGCAGTCTCGTCTTCGCCCTCTGGAGCAGGGAATAGTTCCTGGATTCCATCCTCAGGGGTCGAATAGGTCACCCTGTATCCGGTGACTTGCCCCTGTGGGCTTTCCCACGCAATTTTGATGGAATCGACATCCACTGCAGTGAATGCCAGTCCTTTAGGAGGGTCAACGTCTGTTAGGCAAATTAATGGTGAAAGGTTAAGCAGAGGAGGAGGCAAAGCAGATGTGGGGCAGCACAGAGCGCTCTTGTTATAAGCATGCAAAGCCTTCTTGCTCTTGGAGATCAAGAAATAGAATTCGTTTGTTTTTTCTGCCTGGCTCTTGTAACAGCTAATCACAGCTGATTAATTACAGGGTGATCTTACGATTGCCTTGAACAGAAGTTTCCTTTTGTTCAGTGGCCTTACTTCCAGTTAAGTGAGAATAAGACGGCAACCCATTGCTACTGCTCATATATCTATCTATTTGTGGGATGACAGCTTCAGTATGAGTAGCAATACTAGACAGGTTATTTTATTTGATTTTGTGTAAAACAAAGGGAAATTTTGGTTAAAAAAACTATTTTAAATCCTGGATTTAAATTTCTTCATATTTTCTAATGCAAAGGCCTCTTTTATTACTTATTTCCTACTCACAAGTTCCTGAGAGGAATAAAAAAGTTAGACATATGACCTATATATGTATACCCAAAATAGTATTTTGTTTTGTAAGATGCCCAGAGTCCACTGGAGTGGGTAGCTATATTAAATTTTACAAATAAAAAAAAAATAAAAAATGTTGCATTGTAAATAAATAGTAAAGAACAGATCTTCTTCAGTCAGATTATCTTTTCCAAATTATTAACCAATTAATGATTTCTAACACTTATAAATGTAGTTTAAATCTTAGTGTAAGCAGTTTGTGTGTAAAAATGTAGTAAAACAGCTTTTTCATAACATAACTATGAGAATAGTATAATTTTTGCCATTTTCTCAAAATTTTGATAGTAAACATATCCCAAGAGATTTAGGTATTTGTAGCTATTGTTCTCCTACTATGAAATGTGGGAAATTTGAATTTACATACTTGTAACAACTTTCTCAACCAAAGGCTGGCTTTCTCCATTTGGCCCTTGGGCATAGACGCTAACCACATACTCAGCTGTAGGCTGTAGTTCATCAATTGTGACTTCTGTTTGTTCTGCAATAAATAAAAATATATTTATATATGGTCTGAGTATTCAGTTGCCCTTCAGGAAGAAAAACAACTTGTTCTGAATAATCCTAGGATAGGATAGAAACTATTTCAGAGCAAAACAAACAATTTAAACAGATTTCAGAGTCACAAATATTTTGACAATGTAAATGTAGAAATACTTTTCTCTAGAAATAGTCCATGGTATCCATTGTTTCAGTGTTTTTAAAAATAGATCGTCATCAGAAGTTTTAATCACATGTAAATTACATGATTAATAAGACTTACATTTTGGGCAAGCATTCTTTTAGCAAGCATTGCAACAACTATTCCTGTTTTAGAATATCTCAAAATCTGCCCAATGTAGGGAAGTTTTATAATGTATGACTTCAGTCCTTATGACCCTTAGATAGATGATAGCAGCTGCTGGTATTACAAGTTTCAAATATAGTAAGATGTGAAGTTCCCAGAAGATGACCTAATTAATTTACGAGCCTTGAGGCAAAGTTCAAAAGAAATCCATTCATTCATTAGGATCAACATTTTGGCATGTTCTTCCGCTTAATTGCGTTTGAACTTTACCCATGTGTCCCCTTCCCTATGTCTGGGTCATAAATCACATTCACCAACAAGGTTGTAGAAATATGAGATCCCACTCTGGCCCAAGGTATGCATGGAATGCTCCCTCCAATGCCAATCTGATAATAGTCATGGCAACACTTTACAAGTTGATATTTCCTTTTTTCCCCCTTTAAAGAATGGGTTCCCATGCCTAACATCAATTGCTTTTTTTATTAAAAGTTTTTTAGTTTTCAAAACAGACACAAAAAATCCCCTTTCTTTACATACTGTAGAAAGTGTATCAGTTGGTTACAAAAATTTTCGTGCATTTCTTTCACAGTCACCCATGATTCATATTAATTCTAGTATTTTAAATCAAATATACTTGTACATATTACCATCATCCTACACCCATTCTCGTTTGACTATAATTGTTTAAATGTCCTTCATCATAAAACATACCAAAACTCAAGACATAACCACGTACTGGCATCTCATTTGCTATTTCTAGTATCCCAATAACCCTATTCTTTATGGCCTATTCTAGCTAAACATCAATAACATTTAATAACAAATGTTTCTAATCTTCCTTTCCAAATCACTATTTACAATTTACATCCAATTTCCCCATATTGTACCCATACCTATATATACATTATTATCATTATCTCTCCTTTATTTGACTATATCCATTATCATAATTTAATTCTTTTTTTATTAATCTTTATATGTAACCAAACCATTTCTCATCTTCCTTTCATAGGTACCATTCAATATTCATATCCAATTGCTACTTGTTATACCAATACATATGTATACATTATCATTTTCAATTGTTTATTTAACCATATCTATTGCCACTAAATTTCATTGAGTCCAACTAGTTTTAGATTAAATACTTTCATTTATCAACCTTTATCTTTCCAATTAGCTAAACATCCATAATATTTAATAACAAAGTTTTCCAATCCTCCTTTCCAAATCACTGTTTAATGTTTACACCCAGTTTCCTTATGATATACCCATATCTATATATGCATTGTTATTCTTATCCCTCATTTATTTGACTATATCCTGTATCATAACATTTCCCCTAATAATCAAAACTTTAATTGTATCTAACTTAGTTCTTTTTTAATTATCATCATCATTATTATTATTATTATTATTATTATTATTATTATTATTATTATCCTTTATGTATAATCCAAAGGGATTGCTAATCTTCCTTACATGGGTACCATTCAATATTCATATCCAATTATACTCATCATAACACTATACATTATATACATTAGTAACATTATCAGTTATTTATTTAAGCTATATCTATTATCAATCAATTTCACTTTAATTCGTTTTAAATTATATTCTTCCATCTATCAACCTGTATCTTTCCAATAACAAAACAATTTCATATCTTCTGCCATTTGTGGTACCAATCCTCTAATCAACTTCTTGATCAGCTTTGTATGGACTTCTCTTAGCAACTCCGTGCTTGTAAAATCTCTCATATAATCTTGACACTCTCTTTCTGTTTCTTTATTCAGCTTGTCTTTTGATTGTCAGCAGTGTTATCAAAACTTTTGCTAGTAGAATTTCTTTCTTTGAGTCCATCAATTCTTTAATTTTTTCCTTTTCTATATCCTGCCCTCTGGAATAAAATTCCTCTCCATTTACAGTATTCCATTCTTTCCATTTTCAGGGACAAACCAATTACCATCAATATCAGCAGGTTTAATTTTATATTCATTTTCCACTTCCGTTTTTTGAGTTTCAATCACCCCGTCTTGCATTTGATAGACATCATCAATTTTTCCATCATATTTTATTGTTATGTGCTCTAAGTATTCCAGCTTTTGATCTATTTTTTCATACATATTTGATAACTTTTGTATTTCTGAAAGTATCTTTTACAAGTTTGCCATTCTAACAAACACAGCTGCTCTGGCTTGGAAGGTTAATAAGACTAAGGCATAGATTCACAAAGGATGTTATTTGCACTTCAAAGGGTCAACTATGTGTTTTCCTTCTTATCACCCTTTTTAGCTTGGCAGCAAAGCCTTATGTCGCCTCGCCAAGTCAAAAACAACCCATGGAAGAACAGAGGCCTCCCAGCCTCCGAGCAGCAGCAATGCTGTTAAAAAATTTCTTTGTGTATCTTTGTAGCTTGTATTTCAAATTAGAAAAAAGAGTCCAATCTTTAAATGAATTAGAAAAACACCCACAGCAATGAAAGAGGAAGACATTAGCCTATAAAAAACGGATAATCATAAATAGAAGGTAGAAGAAAACTTAATCCATCCATTTCAAAAGGCTTGTATAAATTCCATCCATGAAGATAGCATTTAAAAAGTAAGATAACCACGGTCCAAAACCATTCCAAATTTAATTCCGCCGCTTGACTCTTCTATTCTTCAATTTAAATTAATTTCTAAGCTTTTATAGGCAGTCTCTTTTTAAAACAATAAAAGTTCCTCACCAGCTGGAAACACTTTCACTTTCCGTACCCTTCCGTTTTGGAGCCGCCCTGACTTCAGCAGCCTTGGCTGGATTTTTTACTGCCAGCTTGAAAAACTTCTCTTGCTTCTTTCAGGGATTTTGTGATATCCCCGAGATCAGCAAGACGTATTCTTCCTGTTCACCATCTCTTCGGGACGGTTTAGGTCCATTTGGACCACCCAGCGGCAAAATTATTGGCTGCAATCTTAGAGCATTGAGACCGCACAACCATATCGTTGCGACCTTGGCTCCTCCTCCCATATAAATTGCTTTTTAAATCCTCTAGAAAGAGTTTCAAAGTGATTGCCTGTGATACAGTCTTCATACTAGGCAATTTATTTATTTATTGGATCAACTGCATCTGCTTGATTTGCCATAATATGCTAAGTCAAAACCACCAGAATTTATATACTAAAACTGGATAGGCAAAATACATTCTTTTCTCAAATGATGGTCAATGTGGTTGTGTATCATCAAAGGCTATGGGTTCAAACAAATCAAACAGCTATCATCATTTCAAAAAATGCAAAGTAGAATGATTATGACATAATTAATAACACAATTATTAACATCTTTATAAAATATTCAAAATGTCTCTATAAAGAGATACTCATTTCAGCACATCATCAAAATAACAAAAAAAAAAAAATCTTGTTGAAGTACAATTACAAATACCTTCACCAGAAATGAAATATTTAATATTGGCTATGGGTTTCTAATTCTTGGCTGTCTCTCTTAAGCAGGAAAAAAGTCATATCTCTCACAAGAAGACCTTGTTCACTTCCCAGAAGCACATGTTTAAATCCTCTTATGGCTGATTTAATTGAGAATTGACTGAGCAAGTAGTAATGCCCATATTTGGATTTCCTCAAAATCTACAAACTGTAAAGAATCCAAAAGTAAAAGCAGCTACTAAAGTTGTATTTTATGGCCTACCTCAAGATAAGCCAAGGAACAGATCTGAACCGAATCATGAACCGTATTTTTCGGAGTATAAAACCCAACTTTTTTCCTCAAAAAAAAGGCTGAAAATCTAGGTGCGTCTTATACATCGAATACAGCATTTATAGCTGTGCACAGCCTTTTGAAGGCTTTTAGAGAGCTCCTGGGGGCTGAGGGGGGCAGAAATAAGCAAAAAATGGGCCGTTCCCCTCCCAGCCCCCGGCAGCACTCTAAAAGCCTCCATAAGGCTATGCATGCAGGTTTTTTGACAAACAGGCCCGTTTTTGTGAAAAACAGGCTCTTTTTTGCCCCCCCCCCCAAGAACACTCTGCAAGCCTTGCCAAGGCTATTCATGCCTTTTATTTGGAAAAAAGGGGCCATTTTCGTGAAAAACGGGCTGTTTTTCGGAGGTTTGCAGAGTGCAAAAACTTTCTTTTTCCTTTTGGAAAGCTCTTTAACTGATGAGAATTACATTGATCAAGTGCTGTGCCAGCAGAAACAAAGTCTTAAGGTTTGTCAGTGATTTCCTTCTCCAGCACATGGATAAATACACCTGGACACATCTACCTACACACACACTCTCTCTTTCTCTCCCTACCTACCTACTGTATTTCTTTCTCTCTCTCTATCCCTCTATCTACCTACCTACTCTCTCTCTCCCTACCTACCTACTGTATTTATCTATCTCTATTTTTCTCTCTCTCTCTACCTATCTACCTACCTATTGTTTTTCTCTTTCTTTCTTTCTCTCCCTCTCTATCTTTCTTTCTACCTACCTACTTTTTTTAAAATTTGCCTCTTCAAAACCTTGCTGCGTCTTATACTCCGAAAAATGCGGCAAATTCCCCTAGCAAGCCTTTCCTTGAAAAGAAAAAAGATTCTACAGATGATAAAAAAATAAAATCTGGTCTAGCAGAGAAGTAAATGTTCCTCATTAATCCATGGCCATGGAATAAAATTCCATAGTAGTAACATACCACTTATCACTTTTTGACTTGAAATTTCTTCCATTTGTCATCCCCTCTTAATTTATTACTCTTAGTTCCCCATGAAAACAAGTCTGGCTCAATTCTGCAAAGAAAAGAAAGTGCTTAGAAGTAATAGGTTTGCCAAAGTGGTGGCTTCTGTATTCTACAGACTAGCTAGAATTGTGACAATCACTCTAACTAGGAAAGCAGAAAGCTCTCCAAGCTTGCTAAGATTCAATGTAAAAATATTTCTTAGTGGAGCGTGTGGTATTAATGGTATGATGCCAGTTTTTCCACAGATCTCCGCATAATCTTTCCAGTGTTCACAATTTCCTTCTCTTCTGCAAAACCTCCCAAAAACATAATAGGCTATCACAATCCCACATTATACTTGCAAGCGAGTCAAATTAAAATTAGAGTTTCCTTACTTTCACTGAAATACTCAGATTGCATCCTGCTTCCTGTGATTTCTTTGTGCTTACCTGCAGAAAGGACTCTAGTTTTTGTGGGGCTATGGCCGTCCTTGGGGGTGGCTGTCACTCTGTAACCAGTCACTGGGGAAGAAGAAGGCTGCCACTTCACAGTCAGGCTGTTGTCTTGGACATCGGTCACTTGCAGCTGCGATGGTGTATCAACCTCTGCAAATGAAAATTTAACTTTCGATGTTAAATATTGTCCTTCAGGCTCCAATGTTTCTAAATCCTAACATCATGTTGTTGTTACCACCACCACCACCACCACCACCACCATTACCACCAGCACCAGTCATGATGCCTCTTGGCAAAGCACAAAAAACAGATTAAGAATCACAATTTCAATATAAAAAGAATCAGTAAAGCCACAAAAATTAAGATCATTAAAAGTTATGCAAGACTGTAATCTCAAAATAGAGAACTAGAAGTCAAAACTATTACAACAATTATTCAATAAAACTGACAGCCAAAGGAATACATAACACCATGTTACTCTGCATTAATTCCTGGTTGTATCAACTGAATCTTCCTACCAATTTAAAATAGTCAGGATGCCCCTCTATGAGAGACTATGCAGAAAGCTAATATGGACAACAAATGTTCTTCATACAGTCTTTTCAGGCCCCTTATGGCAACCCTGCAAAGGCTCAGGCGCCATCTTGAGTTGTATTGTTATTACTAAGCATTGTTTATTTAAAAATATTAAAGTTCATATACTATATTTTCTTTTGTGTTTTAGTTAATGCTCTTCTTTACATTTTTTACAGTTTATTTCCTTGTATTTCATGCCATTTTAATTTGATGTGCAAAAAATGTATATTAACTACAAACAATATTACCTTATTGCTAGTACTTGTTATTTCAGTTACACTTAACATTGCACTCAGTCAGCTTAGGACAATATCTTAGGATAATGCGGTAGTAATTATTGGAGATCTTTCATTATCCTAAATCCAACGGTGTTAGTTTTATTTTACCTACTCCATCTAATGGAAGTCTCTCTCTATACAGCTCCAGGAGATAAATGGAATATGTATTAGATCTTGTTGATCCTAATTCCAGATACTAGAAGAAAATCAACAATGGAATACTGATGTTCTGATTTACAAGTTTCCCCAATGTTTTTTTTTTAAATTTTGTTTATAGTGTTACCTTTCTTGGCAACTGGTTCTACTAAAGTTTACCATTAGGAACTCTTATCATCCTTGTTGCCTTCTCTACTTTTCTACTTTGTCTGTATCTCTCCTAGGTGCATGTTTCAATTTCTTTCTATCCTTTCAAACAACAGTGAAACTTTTAAATTTTAAAATAACGATTCTCATTTGATCAAAGACCCAGAAATAAAATAAAAAATGTCTTCCTTTACTGTTGCATAACATTTCAGTACACCATAAAAGCAAGATATAAGTATTTTCAATAAGTTGCAAATGATCAGAACAAATAGAAAACATTCTGAGTACATAACAGATTAAATGAAGGCAATAGAATGTTTGCTTAAGTCTTTAATCCAAAGAGAAAACAGCTTTACCTATTTGGTAATTTATGCTGATGGGTTTGCTACTGGCAGGACTGTCCCCTCGCCCAGTGACAGCATACACAGTAATGGTGTAATCCACTCCAGGCTTAAGATCGGAAATCGGAGCAGTGGAGACATGGCCAGGAACGGTGAACTCTTGAACAGGCCCACTGCCACCTGAAGGTAAATGGTACAAGACAGTTAAGAGATTACTCCTCTTCCTCCTCCTCCTCCTCATCATCATCATCATGAACTGCTTTCCAATTTTTCCCCTTTTAACCATTATACCAAAGTGGCTCTCACTTTCCAATAACTTCCCATGAAAGGAAACACACACACACACACACACACACACATATCATAAGGAAAATGGATGTAAATTGTAAACAGTGATTTGGAAAGGAGGATTAGAAATTTTTGTTACTAAATATTATTGATGTTTAGTCAGAATAGGCCATAAAGATGTAGTGTTATTGGAGGATATTAGAAATAACAAATGAAATGCCAATAATGTGGTAGGGTTTTAAATATCTTGGTACATTTATAGTCAAATTATAGTCAAATGAATATGGAGGTATGACGATGTAATATGTATAAAAATATATGATTTAAAATACTTGAATTAATACGAATTTTACGACGACAGTGGAAGAGACGCACAAAAGCTTTTTGTAACCAACTGATACACTTTCTACAGTATGTAAAGAAGGAGGATTCTTTGTGTTGTGTTTGTTTTGAAAATTTAAAATAAAAAAAAACTTTTTTAAAAAAAAAAGGAAAAACATAGATATTGTTGTGACCCAGCCACAACAATTAATGGTTTAGTGGCATCTTCTAATTAAACTATAAAATATCTGAAAAACCAGAATTGATAATTTAACATAGTTCTTGGCTCTTGTAAAATAACTTGCCTCAAAGATATCTCCAAAATTTATTTCAAAAGTTTTCTCAAAACGTCAAGAATTCAGCTCTAAAAGCAGCTTTAAACGAATAGTCTGCCTTCCTTAGTTATTGAAATCCTTTACCCAGGAAATATCCTAAATAATTGTTGCTATTTTCTAACCTTGAAGAGCCGTTTCTGGCTGAAGACCTTTGGGTCTCCATCTGCCATTTCCCAAGAGAGGGCAGACAGTCTGGTGAGATTCTGGTAATATAGGTGATCAACAATTAAATATCTATTTGGGCCTGTTCAGGAATGATTCTTGGCTGCTTGCACCTGACATCTACAGTTTAAAATATAATATGTTAAGTCATCAATTAAATGCTTCTGTATTTATATTACATTATGATCAAACAATATAAATCTGTACATTACAATTATACTAAGATTGTCTGAATCATAAGTTCAAATCTCCCTTGGATTCAGATCTGCTATGTGCTACTGATTTTTTTTTTAAGCGGAAAGGACATTCTTACAGGAAAAACACACTTTATCCCCTTTCTAATTCATATTCCACTGCCAGATAGCACTGATTGTTAGGCGTTGCTGTTACCATCCCATTATTTTTTTCAGTTGAAGGCTAATCTTTTCTAACAAATATCAGCATCCAACAGAGCTCACCTGTTTCTCCATATGTGATCCTGTAGTATCGAACTGTAACAGCAGGTGCATCCCAGGAAACGACTAGACTAGTGGGGCCAGTAGCAGTCACCTGTAGGTCTCTTGGGACATCGGAAACTAGGAATGTTTTTTAAGAGCAATGTTTAATATTTATCTCATCAATCTTTTAATTGTTATACTATATACAACTCTCTAAATCCATTTTTGCAGACTTTGAAGTTCCCCAAATCATGCTGCCAAAATTCAGTAACAAAGGGGTAATTTTCAGGTACAGGATTCCTCCTCTTTGTAAAGCAATTAAGATGGAAATAAGCATGGATAGGCTTTGCATGCCTAGTTGAGGAAGCCCACATGGGCTGAATTCTCAAGCCTGCAACTTCAAGATACATGATTGCTTATTTAGTGCCTTTGAGGCCCAATTTACCCCCACCCTTCAATATAATACAGTTATTTTGTTCTGCACAAAACTGTACCACATAATGACCACTAAAGTCTTACTACAGGGATTCTTAGGGAATACATGCTTTAAAATTATTTATGAAATGATCCACGTGTCCCATACAGCACACGCAGCCCCCAAGTGTCTGACACGATACGCTTCAGCGTCCAAGCCCCCCCAGCCCTTTCCCAAGGGCCATACAAGGCTGCACACGTGTCCACAGAGTCTGACTGGGAGCTGGCAGCATCTCTCAACTCTTATTCTCTCATCTCACTCGCAGCACCTCTCTGCTACCGACTAATGAGTCTGAAGAAAACACTGCAACATTAGCAACAGAGAGGTCCCGTGTTCACACCAGGTCCAAAACACTTCGTGTGAATCGTTTTCAATATTTGCACAGTCTCAATATTTTATGCTGGCATTCCACAAACAGCTTCAGAGATTCCTTATCTTATTCACCCTCTTCATAACCACTTAAAGCACCTTCTTATTATTATTATTATTATTATTGCGTTTAATGTCAGTAGAATATGTTCCGTGTTTTTCTGGCTCATCGGCTGCAAATACTGCCACATTTCTCATCTTTATGTTGAGAAGAGAACAAGCAGAGATATAGGGCTGGATCTCTGCATATAGTAACAATAAATACAGAATAAATTTGTAGAAGTTTTTGTCACTATATAAATTAAGTTGCTGCAATGCATCTTTTCATTTTTTTAAAAGTCATTTTTAAACATTGTGTTTTTATACCACTTTAACCCATTAAAGTGAGGTTTCTGACTCAATTTGCTAATTCAGTTTTAGGAAAGATTTTTTTCCCAAAAAAGTGAAATCTGATTCCGCAGACAAAGATGCTAATAATTTGCAATTATTTTTCTTATTCAGCTCTTACCTGTGCTTTGCTGTCCAATTAAGGGCAAACTCTCTTCTTTGCCATAGAAGGCAGACACGCTAACCACATACTCTGACCCTGGGATGAGATCTGTGAGTGTGATGGAGTTGCGCGATGGTGCAACACGGACTTCTTTGGGTCTACCTCCACCTTGCTCAAGGTGGTGGCGTATTTTATAGCCAGAGATGGGGGAGCGAGGAGCGATC
Source organism: Thamnophis elegans (assembly GCF_009769535.1). Classification (NCBI taxonomy): domain Eukaryota; kingdom Metazoa; phylum Chordata; class Lepidosauria; order Squamata; family Natricidae; genus Thamnophis; species Thamnophis elegans. The sequence continues at coordinate 844,205 of NC_045541.1, read as the reverse complement.
CAATGGACGGTGAAAGAATGGGCTGTTATTTCTGAGAAATCCAGTCCGGTGGGGGAATCAAGGCCTGTTTCACAAGAAAACACAATAGAAACCCAAACTTCAATAACTGCTTAATGTCTTGTTGCAAAAAGAAAACTACATAAACCTACAACCATTGTAAACATGAATTATTTTAATCCACGCTAGATTGCTGAAACGTTGAAACCATGTTCATTTTGGAAAATGACTTATTTCTGTAAATCTAATTCTGGAATTGCCTGAAGGCCCCTGCTTACTTTTCCAGCTGAAACCTGGCTCATCATGGTCTAAGTCCCATATTTTACAATGTTTACAATATCTATCTGGGTGGTTATTCTAGCTAAAATGATGGTACAATCATAAACGGCAGATATATAATGAATGGTTTTATTTTAACGCAAAAATTAAAGAAACACTTATTTTATTCATGTTGTTTCACACACCTGTTTTCTGCTCTCCACTCAGAGGTTTACTCTCATGTTGTTCATATACACTGTAGACCTTGACCAAGTATACTGTGCCAGGAAGAAGATCTGAAAGATTATAACCACAATGGAATCTGAGTATTAGCCAAGATCATTTTCATTCCTAACCCAAAAACTTTCCATACCCCTCTGCTCCTTGGGATTATGATATCCAGCCATTTCCTGAAACTCAACTGAATTTGAGCATAATCTGTAATTCTTTCCATCATTCATTTAATACTACATAAAATACAGAACAGTTAAATTATAAAAACATTCAAATATTGCTTTTGAATTTGCTAGCACCTGCAGTGATGGAAATTTAAACGTATCATGACTCAGCTACTAGTCTATACCTCTTTTCTATTGTTTTAATCATAAAACATGGGTTGTGCAGGTGAAATGTGAATTGTATTGTATTGTGAAGGGTTTGTATTCTTTGCCATTTTTATGAGAGGGTTCCCTGAGACCTGGAATAATTTTACTGCAGGGTCAAAAGATTTAAAAAGGCAGTAGTTCAATCATCTCTGATTAATTCTTAATTTGCTCAGTTATTAATGAAAAATGCTATCATAAGCTAATTATCAAAGACAAGTCAGTATCTCAAGAAATTGAACTTGTGGAAACTTTTCAATTACTCTTATTCCATCATATCAAGTAAAAGAGGAAAGCAAAAAATAGTTCACTGCTGGCTTTCCAGATTTTTCAGAATTAAACGGGCAATCATGAAGAAATATGATGCCTGATAAACCAATTTCTCTACTTTGAAAAAAAAAAGATATTTAAAGGCTAGATAAACCCTATAGGAATTAATACATGTACAAAAATATATAATAGCTGTGTTATCTTATAATTCAATATTTTATCTCCTCTAATCCATAGTGCCGTAAATTCTCTCAGGAACTTCAACTACTTTTGTAGACTGTTATAGCTGATTATAAAAAGTGGAAGAAGATGGGAGCTGGAGCTCAGGCGCCGTTTATACCACCTCCCAAAAGATCAAGTAATTTTAATGTGAAGAAGCCTCTTATACTTGTTAAGACCACGGCGCTGTCGGAAGGCGAGATGGAAAGTTCTGCGACATCGTCCTTGTTCTTCATGGGTGAGAAGCGAACCAAGAAGCTGCTCAATTCAACAGATGCCGGCGGAGTCCAGGTTACTCTGACGGTGTCAGGTCCCACATTGGTGAAACGGAGATCCGTTGGGGGAGGAACAGCTGGATTTAAGAAAGATAAGGACTCACATATTTTCAGAAGAAGCGGAGATATTCAATAGTGATCTTAAAAGATGCCAAGGTCATGCAGAAAGAAAACCCACTGCTGAGGCCAAGACATGCAAATAACCTTCTAACCATCTACATCTCTAATTCCACTTAAACCAAAGCCTATTGGAAAGCACCTTTAACCTCTCAGCTCAGCCTTTATAGATTCTAATCATGTATTATATTATTACTATTACTTTTATTTTTTTCCAGATAGGCAGTGAGATCCTTTGCATCCACATAATACAATTTTTGAGAGTATGAAGTGAGAGGCCGTTTCCTTCGCAGCAGCGCAATGAAGGAAACAGTACGTACCTTCCTTTAAAACATTTGACAGACATGCAGGAGAGGAGGCTAAACAACTTCTCTGAAGTCTCTAGTAGGACTCTACTGCACAATTACTTCATCAAAGTAGTCGTTCAAGTGAAATAAACACTAGTCTGCCATGCATAATGAATCCTCAGGTCACGTTCGGTACATGCACTACTGAGAATCTTCCCATGCTGCCAGTTGTCACTAGCTTGAGTTGGAGGAAGCTTTTTCCCCCCACAACATTTGGGGGATTTAGTTCAACATTTGGGCCACTATAATATCTAAACACTATATGAGGATCATACATGCTAAAATTTTGCACACATCAAGCCGATGTGACAGAGAATATTGCATTATATAGTTTACCCTCTCTGATAGGGAAATTAATGAATGTTACATGTTTCCATCAAATGTCAGAGCTTAAGAAAATAGGATCTGATGAAAAGAGAAACTTCCAACTGCAGATTCGCAAGTTAAATAAGCCAAATGCAGATGGTTGTAAATGGATGGTAATGCACAGGATTCCAATTTTCATTTACTATCTAAAATAAAAGCTACTTAATGGTCATCCCCACCGCGGTACATAGCGGTAAAGGGGCTATTTCTACTTGTCGTCCAAACAGCTAGTGACATCATGGATCAGCACTTTAGTTCAGTAGTTTTTCACTAATCACCCGTTTGTTGAATCAGCGTAGTAGGGGCGCTCTCTCCGCCATTAATGAGTGTGATTACACTGATTTCATAATCAATGCCCGGCTCCAAGCCTGTAACCATGTAGTATCCTACTGATGAATCCACAAAATCTTCAAAAATAGGGACAGTTTCTCCTGTGGCAATTACTTTGATGCGGTAGCCAATAATGGCGGAAGTATTTATTGGGGTCCACTTTAGGCCGATGCTTGTATCACTTACATCAACAAAGTTTAAGTCAGTAAGCTGGGGCACCTCTATTGAGTTAGACAGCAAAATATGGAGGTAATAACAGACGCAGAACATGACAAAGAACAAGAGAGAAAAAAAGGATCATCAGGTTACTTCAATTTTAAATGAAAAAAGAGTAAATGGTAATATTGTAATATTGTTATAGTAATAACACCACAATTTACAATGACTAGTATTTAGCTAGGTATCTAATTATTCTTCCAATTTTCAAAACTGTTTCATGCATCATAAAGGAAATAAGATTTAGAGCTCATTCCTACAAGAATGCTGGCAAAAAATAAGCAAAGATTAAAAAAAAAAAAAAAACAGGACCCTCATGGGGCTTCTTAGAAATCTCCCAGAAAAATTACCAACTTGGCCCACACTGTTGGAAGTGCTCTCAAGGTGGAGGAATGAAGGTGCTGCATTTGGACCAGGACGAGGAGAATGGATCTTATCTCTCTTTACTGGGTGATTTTAGCCCCGCTTGCCTCACAGGATTGCAGGAAAAATCTGGAAGAGGAACACTGTCTATTCTACCTTGAACTTCTAAAGAAGGGGTCTGCAACCTTGAACACTCAAGCATTTGGACCCATTTCCCACAGAAAACACCGGGAGCCACAAAACCTGGGTGGGCATGGCCAACTCGCTCCCACCTAGTCCCATGACTCCCACCCACCCACTCACTCCCACCCAGTCACATAAAAAAAAAACCCCAGCCACACCTACCCAGCTCTCGGTATTTCCTTTTCTTTGGGAAAAAGCTCTCTCTCTCTCTCTCATTGCTCTCTTTCTCCCTCTCTCTCTCTCTTTATCTCTCATCTCTCTCCCATCTCCCTCATCTCTTTCTTCCTCTGTCTTTTTCTATCTCATTCCCTCTCTCATCTCTCTCCCTCTCATCTCTCTTTTTCTCCCTCTCCTTCTCCCCCCCTCTCTCTCTCGTGTGTGTGTGTGTGTTCCCTTTTGAATCATTTCCAAAATCAGGCAAGAGTTGGGTTTTTGCTGATGTTGTTCTTTCTTCTTCTTTGGGTGCTTTTCACCATATGTTTTAAATCAAGAGTCATTTCAGATTCCCAGATAAATGAAGCTCTTTCATTCCCCCAGCTGTGGGCTTTCTGCCAGCTGAACCCACCACTGGCTGGCTCTGCCCCTTGCCCTCCCCCTCCCCGTCACTCCTCGCCTGAGAAGGTAAAGGCGACGGTGGCAGATGGAGACTCGCTCCATATTACAGAGCGGGATAAAAGCAGTTCTGTACTTGCCTCTCCTTCCAGCCCTTGTTGGAGTTGTGCGCACCTCGGTCACTTGGAGAGACGCGTGACTTTCTCTCCGCCCCGAGACACTTGCCTGGCCCAGGTGTGGCTGACTCCAGCGCTCTCACCACCTCCATGGCCTGCTCCCTGCTCTTACAGCGCCTTGTGCAGCACACTTAAATTTAGCGCCCTTCACAATGGGGGAGACGGCATCTCTTGTTCCTCCTGGAGCCCATTACAACGTGGAGCATTTGTCGTTGGGAGAGATGTGCAACTTTCTCTCCACCCCGAGACACTGGTTCAGCCCGGCTGCAGCTGATGCTCTGCGTTGTAATGGGATCCAGGAGGAGAAGGGGACACTGTCTCCCCCATTGTGAAGCACACTAAATTTAAGTGTGCTGCACAAGGCGTTGCAAGAGCACAAGCAGGCCATAGAGGCAGCAAGGGCATTGGTGTCAGCTGCAGCGGCCCGGGCCAGCGTCTCAGGGCGGAGAGAAAGTTGTGCATCGCCCTGAGCAACCGAGGTACAGGCAGCAGAAAGAAAGGCTGGAAGAAGAGGCAGGTACAGGACCGCTTCGCTCCTGCTCTGGAATACGGAGCAAGCCTCCATCCGCCACTGTCACGCCTTTCCTTCTCAGGCGAAGAGTGACTGGGAGGGGAGGGCAAGGGGCGGAGCCAATCAGTGGTACAATCTGGTTTGGCAGGGAGCCACAGCAAGGGGCCCAAAGAACCGCCTGTGGTTGCCAACCCCCATTCTAAAGACAAGGCAGGATTTAATAATATCTCATTCTTCAACCACAGCACAAACGTTCGCCAGTATCAAGTTTGCTTTGTAAAAGCCATCAATAATCTGTGACAGTTGATTTCTTCCTCATACAAAAAAGAGAACCCAACTACCAGATGCAACAAAGGCTGAAAGATATTTTACCAGGATGTAAAATATTTTCCTCTAAGCTGTGATTATTTTCTCTGATGGTCTGTAGGATTGTTTCTTCATCTGGCTCTTTGTCTTACAATTCTTGTCTTAAATATGACTGGGGACTCTTTACTGCAATGTTTGATTCCTTCTCTTGTCTCCCTGGATTTTTCTAAATCCAGCTTTTTCCAAATTTGGAGAAGAACCTGGCAGGAATGAGCAGGTCTAGGACAAACAGCTGTCTTGAAACAGGAGGCAAAACTTATTTCATATATATATATAAAACAGATGAACCTCTTGAGCCCACTTGTTCTGTAGAGGAGTAATATACAATTGTATTCCATCATCTACGGTTAAATTTTGGCACCACTCTTGGAGAGCAGGGGCTAAAAGGGGCTGAGAAGAGGTTTTGTGCCTAAATTCAGTGATCAAATTTTATCACCTGTACCTCCTTTGAGCACAAACATCTCCTTCTGTCCCGTCAATACCACCGGAGGGTATTTTATAGGCTCTATTCTTATGATCAGTAACATCACAGTGAATTAAGAACGGTCTAACAGAGCTGCTCTGGAAACTCTGAAAGCCTAACTCTTGTTTCTTAACCAACTGTATTTGAAAACCTTTCATGACCTGACAATGGAAGGATGGGAAGCATAAAGGAGACAGAATATTTGATGGCTGCAGAAAAACCAAATTGTTTTATTTGGCACTTATGAAAGTATTAAGAAATGGAATCTGGATACTTATTAATCACTAAAGCAAAATTTGGAAAGGATGTAATATATCAATGGTGATCTGTAAGTGCTGTGTCTACATATACCAAACACTTCTTATTTTGTAATCAAAACCTACTAATTATATTGTAAAGAACTGGCTAAATTAAAACTTTTCTCTAAGAGATGGGTTTACTGTATCATCTAAAAAAAGGACCAAAAGAAACATTATTTTTCTAAAAGTTATTTGTTTAAAAGAGTGGTTTTGATTTAAGCCCTTTGAATAACCGGGATATTACAAGATTCAAAAAAAATCAATGCACATAGAAATGTCAAGCAGTGTTAAACAGCAAGCACCTGTGAAGTCTAGCACCTGGAGCCATTTGGAGATTATAGCTATAGCAATTAGACTTATATACCGCTTCATAGGGCTTTCAGCCCTCTCTAAGTGGTTTACAGAGTCAGCATATTGCCCCCAACAACAATCCGGGTCCTCATTTTACCCACCTCGGAAGGATGGAAGGCTGAGTCAACCCTGAGCCGGTGAGATTTGAACCACTGAACTGCAGAACTTCAGTCAGCTGAAGTAGCCTGCAGTGCTGCATTTAACCACTGCGCCATCTCGGCTCTTTTTATTAAACGTTTTATTAAAAATAAAACAAAACAAAATCACTTCATAATATTGATTACCCCATAATTTTACAGCCCCCACATTCAAGCAATATAGACTACATTTTCAACTCTAAAATAGTTCTGTGGTCACAGCAAGGTAACAGAGAAATAATCACTGCAACTAGAAGCAAATTTCTCAAGAATAAGAAATTTCTCAAGAAGGCAGATTGTCAGCACAATAAGATGCATTTTTTTAAAAAATAAAGAACAATTTTTAAATGGGTCAGTTAGATCATCTTTTGTATTTTATGGTCTTTTGACTGAATTTAGAGAAGAGGCAATATTTTGATCTAAGACAGTAATCTGACAGCAGGAAAGATTTTCTTCAGCAGAAGTCTTCTTTATATAATAGCTAAATACATGTTCCCATGTTACCCTTTGCAAATTTCAATCTTCCAATTTGCAATATTTATCAAGAATGGCTAAATATATATTTCAAATATTAAGACACTCATCAAATAGCAATGTCTCTAGCTAAATCTAGAATGAATTGACTCTGGGAGTCTTCAGCAAGAATGATACCAGCTTTCATTCTCCTATATAACATCAAAGATCAGAAGAGCTAAGCTTACTGGTGCTAACAGTTAACAGTAATAGAGTTGGAAGTGTCCTTCGAGATCATCTAGTCCAATCCCCTGCTCTCTCTCCCTCATTGGCAAACAAGGGTTAAACCTTGAACTCCAAGGTTTCACTGCACCTCATCTTCTTCCCATCTGCCACTGAAAATCAGGGGCAAAATCTTCTTCCATCTAATTTCTATGGTAATCAATCTAGAAACAATGTAAAGCTTTTTCAAAACAAAAGAGTAAAAATGTATTTAAAGAAAAGGATATAAATTTGTAAAGTACAAATTTTAGACATACAGTACTTTGATTTTTTTTCTTTTACATTGCATCTTTTCAAATGCTCCACCTGATTATAAAATAGGTTAGGACTGTAGCTGATTCTGTAATATTAAACAACAGTAATAAAAATATATAAGACTCTTGTGTTTTTTAAAATATTCACCTCCATCTTTCGGCTTCTTTTAAGAGGACAAAGGCTAAATATTTTATTCATTTATGTAATGTACTGATTACTATTTTATACCTGATATTTTTACTCTGTCTTCATACTTACTTATGAAATGCAGCCCCCTTTCCCTCATCCAAAACTGAATGTAGCCCTCAGTTCAAAACTGGTTGCCCATTCAGGAACAAAACAGGCAAAACCTTTGTTTTATAATACTCTTCTGCCTTGTTTCTTAATTAAGTGTTTAATATGACTTCTCTAGATATATCACACCCAGTCACTGGACCACAACAATTTCTTCTGACTGAATCACACTGTCAAGATACTCTGAACTGAGGAATGATATGCTTTCTATTGGTTTTGGGATGGGTCCCCCCCCCATCTATGCAAAGAAAATAAAAAATATGTAACTTACAGAAAACATGTGTCTGGATTTATCTGATTAGTTTAATTAATTTAATGAGGTTTACAGTATGAAAATAGTTCAAAGAAGCTAAATCTTTTCAAAGTACTGAGTTTTCTACATTTATGCATATTTATTTTGACGTTAATTTTAGTGAAGTTTATTTATGAACATACCATACACACACATATACATACATACATAAATACATGCATGCATATATACATACACAAACGCACACATGCAAATCAGAAGAAAATTATAGAAATACAGCTTTCATATAGAAGACTAATAGGACTAATTTACCGGTTCCATTGCTCATTTTTAAATTTACCTTGTGTGATGGTTTCGGAGATGGGCAAACTCTCTTGATTATCTTTGAGTGTGTAAACACTGACATTGTATTCCACACCAGGACTCAAATTTTCAAAAACACAGGATGTATCTTCTGCTTTCACTTGCTCCTCCAGAGTGTAGCCTTCTTGCCCATTTGTAGGAACTGTTGTAATTCTGTATCCAGTGATATCTAATACACAATGACAAATAGTCGCACATAATGTAAAAATATAGGAATCAGTGTAGCTATTTTAAGATAGTCAATTATTTTACTACTCCAAATCAAGTAAGTGTAATTTTCTATATACCTTTCAAATATTGATTTAGGACCATTCGATATTTACTATTCTTATTCTAGTCACTGTTGAAGTAATATTAAATTATTAGACCATAGATAAAGAGAACTGTTTCTATATCAGAGTATGTGTTTTATGGCTATCAAACAACAATTTTTTATTCTATCACATAATATGTTACATTTCACTAATTTTAAATGCCTGAAGCGCAAAACCCAGCTGAGTATTTCAAAATGTGCAAAATGCTCTAGAAAACGGAGCCACTTCCTGTGAGGAAAACTACCTGCTAGAGGTTATCCCGTGCCAATAACCTGATCCACCTGAGCGTTAGAAACATCAGTTGACGTAAGCCTCAGGTGAGCTACTCCAGAGAGCTGTAGTGCTCTAGTCAAAAGGAGATTTGTGGGCAAGGATAAGGTACCTGGAGTGGTGCTTTTTCCCCAAGAAACAGTAAGGAATCCAGTGTCAGAGTTAGAATCAAGATGCAAGTTTGTGGGAGGAGATGGTGCTGAGAAATAAAAGCAAAATATTAGATTTGTCAAAAAATGCAACTCTCATTTCTTATGCTTTAAAGACACAAAATTGAATCTCATGAGAAGTTTTCAACAATTGCTCTTTCCATTTGCAATGTTTTTTTAATGTCACCGATATGGTAAAATGAATGTGTAAACTCAATTCTAGAAACTTATTGATAGCCTAGTAGTACTTTTTTCAACAGCAGCCGAGCTCTACGAGTTGATCTATAGGACAGAGTAGGCAACTTACAGCCCCAGTGTTCCTTCTAAATTGGTAAGACCAATCTTCATTTAGATAATGCGAATCTGGTGGAATTGTGGCATAATTTTAAACACTGACTATTTTCAAGTATGATACAAAAATATAGTTATGAAATCACATCAAATTATATCAGATATTTTCTTAAAATGTTTATTAAGTAGCTTTGGTGTCTTTGCTTCAGCATATAATGAAATATTTAAATGACCCATACGTGTGATTACTGTCTTGACGATAGGCGTTGTTCTTTCTTGACCATCCTTAATAACATTAATGCTGTAGATATATTCTACACCAGGAGTTAGGCCAGATATAACGATGCTTCCGGATTCTGAGATGACCTCCCTTGGAGCTTCTCCACCTTGGCTGGGTCTCACTCCTAGCTGTGATAGGAAAAGAATAAACAATCTTTTGCTGATAATTATTATATTGGTTTCTGTCCATTGCTAGGAGAAGAATGATGAACCTCAACTTTTGGGGAATCTGGTCAACTTTCAGGAAATATACACCAGAAATGCATGTGGAATTAAAGCTGCCAATGTAAGAGTTAAGAGAGATATGGATAGGAGAAAGGATAAGATGTTTTATGGTTTTAATAATATCTTTAAAAACAAATAATTTTAGACAGCAGGAATCTAGTAGTTTTCAACCTTACCAATTTTAAGATGTGTGGACTTCAACTCCCAGAATTTCCCCAGTCCATTCCCTCTTCTCCTTATACTCAACTTTAACAGAGAAAATCTCAGAATTTGCAAAATTTTGCTGTGCAGCTAGGTATGTTACTAACATTCCTTTTCATCAAACTGAAAATTGTTCCATAGTTTATGTGTTAAAGCTTAGGACAAGTTTCTGTACTCTTGTATATTTTCGGGGAGGGGCTGTTCTTTATCTTATTTCTTACTTCCTCTCATATCTTGGGAACTCCAAAAGACTATTACAAAACTTTGAAATATCAACCATTACAGTTTTTGAGAGAACAAGTTGGCATCACAGCAGGAACGATTGGAAATAGTGGAGCTACACAGAGATCCTTGAAAACCAGCTGGTATATGTTTGCTGGGAGACCCTAGGGTGTCAAAGCTGCCTCGGAGGGGTGGTGAAGGAAGGAGAGGTGCTTCATCGACCACGAGAAAACAGCAATTTCCTCGTTAGGTCCGAAGAAAGCTCTCCCGAACTGCAGCAGGGATGACAACCATTTTTGGCAAGCCACAAGCTGTGACAACCAGGACAATAAGATTTGTGCTTGGAGCGATTCATCGACAAAGCAATAAAACTGGGTGAGACAACTTTCAACTTTTTATTCTAGAGACCTAACCCAAGTAAAAGAATTTTTTAAATAATCTCCAAACATTAAGAAAGTGGTGATTGGATACAAGGAGAAAGAGAAAGAGTAAAGACCCAGATGTGAAAGAAATATCCAATACAAACTTTAAAATATAGAAAGCCTGGAAAAGATTTAATAATACTTAAAAGTGATAACTATACTTTGAGAAAGCACATCAGTTTTAACAGCAGCTGTACAAGTGTAGTCAGAAATATAACACTACAAACAGTATATATTGTCTATACCAGTGATGGAGAACCTGTGGCATGCGTGCCACAGGTGGCACGCGGAGCCATTTGTCAGGGCACGTGAGGTGCTGCCCTGTCAGCTGGCCAGCGCGCATAACCTCCCCCCAAGGCCCTCCGGAGGCTTAATGAGCTTCCCTGAAGCCTCCAGAGCGCAAAATACCGGCCCTATGGGCAAACTGGAAGTTCGGGAGGGTCATTCTGACTCCTCTGGGGGCTTCAGGGAAGCCTCCTGAAGGTCCCTGAAGCTTCCAGAGGGCTTCCGGGGGACAGGGGAGGCTGTTTCGTCCTCCCCAGGCTCCTATAAAGCCTCTGCAGCCTGGGGAGGGGGAAAAAAGCATGTAAAAAATGGGGGTAGCGCCTGTAGTGCACGCATGCACACTGGGGGGTAGCACATTGCATTATGGGTGCGGTACACACCCCCCCACACACACCCTGCGCTCCCCCCACTTTTGGCATGTGAGCCAAAAAAGTTTCGTCATCGCTGATCTATACTGTTAGTTGCAAGGAGGCAAATTGCTGGGAGACAGGCAGATATTTTTCCCTTGTTTTCCTCCCCAAAATCTAGATGCGTCTTATACTTCAGAGCATCTTATACTCTGAAAAATACGGTATGTATATTTAATTGTATTATTATTGTTAGCACTGTGTAAAAAATATACTGACCAAGTCAATACACTGTTCACAAAATATGTTGGTTGTTAAAGAAAAATGACCAAAAAAAATATACAAAAAAACCCAATTACAGTGTTTCATTTTTGTTAAATAATACTGTAAAATTGTTCACTCTGGCTTTTCCTGGAATAACATCTGGATTATTTTTGGCTTAAGCACCGCAAAATATATAAATTATTAACAAATCCCATTGTCAATAAAGAAGAAAGTTGCACATGAAACAAAGGGCCAGTTTTAACTGCAAGGACGTATGAAGAGGGCATCACATGCTGGCAGTATTTTTCAATCTCATTTCATCAAGCAGTGGTTTTATTTACTATTTTTTTGCTATTTCTAATTTAAATACTGTTTTGACTATTTTATCATTTGCAAATTAAAACATTTCTAGAATAAAATTAATCAGGATGACTATTAAAATTTCATCAGGACAATAGTAAGCCTATGATCTGTATGAACATTATTCTCTTCTCTATCACATTAGAATTTGAATATATGTATAGTGTTTGATCAATTTATTACAAAGTACTACACGTTGTTAAAAATTTTCTAGCTATGTGTTATTATATGCTGTAAAGACCCAAAACACTTCCCAAACAAAGTTATCCACAATCGCTGTGAGCAAGCAATTCATGAGCAGTAGGGTGGAGACAGAGAGGGCCTATTTTCCTACCTTAAAACCAAGTCTAGGTGCAGGTATCCAGGTAACAATAATGGAAGTCTCTGTTACTTCAGTGTTATACGGAGGAACTGGTCCTGCGGATTGCACTGTCAAATCAAATGTAAAGCCAGGCTTAGAGACAGCAGCTTATATATGTATTATTTACTAATAGCCTGCTTTCCTACTTAAAAAGCACATCAAAGTGGCTGGCATGATAATTTAAAATTAGACAGAATTAAATTGTGACTAAAATTTAAAATCACAGAGTTGCAAAATACCGTATTTATCGGCGTATAACACGCAGTTTTAAAACTAAAATTGCAAGCTTAAACCCTGCCTGCGTGTTATACGCCGATACTCCGGGTGGCAGAAGCCCGGGACCCAGTCAAATTCGCTGCGCAAGGTGAAACGGCCGGCAGCAGCCCTGCTCTCCTGCTGCGGCTTCTGTTTCAATAGGGAAGAAAACTTCCTTTCGCTTCCCGGGCTTCTGCCGCCCGGCAGAAGCCCCGGGACCCAGTCAAATTCGGGAAGCGAAAGGAAGTTTTCTTCCCTACTGAAACAGAAGCCGCAGCAGGAGAGCGAGGCTGCTGCCGGCCGTTTCACTTTGCGCAGCGAATTTGACTGGGTCCCGGGCTTCTGCCACTCGGCAGAAGCCCCGGGACCCAGTCAAATTCGCTGCGCAAGGTGAAATGGCTGGCAGCAGCCTCGCTCTCCTGCGGCCAGCGTCCGTTTCAGTCGCTTCCCTTGTCCGTCTTGATTGCTGGAAGCAGTAACAAACGGCGCGTCCGCTCCACATCGCCCTGACAACCACCCCAGCCGGCGGCTGCCAGGCCTCGCTGGAGTCAATTGCAAAGCTGCGTTCAGCGCTTTGAGGACCTGAGGCATCTTGGGAAATGTAGTTCCCTATCAGAAAGAATGGAGTAGCTGCGAATTTGTAACAACATAATATAACTTGGTGCTTCGCAGGTTACGAAAATCTCGTTTGATTTGCACACTGTTTTTTAAAAGTTAGATAAAGAAATTATGCTGTGAAAGCGACTAGATAGCCCCCCTCCCCTTCCTGTGTGTGAGAAAGGGAAGGAGAGGAAGGAAGGAGGGAGGGGGGAGGAAAAGAAGAAGGGAGGGGGGGAGAAGATGGAAGGAGAAAAGATGGATGGAAGGAGAAAGAATGGAAGGAGAAGGAGGAAGATGGAAGAAGAAAGGAAGAAAAAGAAGAAGGGAGGGAGAAGGAAGGAGGTAGGAAGAAAAGGGGAAGAGAGGGAAAGAGCAGAAAGACAAAGAGGATGAAGTTGATAGGCAAGAGGAAGGGGGAAGGAAGGGAAAAAAGAGGGAGAGAGTGAAGATGAGGTTTTTGGTTTTCCAAAAAGCAGTGATTCTGATTAAGTTTTTTTGCTCAAAGAGGTGTTTTTTCATTTCATATTTGCCTTTTAAGAGGAGTTAATGTTATAATTCATGTTCTAATGTTATAAATTTTAATCCAACATTAAGTTCCGAGCTTCCAAGTCATTTATTTTTAATGAAAAAAATTTTTACTCAAATTTTTGTGTTAAAATGGGGGGTGCGTGTTATACGCCGGTGCGTGTTATACGCCGATAAATACGGTATTTATAATTGTACATTACCCATACTAATCACCAGTTACAATAGTCTTGTCAGATGCCAAAAATTAGAAGAGCTCCAAGAATAGTTGAAACAGATGTCTTTATTGTTCATCACCAGTGTGTAAGAGCCTGTCTCACTTTACTTAGGAAACTGCAGATTCTACGAAACCCAAGGGTCTTCCTCCCCCAATGGACTTTACGCTGGAATATCTTTTACCCTTTTCTATTGCGGCCTCCTCTCCTTCAGCTGGTGGTTCCCTCATAGTACTGAGAGATCATCCATTCCAATACAACATTTTAAATCTAGGAGTAAACCTAATATATACTTTTTTTTAGTTATTTCACATTTGTAAATGGTTTTCATTATTTATTTCAACTCAGTTGAGGAAATTGAGCTAAACAGCGGCTTAGGAATAAAAAACTTCTTTAAAAAATCTCTGCGTAGCCATGTCTACTATGTAGCAACTGTGATAAAAAATATTTTAAAGTTCCTTCAGATTTTATTTTGAATATTTGATACCACATATGAATCACAACCTAGAATGACCTTGTAATATAAACGGGCATGCATCTGAGATCTTAGTCACCAGGAACATTTAATTTGGAACACATACAGGCCAGAAAACACCCAGTAACAGATTCAGCCAAATCTGATATGAACTAACCTTTCTAAATTGGAAAATTTTTACATCTATCAGTCAAACACAACTTATATATAGTAGCTAATTCATTGGTCTAATGTTTCCCCCCCTCTGATTTAGCTATACTGTTGCTCAACCGTCTGCAGTAAACTAGGGGGTACCCTTAGGTCAGTAGGGGGGAAAAACCAGTTTATGGCAAAAGTAGAGTTTCTAAAAGGCTGCTATTCATAATAATGTGCCATGGTCAGTTTATTAAGTTAACCGTCATGCAGCAATCTATGTTTTCACTCAAGACAGTATCAAAGTAAGCATGGATGAGACTTCAAGTAGGTCATTTAAGTTGCATCTCATTCAAGAAAAACGACTTCACTGGAAAAATACAAGAACTGACTAAAAACATTCAAATGATCTTTGTACAATAAGAAAGAAAGAAACAATTGCTTTTAAGTTTTGCCAAACTAGAAATGTTTATAAGAAGGTATATGATTAAGAGACATGCCATAAAACTTAATATTTTCTTTAAGTATAATAATAGATATTTTATAGGCTTATTAGGCAGGAAATGTGCTGAAATTACAGGGTTCTAGAGGAAGATTGATCCATTTCCCCCCACCCCATTGCCTGGATCTCTTTTCCATTTCATCTCCCTCTCTGGGACGGAGAGGGCTACTATTAAAGCAGGAGTCCCCAACCCCTGGTTTGTGGACCAGCACCAGTCCACGAAATGCCGGCAACTGTCCACGTAGACAAGCCAAGCCCCGTCTGCGGGATGCAGGTGGCATGCAACACCATCAGTGGAAGGTTCCTACCGATTTGGCCGAACTGGTAGCAGCTTGACAGCCTGGGTCGCTGGAACTGGCAGCGACCCAGGTCTGCCACGCCTCCGAACCGGTTCTCCCGGCAGCACCATGGGGGGCGCCATCTTGTTTTTTTCTTTCTGTGCATAGCAATTTTAGTTGTACTGAGCATGCACGCACTGCGCACATCAAGTGCATGTGCGGCGCGGCCCTGAGCAAACCAGCACTCTGCTGGAACCCACCCGAACACCATGCTCCCTCCAGAAAACTCTTTCTCCACGGAACCAATCCCTGTGCCCAGAAGGTTGGGGGCTGCTGCCTTAAAGGAAGTCAAGTAAGAGATCAGCATTTTCTTTAAAGACTTCGCAAGGTCCTGGGCTTCGATAAATTTCCCAATTTAAAAAATCCATGGATGGCACAATGTTAGATTGATGGTACAATGTTTGCTAATGAAAAATCAAATGTCCAATTATGGTCATTTTTTTTCTTTATTAAGGTAGTTCTGAGAATCATTTCTGGGAGGCAGCAAACAAACACTTACGTGTTGTGAAGGTTCCCTTTTCTGGATTGCTCTTTTGATGACCCTTGACAGCCACGAGAGACACAGTATACTCAGAGCCAGGCTGCAAGTTCCTCAGCAGGTATTTGGCGGCTGACGGCCCCACAGTGTATTGTTTCGGATGACCATCTGGAATAGGCTGCAAAGTAAGTTGGTATTCTGCAATGCGGGCTCTCGGGGGCTTCCATGTGACCAGCGCAGTAGAGGGTGTCTCACTGACAATCCGCAAATTGGTTGGGCCATCAAGTTCTAGAAAGATAAGCCAAAAGGTATTTTTATAATATAATAAAATATAGGTTTATTATTTATTGCATATAGACATCCTTCTATCCAAAAAACTCTAGCTAGTGAACAAGAGATTATATTAAGCCACAATTAAATTACTTACTTACATCCATACACACACACAGACACACTCACTTATTTTATTCTCCTTCATAATGCATGAATAAATCAAATTAGAACTTATATTATCATTACTACTAATACCAGAAAGAATTAGTAATACCAATAATAGGAACCTGACATTGATTTTTTACAATCTCTAAATTATCTATATAGTTAAATGGGTTTTACAAAATGTTGCATGTCCATTCTTTCCTTTCATTCTGCTTATTTGATATCCGCTTGTCCAAGTCTAGGAAAGTGGGTTCTGGAATGAAATAGCCTGCCAATCATTGCATTAAATATGCCATTAAGTTTTCAACCTAGTCAATATTGGGTATTCTATACAGGGCTATTTTTCACTGAGGTATAAACATGGGCCTGGGGTGAACTATACTACAATCTAGAGTTTGAATTACAGCTTCATTCAGCGGCAGAAATTATTCAAAAGTTGTGAATGGTGGTTTTTTTGGGGGTGGGGGAGATAAAAACAGAAAACTATTGAATACATGGGACATAATTATATTAAGTCTAGTGGATTGGATAAATTAATTCTCAATTTGTTTGTTTGCCCCCCCCCCCACTTTTTGTGTGTGTTCTTGCCTATCAGCCTATACCATCCGTGTACTATTTGTGTGGCAAGTTCTCCAAAACCCAAATACCCACCTCTGACCTATGAGACTGCTAGCTACATAGAGGATTTTCCCTGTACTTCCACTGCAAATATATTTGATTATTTTCATTTGATAATCTTATAAACAGTGTGGCTTAGAATAATTAAAATATTGGGCATGAGGGAACAGTACAGAAGTGAACGTGTATTACTATAAGGAAAGTGCCAGAGGCTTAAAAAAACTTAGGGATAAGTATGTTATGCTCATTTAGTTCGAATTATCAATTTACTAGAATAAGGATCGTAGACTAAATTTAACTCGTGACTTGTGTCATTTTGAATCTGTTTCTCACTGAAAGAGTTGACCATCTGTGTAGGTTTCCCTCTGCAATTGTGTCTGACTAGGACCTGGTGCTCTGTTTCTTAGCCGAGGGAGTCGGTGCTGTCCGAAGACATTTTCCATAGTCCTGTGACCAGCATGGCTATATGCCAAAGGCGTAACCTTCCCACTGATAAATGGTACCTATTAATCCATTTATTTATCTATTAATCCTATTAATAGTGTTTGTATGTTTTGAATTGTTTGGTAGGGTGGACATCTGTTGTAGCCATTATTTACAAATCAGATTAGACTGAATTAATTGTTTTTCTTTAACAGTGTCTTCTTAAAATTTAGTATCATAGAACACCAAGCAATGTTTGTTTTATCTCTTATCTTAATGAAATGTATCCGTTTCATCAATGCCCAGAATAAAATTTCAAAGATACTCTTAAAATCACCTTTACATTCAGCCCGCTGATTTTGATTGTAATGAAGGCTAAAAGGACCTTCCCCATCTTTACATCTGAAAGTTCATATTTGTATGTTGAACTGTCATCCAAAAGTCTGTTAGGAATTATTTTTTTCTAAATTGCAGATTGGGCATCTGAAGAGAGAATGCCAACTTCTTTTTTCATTCATTAATAGGTACTTGTTGGACAAGCAAATATTGAAGATATAAACCATGACAATAGCACTTATCTTGGAATCGGTTTATGGAATAGCTTAAGTGTTTTATAGAAGAAAAATTGAGAATTTATGCAGATTTCACCAGCAAAGTTTTAAATGTTTGAAGAATGGTTTTTCTTCAGCATTGAAAACAGTCTGGCTTACTCACAGGGAAAAAAGTGATAAAAGAATAATTGATCAGTCTACTCCCCTACAGTAATACTAGGGGAGTAGACTGGAATTTAATGTAGAGAAAAGTAATGTTTTACACATAAGGCAGGAAAAATCAAACGTACAGATACAGATTAGGTGAAATCTGGCTCAAAAGCAGTTAACTGTGAGTGGGATCTTAGAATCCTAGTGGAAAATCACTTAAATATGAGCCAACAGTGTGCAGCAGTCACCAAAAAATCTAATGCAGTCTTTGGTTACATAAACAGAGGCATAGAATCAGTAAAGTAGAATATTTGTAAGCTCTGGGTTGAAATGAGGGATCCTTGGTGCTCTCCAAGCTTGTTTTCTTGCAGACGCTTCATTACCCAAAGTAGGTAATATCATCAGTGCTAGTAAGGAGTGCTGTTTGCTATCAGTTTATATAAGTTAACCTTGGAATTAATCTATGCTGATCTGTGTGCTAATTGCTGGTGGAGAGGTTCGAAGGTCTTCAGGCTGGCCGATTGTTTCTTTTGCATAGCCAGCAGATGCTCTGCAACATTCATCCTGCACATTGCCAGCTGAAATGGAGCTTCTGAGGGGTGGATCAGCCCCTCAGAAGCCCCATTTGGGTGTCCAGAGGCTTCCCCACTGCAGCCCAAAATGGAGTCTCTGGGGCCTAGATCCGGCCCTCTGAGGCTTGGTTTGACCTCCATGGCCCTCCTTCAGCCAATGTAGGCTGAAATGAGAGCTTCCAGGGGTAGATCCAGCCCTCCAACACTCCATTCAACATTGTAGGCCAAAATGGAGCTTCAGGGTGGGGTGGGGGGCAGATCCAGCCCCCAGAAGCTCAAGGGGGGGGGGCAGATCCAGCCCCCAGAAGCTCCATTTCAGGCTACAAGAAGCCAGGGGAGGACCGTGGAGGACCGAACGGAGCATCGGAGGGCCATTCACCTCTCAGAAGCTCCATTTTGGCTGGCAACCTGCCAGGCCAGACCTGCAGAAGCCCGAATGCAACTGCACAGGGGCCCACGTGGCTGAAAGACTGGAAAGGAGGCTGCTTGCTAGATCTTCACAAGGTAAGTGACCCAGCGCGGCAGGTGAAGGGGGAAGCCATTGTGAGGAGCATGAGTTATTTCAGTGGGTCAGGGAGGCCTTGCGTGGTCTTAGCCGGGTGGTCTGTTCCATCAGTAATTCCCCCCATGACGTTCCCCTCCCTCAAATACGTCATGTGCACTTAATGAACCTCTCATTTGATTAGCAAATGCATAAGCGAAAGGAGGGAGTGATCCCCTTCAAGGTACGAGATTCATTCCCACAAATCCTTGGGTTACGAATGGAATGAGCAGGCTCCATTACATTCGTAACTTGAGGACTACCTGTAGTCCGTTGGTGGTTTCTAAGATATTTTTGATGTGTGGCAATGTGATTCTTTTCTTGCCACAGAGAACCAGACAAAGACGGATCTTGCTTTATATTGACCTTCCTCCCTTCTCCTCCAGGACAAATGGAGACAAAGGAGAGAGTAGATGGCTTACACAGCAGTTGTAGATATCCCATTCACCTGTATCTGTTACTACTCTGAGGAATGCTATTACTTTCCTGGAGTTTCCATCCACCTTCTAGACTTGTGCATTGTATGAAAACAAAAAAGTGCTTTGATAGAACTACTGAGATGTTGGAAGTGCTTGGAAGTTCATCCCCCTCTTCTTGCTGACTCCTTCAGGAAAACCTGGCTGAGGGGAAGGCTTGGGCTACAGGACAGCGGACCTCCCACTGCTTAGCAAAGCCAATGGATTCATTCTACTAAATTCTTATTACAGGCTTTGGGAAATGATGGAATTTCTAACAGGATGAATTTGTGAAAAATCTATACACTGAATTAGAGAAAACAAACTTACTCGTTGTTTGTTCTCCAGTTAATGGTTCACTCTCCGTGTTCTGTCCTACAGCGTAGATCTTGAAAAGGTACGTTGTTCCAGGCAAAAGTTCTGTGACCTCAGCAAATGTATGTCTGCTAATGGGTAACCTCTGGCCATGTTCCCCAGGGCGGTTAATTGGAATAATCTCTACACGATAACCAACCACTGCACTTTCAGGGGGGCGCCACATGATGGTTATTTTGTCACTGCCAACTTCCAAAAATTGAAGGTCCTGGGGAGGATGAATCTCATCTAGCCAAATAGATGTACAAAAGAAAGGTTTAATGAATGGTAAGAAATGCTGGAAAACAAAAACTTTGTCAGTGTATCATCACAACTACCCTCTTTCTTCTGTCCTACTTCAAAATTAATCTCTCAGCAAAAACTACTGCTGATCCTTTTTTCAATGTCCCTTGAAATCTCATCGAGACAGTCCATGAAAAGTGTTCTTACTGAAGACAAAACCATCATACAGCTTTCTATCTTGCCAAGATATCGTCATCACTGAGAAGCAGACAGTAATATAAAAATAAAACAGTGGAAAACTTAAGTGTGGTCGCAGTGTTCCTTTATACAGCTCTATTCTCCAAAATTGACCACCAGATAAAAAGTAAAAGAAAATATATCTCATTTTCTGAATCACTCAAAATTAGAAAAACAAACAATTGGTATATCAAAAACGAGAAATTATTATTATTTTTTAAATCAATTCAATTTTAATTTTTGAAGGTCGATTTGTTTTAGTGGCTAAGGCACAGGGCACAAAGAGGAGATTGTGAGTTCTAGTCCCACTTTAGGCATGAAAGTTGGCTGGCTGGGAGACCTTGAGCCAGTCACTCTTTCAGGCCACAAAGTCAAGCTCAGGTATCCATCCAATCATACAGTTCCTGCTGCAACCAAATAAACACTCAACTGATCCAAAAAAAGTTGACTGTACATTTGCAGCAACACTAGGAACGTCTTGCAATGTATGTGGCCTTTTTAAGGTGACTCCGTCACACATTTACTTTCCCCTGTGCCTGGCAGTTTGTATTTTCAATTATAGGTTATTTTATATTTTCACTAAGGCTTGTTTTTAAATGTCTGTTGCCTTATTAGATCATTATACACTGTCAAGAATCACTTTTTGTGAATGGGCAGTTATATGTGTTAAATAAAATGAATAGATAAATGCAATAAATAAATACTGCCTTCAAGAAAACAATTCTGGAATCCAAGAAGGAAAAAAAGAGAGAGCATTATAAAAAAAACCCACAAAATTACAGAAATGCATTAATACCTGCCATTAGCACTCCGGTGGTTTTCTGCTGAATGAAGATAGGAGCACTTTCCTGGTTTTCTTCCACAGCATAAATGCTGATATTGTATTGAACACCAGGCATCAAGTCACTGAGTGTCACAGATGTTGCAGATTCAGGGAGATTGAGTTCTGTGCTGCTACCTTCCAGCGAAGGAGTATAAACAATCCGGTAACCTTGTAAAGCAAAATATGCAGTCAGCCGACAGCAGAGTGAAAAAAAGATCTGGTATTCTTCCACATGCTAAATTACCTATCTTTGTTCAGACCACCTTTTTTGATAAACCATAGTTTTATGATGTAGTGAGTGTACATCAAGTATAATTTATAAACAAGAAAATTCAATCAAACAGACAGTAAAAGCCAATTGAGCTTCAGAGGTACAATTTTCTTAGGCCGTCATGCTTAACACACTTTTCTGTCTTACAAATGGAAGGAATCCCCCAAGCTCCAAAACAGATATAGGATGGCAATTCAGACCTGTGATTGGCGCTTCTGGTCTGCTCCAGCTGACAAGAATTGAAGTATCATCAACATTTTCTACAAGATGATCCGGAGGAGCATCAGGTGCTGTATAGAGAGAGAATAATCAAGAAAGTTGATTGAAGAACTTTCAGTTTTCAGAGAGAGAGAGAATGCCCATACCCATCTGTCCCTGTCTGATAGCAAACATACCTGTTGTCTGTGTTGTTGAAAGAATTAGATCTTGCTCTCCTTCCTCTGAAATTTGATAGACTTTGATAATGTAGTTACGACCCGGAAGTAAGTTGGGAATGCTAACTGAATTGACCGTATTTGGAAGATCTTTAAGAAGAAAATAAAATAGCAGGACAGAGGTTACATTCTTTAATGAAAATGAATATATTCAATTCATAAACTTACAGTTACAAAAAGTTTGACTAGTATTAGAATCTTCTTCGTTTATCTCGCAAAATTTCAGATCAGAAATACTTCCATAGGTCCATATGAGTTTGTTCCAAGTGTCTTATTTTAAATAGGTTGAGGTTTATTGGGTTTAAATGCCGCCCTCCTCCCAAGGACTCAGGGCGGCGTACAACATGAAAGAAAACACATATCACAAAAAATAAAAGGGACATTAAATGAAGTATCCAAAAAAAAAAACCAATTGATATTTACAATAAAAATTAAAAAATTAAATTAAAATTAACAACCAAATTAATCCTATATTTTATTCTATTCAGGCCCACAATAACCATTGCGAGAGAAGACCTGACGGTAGCAATTGCCCAAGATTGCCCACACTTTTAGAGGATTGTGTGGCTGCTTCCATTATTGCACCCATGGAGTATCTTTGAAAGCAGACACACAGCAATGGCACTTAGACCTACATACCACCCCACAATGCTCTACAATACTATCTGAGCAGTTTACAATGTCGGCATTTGCCCCCAACAATCTGGGTCCTCGTTTTACTGATCGAAAGGACGGAAGCCTGATCAAGCTTGAGCCCTGCCAGAATCAAACTCCAAGCTGTTTGCCTGCAAAACTGCATTCTAACCTTTTCAATACAAGAGCACCAAACCCCTTTTAATTAGCGATTTAGAGAGAGATGCGTTGATTCTGGATTTACATATTCTGAAGTGCTGCTTTTGAAGGACTGCAGGCTATAAATGTATTTGAATATACATTCAAGAAGTTCTATGAACCTTCAGATTCAGGCTTATGGGATTTGGAGTCTGAATAGCAAATACTATCCGGGCTAGCTCTACAAGATAAGAACTTTAGGAAGTGAGCGATTAAATTTATTTATGCCATCTGGTTCTGTGACTCATCAGATCGGCTCTCTTCCTTACCAAGATATTTAGGTTCATCCCCATCTTCGCTCAGTTCATATTCCACACGGAATCCTGAGACGGTGTCTGAGGCAGAAACCCAAGAGACCACAAAGCTGTTGGCTGTGATTTCCGTGACAGATTCGGAAATAGAGACGACGGAGGGAAGGACGGTTGTTTCTCCCGTCACACGGCTAGCTGCAAGGCAAAGATCAAAGTGTAAAACTGGCTCCTTGGTTCTGTTTCTCTTCATGAAAAAATTAATTTAAGTGCAATTTTTATAACTTTTTAACCACTAAAATAAACTGTACAGTTAAACTGATAGTAAAAATAGTAATAATAACAAGTTCAAAAACAGAGCTGGATGGACAGAAAATAGTAGAAAAATAGTAGAAAATAGTAGAAAGAAATGTATATAGCAGGCAAGTATGAATTTCAGACACTAACAAGTAATTTTATCTGCACATGTGTGAATATTCAGCTGATAATATATTGTGGAAAAACACTATGTAAGCTAAAAATGAATGCAGATTTATCCTCATTACTATGACTTCTATAGGAAGTACTGTAATATTGGTATTAATTCAGGATTAGCACCAATGACACATGTCTATATCATCCATTATAATGAGACATTCTTGGCTGAATCCTGTTCTTTAGGAAGAGGGAAATAATGGAAAATTATTAAGAGCAAGGACGGTTAAGACAACCCCTGCAGCTATTAGCACTCCATTTAGAACAGCAGAATTTATATTTTGGTTTCAAGGCATGAATAATCTTGGTTGAAAACAGTAAGGCAGAGAAAGTGCTAGAAGCAACATAATTACAAAAGCAGTAAATTATGTCTTCATTCTGTCTTAGAGCCAGAAGGGATAGAAACTAAACAGAGCTGAAAGATTTAACAAAGGTACATTGCTTTACTCTGCAGGTTAACGTTCACTTTCAAAAACTTATTTGTTTATTTGTGTTAAATTTCACTTCTATTCTGTGTAAACTCCACATGTCAACTTCGATCCTTACATTAACATATACAGTTGAAACAATATAAAAGGTAGTCCTTAAATTACAATTTATTTAGTGGCCAAAGTTATAATGACATTGAAAAATGTGACTTGACCATTTTTCACGCTTACAATGTTGCAGCATCCCCATGATTATGTGATCAAAATTCAGATGATTGGCAACTGGCTCATATGAATGCTAATTGCAGTATATTGGGGTCACGTGATCATCTTTTGTGACCTGACAAGCAATGGGGAAACCAGATTCACTTAACAACTTTGTCACTAACAATGGCAGTGATTCACTTAACAACTGGGGCTAGAAAGATCATAAAATGGGGCAAAAACCACTTAATATCTGTCTCACTTAGCAACAGAAATTTTGGGTTCAACTGTAGTCGTAAGTTGAGGACTACCTGTAATGCAAATGAACAGTCTAGGATAATAAAATGCAATCAAGACAAATCAAAACACTTACATGAAATAGATGATGTACTAGAGGTAGTGAATTCAAAGCGGGTCATTTCTCTCTGACCGTAATGCTGGACGCTTATCAGCTGCCCCTGGTAAAGGACACCCGGTTTCAGGCCTGAGATTGTGTAGGAATTCAAATAGCCTGGAATTCTAGCTTCCTTCCATCGCACTCCAGAATTTTTCTAATGGAATTAAACATAATGGATACCAGCTCAGGACCAGAATTTTGCAATCTTTCTTTCTTTTTTAAAAAAAAAAACATGTTTCATTTGCAGTTTTCTTTTCACACCATACATATTTTGTGGACAGGGAATTGACTGGGTCATTTTTTTCAACAACTCTAACAATAATAATACAAATAATTATCCAACTTCAACAATACTATTCTCTCTTTATAATTCTTTATCACTTTTTCCATTAATTCATTTAAATATAGATAACATTTCTTTGTGCCATGTATTTGTTATCCCCTACTAAATTACTGATATTTAATATTTTAAAAATTACTCATTATTCCACCATGACATCAATATTTCAATTGTGTAGGATTACTAATAATACCAAATATTAACAATGTTTAATCAATCTCGGGAGTGTAGCTCAAAATCCCCACAATCTCTAATCTTAATATTTTAAATTCACAATATACTTTAGCACACTATTAATGTTGATAATACAATTAGATTACCTAATCCTAAATTTCCATCTACTGTTTAATTTATTTTAGTTATAATAAGCTGTATTATCTGTTTATATATATATATATATATATATATATATATATATATATATATATATATATATATATATATATATATATGTCTCTAGTTGTTTGGGTTTTCTCCCGCGTAGAATTGGAGATGTCTTGGCAACGTTTCGACGAAGTCTCATTCGTCATCTTCAGGCTGCTTCAGACTACTTCAGGTTTGGTGTTTCCAGGAGTAGTGTGAGATCTCGGCTGTTTGTTCCTTTTAACTGCCAGTAGGGGATGGAGACTTCGTCGAAACGTCGCCAAGACATCTCCAATTCTACGTGGGAGAAAACCCGAACAACTAGAGACCTACATACTAACACCCGCGAAAACCTCAGAAAATATATATATATATACACACTACTATTTTCCCTATTTGTATTTTTCCATTTTATTATTATATTTTCTCATTATCCATCATCTCTTAATCTTTTTGAAATTCCATCATTTATTGATTTTTTTAGCCTTTTATCTCTTTCTCTTGGAATCTTATAGCTCTTTTTTATATATTTGTGCCTTCTGAACATTCCCTTTTGGGTGCCCTTCATCTCTTTCTGCTGTATTATTTGAACACTCATCCACAAGAATTCCCTTTTTTTAAAAGAGATTTTTCTTTTTTTCCTCCAAATCTTTCTTTTTTTAAAGAGATTTTTCTTTTCTCTCTCTGTTCTATTATAAACTTTTAAAGAGTTATCTAATCAATTCCTATTTATTCATCCTTTCTCTTCTTTATTTTTAGCTTCTTGCATCTCATTCTGATTTTTTCCTTCCACTGCTTCTTCTAGTTTCTCGTCTATTTCCTGAATATTGTGTTGCTCTTTTCCCCCTAATTGTTGAGTGACTTCTACATTCATTTCTGTGTCTTTAAACCATCACCTTGTCTCTTTATTGTTCCTTAGTTTCACGCACCATTTTTAACATCAAGAATATTTCTTCATATGCCTCTATCATCCCCTGTAAATCTATTTTATAACAATTTAATAAAAATTACTTAGTATACTTAGTATATTTCTATAGTTCCAACATCTCAATATTTTAAAACTCCTGCTTAATAAGATTTCATCAATCCCGCAATTATACCTCCAAAACCCCAAAATGTATTATCTTTAAAATTCTTTACTAATTTACAACCTTATAGTTTTCCAATGATATATCTTCCCAATTGTCCAAATTTTAAAATCTTATTTAACTTTCCTTCTTTTCTCCTTTCTTCTCTATCACCTTTTTTCTTTTGTCTCGTAGAATGTTCTGTTAAATAACATTAATAGTTCAAATCCAAATTAATCCACTAGATTCCTCCAAACTTTCATATCCATAATCCAGTAGCCAATTAGTTATTTGCAACTGAATTCCTTTTAGAAATCTTCAGGAGGAAAAAACTTCATAAAGTATTCTCAAATTATCTAAGTCGTCTTTTAACATAAAACCAAGGTCAGCCATCTTCCAGGTATTGTTACTGTGTATTAGACTTTTTAAAAGTTTTTTTTTACATATCAGTGTGTGAACACTGCGGCACCTGGGCATTGTACATTTCATACAAAAAATAGTATTATTCATATTTGTTCCAGTTAAGAATCTTAATTAATAATAATAGTAATACACATCTTTATATTTACTTTTAATCTTTCGTTGTTTAACTATTCAATATTTGAATATCCTATTTTTGTACCAATCACCCTATCTTAATGATCATATCTTTTGACATTGTTATGTTGATAAAACTTGTTATTTGATTATTCAATATTTCAATATATTGTTTTATATCAATCACCATATTCTACATAAGAATCATATGTTATTACATTTAGCATACATATACATATTCATATTGAATTTTCATTTTTCATTTTTTGTTTATTCAGTAAATCTATATATTGTTTTAATGCCAGTCCCCATATTATTTAAATAATGCATTAATACCATCTTTCATAAACTATTATCTATCATATTTATTACATTTAATAAACATATATTTAAATTAAGATCTTTCATTATTTGCTTATTCAACTTATAATCTTTCATTTTTTCATTATTCAATATTTCAGTATGCTATTTTCATATCAATCTTCATCTTCTACATATCATATGTTTTAATATAAATAAAGTATTTGTTAATCATATTTATTACATTTAACAAGCCTACTGACATTCATTTTGAATTATAATTTGATAATACCATCCTTCAAATTCTAATTTCTCCTTATTGCTTCTCCTTATTACGCATAAATGTGTATTTTATTAATCCCTCTTTTTCTAAATCCCCTCCCTCTGATTTTTTTTGTTCTATTTTGTTATGCCACTGCTATATTAAACATATTCGCTATTCTAACCATCATCTCTTACTCATCTTAAGGCTTTGATTATTATTTTCTTAGCTTGTCTCCCATATTCCACTCTTGAATCTTTATTTCTATCTTTTTCCTCATCTTGCCGACTCATTTTAAACTTTCCTCCTTTTTCTATCCATTTCCACTGTCTCGTTTCCAAAATATCTACTCTTGCCCCTATTTTTATCCCATAAAAATCTTCCTGTTTTCCCAGATTCTTTTTTAATTTCCTTAGAGCACTCTCCCCTTGGCTTATGTCACCAATCCCTATTTTTTTATTATTATTCCCCTCCTCCCCCCCCCCCGTTCCATTTGTTTTGTCTGTCTCCTTTTTCCGTCTCCTCTTCCAGTTGGCTCCTCCTCTTCCCGTGCATCTTGAACACGCACTGTCTCTTGCATTATATTTCTCAGCATTTCATCTATACTCTCCATTTTTTCCATGATATTCTGGTAGTGTCTTGTCAGTGTCTCCTTTGTATTTTGAAATATCAATGCCACCTCTTCTCAAGTTCCACTTCCTTCTTCTTGATGAAGCATCTTGTTGAATTTTATTGAATCTTCTTTTTTGTCCAATAATCCAAAGACCATATGTTTGAGCTTACAAACACTTCTCAAAATGCTCAATGTTCTAAAGTGATATTCTTTAATAAAATTTCAATATTAAACAGTTTTTTTCAATTTTCCACGTTGTAAAGATAGTTAATTTTTGAATAAATAATTCCAGCGTTTCAAAATGCTTTTCCAATAAAACTCCTGTCCAGTTTAAAAGTCCAATTTTCTGTATTTTTAGAATTTTTTCTAACTTGTTTTTGCTCCATCTGATTCTGCCTCCTTCAATTTTAGTATTTTTCAAAGTGCCTGGTCGCTGCTGCATTAAATAATTGTGAATCCTTTTCCAAATTATTTTTGGGATTTGAGAATTAAAATAAATAAAGTTCTTCTCACCCAGTTCCCAACACTGTCCATCAACTTCTCTCCATCACTCTGCTTAGATGGTCGTTCTCTCTCGCATCTTTGTGGCAGCCATCTTACTGTCTCTTCTTCCCATCGTGGCATAGAGAAACAGCTCTGGTGTTCATCGGGAGATTGCGATCTCTCCTTCAACCTCAAAGAGCGCTTCACCAGTCCTACCGAGCGGCTTTTGGCTCACTTGGAGCCCACAAACAGGAGAAAACCAGCACAGGAATGGAGATGACCGTACTCTATGGCTGGAGTTGATGGGAGGCTCCACCCTTCTGTGTATTAGACTTTATTGGATTCACTTTCATTGAGTATACTGTGGTTATAGTGCTGTAGTACTTCTCTTCTTCCAGATGATGGCTCTCTTGTTCCCAAAATCAACGTTAAACAATCTGTCAAAAATAGCTGATTATCCGATAAATCCAGGGGGTTGAGAAATACAAATAAGCAAGTCAGTTTCTCCTGAAAATCACCTTTCCAGTTGTTTAAACTTTTTTTCAGGCTTTCTGTGTTTTAAAGCTTCCCTTGGCCTTCTTTCACCTCTTGATTTTCAGTTTTGATTATTTTTTTCCTCTCTGTGTATTTAATCGCCGCTCACTTAGATTTAGTAGTTCTCTTTTAAAATTATTTTTACTTAAATCAGGTCTTTATAGTAAAAGTTGGTAATTATCTCACCCAGTTTCAATGCTCTGTACACAATCCACTCCAGCACAAATCTTACAGTCCTGGTTGTCCCGGCTTTGTAACAGCCAAAAATGGCCATCGTCCCTGCTACTATTTGGGAGAGTTTGCTTTGGACCTAAAGAGGAGATTGTGAGTTCCTCATGATCATTGTAGTGTCTCTCCTTCCTTCACCACCCCTACAAGGCAGCTAGGAACCCATAGGGTCTCCTGACAGTAGTTACTGGCTGGATTTCCCAAGGAATGGCACAGGCCATATTTTCCAGCCATTCTCGCCATGACATCAACCAAAAGCCACAATGTTTCTTCCTATTGTGGTTATTGATTATAGCTTTAATTTCTATCAGATTATTTTAGCAATAATATTTAGAAAAGGACAAAAAATCATCTGCAAAAAGAGAGCAAATACTAATTCTTGTCTTCAAACTCAAAATACACTTCAGTGGAAGCGGGGGAGAAATGGATTTCTGGGACTGCAAAGTGAGTTATTTGGAAGATGGACAAATTGGTGGCATCTCACAAAGATTGGTAAAAGAGAGTTTAGCTAGAGATAATAAATTTGTGGAGGAAAGCTTTCCACTGAATCCTGTGAGAACTG
Organism: Thamnophis elegans; assembly: GCF_009769535.1. Taxonomy (NCBI): domain Eukaryota; kingdom Metazoa; phylum Chordata; class Lepidosauria; order Squamata; family Natricidae; genus Thamnophis; species Thamnophis elegans. The sequence continues at coordinate 814,416 of NC_045541.1, read as the reverse complement.
AAACAGCCCTAAAATCTGACTGCAGACAAGCGTTCTTCTATCCTAAAATACAGGAATGTAACTAAAATAGAGCTTATTAAATCACCCAATGAAAAGCCAATGAAGAATTCATTAACACCTTTAGTAACAGTCAAAAATGGATAAAATTGAATTTATACTCTTTGTAAAGTATGGCAAATGAGACAATAATTGAAAATGAGATATAAGATAATTTCTCAATTAGAATATAATACACGATTTTCTCAAAAGAAAAACAAGAAAAGAAAGGGAAGAGATATATATGCTGTAAGATAAAAAATATGCACAGCTCAAGTACTAAAATATCAAAAATCCAGAAGGAGAGAGAGAGAAATGAATGTAACACCCAATCCTGATGCAATTAAACACAGCATCTATTACTATTCCAGGCAAGTGGCTTTGTTGAAAATAAATTATGTATTTATTTTTAAATAAGGAGCGAGTTGTTGGAACTCACCCTGTCAGCAATTCCAGCATCATTAAGCCACTGTACCACTATGTCCCCACTATAAATAATATAAGCTTGCTTTATAAATTCTGTTACTTGCTTCAAGAACCAACCTTCTAAAGAGAAGACATACAGGTCCAGAAAAGGAGGTGGTTCTTTTAAGGCATCTTATCCATCAATCCTGACACACTGCCCAATCCTTTGCAACACACAGAGTATGTCCTTAGCCAAGTTAGAAAGCACTGCCAAGTATTAACATAAATCTAAACTTAGAAATAAAATGATTTATGATCTAGTTGAATTGTAAATATAAATCTATAAGAAATTCTGAATTAAGAAAAAGTTGATTAATATATGACAAAAAGGCTTACCGGTTTCCAGCGAAGAATATAATTGGAAATGTGAGAGGACTCAGGTGCAATCCACTGGATAGGATGAGAATCAGGTTGGATTGGAACATCTGTGACAATCACCTGGACAGGGTGACCAGGGGAACCTAAAATTAAGATTATCCTCATTAGTTTAGTTTGTTTGCTGCCTCTTAATGGTGCTTCTACTGGGCTACCAGTAGAATATCCTGATTTTCCTCAACAGGTTTTCACAAAATGTTTCACTTTTAGTTACCTTTGCAATGAGATCTGTAGCCAAACTGATTAAGGGAGAGGCACAAATAAAAGGTCTATCATCTTTCCTGTCAATGAGTCTGGGCATCAAAAATTAGGACTCTGTATGTAGGACTTTTAAATCTTATTCTTTCCTCTTGTTTTAAGAGCTGGTCCCCCAGACAACTGACAGGAAAGTGGTAGGAAAGGAAAATAGGTGTTTACTTAAACTATGTATTAATATTTGCTTAGAACTAAGGCTCTATGGGGAGGAGGGAAGCTGTACTTCAATATAAATACTAAGAACTGGCGCCCAGTTGAGAGCTGCTGTTACATAAGAACACATAAGTAAATGCTTTTTCAAAGCCACTGTGTTTTTTATAAATTAATCCTCAGAACAAAGCTTTACCAGCATTGGTGCTTACAGATTTGGATTGTAAAAAAATCAAGGGATGGTGAGATGGTAGCACTTTTCTGTATCTCTTTGCTGCCATCTGGAAATCATGTAGCCTTATTTGGGCATCTTTCTGTAATCTATTAATTTTCTTTATATTAGTTGCATATTAAGTCCCAGTCAGTGGTGATTTTGGAAGATCAACTAGAAAGACATTCTTGGAAAAATTCAGTATTCTGAATGAATGTTATTGAAGATTTTTTTAAAAAAACTTGTTGTTAGGTACAAGATTGGATGTGTGCGAATGAGATGAGAGACTACAGAAAAACTAATTGGGCTGTTAGGCAACCTAAGGATGAATCAGAGTGAGCAACTGTTGAGCAACTGCTTCGAAAACAGGGTGCTTTTTTCAGATGCGTGGCTTAAATACAAGTTTATTAACCTAAACATATAGAAAAGGGAAGACAGATTGTTTATGATGAGAATTTCTAAGAATAACAAGTCAGGAGAAATTCTGAATGCAGGATAGGCCAGTATTTTAGAATTGAGTGAAAAAACATCAAAACAAGGGACCCCCAACAGAGAGAACTGAATAAATGTGATGGGATTTGGAATGAGACTATTAGAAAAAAAATATTTTAAATATTTGTGTGGGAAGTATACAATGCATCACGAAACCAAATTGAAGTGCATTCTATGTTTATATCCAAGATAAATCTGATGAAAAGTCATAAATGAGGAGGAAATCTTTGAAAGTAATGAGGCTGCAGGCATGAAACTGGAGACCATGTCAATGATGAGTGAAGTTTATTGACTGGTTGTGCAACTTATGTGTATGAAGATTGCATCTGTACCTGAGGATTAGAAGAATGCCATTACTGTTCCTCTTTCTGCAAACAGAAAGGTATAAAAATTAATGTAAAAGCTAGATGGAAGGGATTGGCTTGTCAATTTGCCTGGGAAGTTATCTGGCAGAAGTCTGACTGAAAGGGGTATCAGGTGTGATAACAAGCAACACTGGGGAAGTGCAACACAGATTTGAGTTTTGCTTTTCAGGTCACTGAGAAATGTATTGACTGTGCAAAAGAGAATGTATTTTGCATTTGTTAATTCAGAGAAAGCATTTGATAGGTTTGAATTACAGAACATTCTGGGTGAATATGAAGTCAAAAGTTGATTGCTAAATATAATTAAAACAATGTAGGAGGGAAGTAAAGCAAGTGTGAACAGTTCAACACTGATTCAAAGTTGATCAGGAAGTGAAACAAGAACATGTGATGTCCTCTTATTTAATATATTTATGGATAAACGGTAGTGCTGCTCAGGCTATGCTATTGTTGGCTAAGAACCTAAATGATTTGTAGTAAATGTTAGACTTAATAAAGAAGATAGTCTGAAAATTAATGTATTGAAGGTCAAAGCAGTTGTGTCTGGTAAGAAACAACTGCAAGTTACTAAAGATGGGGAAATGGATGGAGAAATTTGGAAATGATGCTAAAAGCATCAGTAGTATGTGGTGGTATATTTGTAGAAAGAAGTGGAAATGATTGCATGAGTATTTCTGCCCACTTTGTTGAATAGAAATCAGAGCTGTGTGTGCCAGAAGAGAAATAATAGTTCAGAGTGATTGGCATCAGTGTGTATAAATGCCTGAAAAATGGTCAAGAAAGATAAATTACATTAATTCAAGAATTAATTCAAGAATGCTGAGTTAATGTGGACTAACTACAAGAGAGTCACCATAAGTTACATTCAGCTGATTAGGCCACAAAGGGAGAATGAAAGAAGCTCAAACTGCGAAACAAATATTTGAACTACAGTAAATATGTCAAAAGGAAAGGAAAGAGAGGAAAAAATATAGAGTTCATCCAAAACAAAAGCATGAGAATTTTGAAGAACTCGGGGCAATGGATAAGTTATATGGATACAGTGGAAACATCAAGATTTTTGACCATTTCTTCTTTCTTTTCTGTGCTTTGTAGAGCATTACTTACTTCAAAAGGCCATGTGTCTGACTAGCACAGCCAATGATGTAGTTATATGTTCACGTTTGATTCAATGACTTCTGAATTTTTTTCTCTCAAAGTACATTATAATAATTTTTAAATGGTGGTTTAAAAATTATTATAATGTACTTCGAAAACCTACCATAAGTCATGGGAAAACGAGTCTGTGAAGTTCCCAGAAGACTTGGGCCATGGCAACGCTTCAGAAGTTGGCGAAGTCATGTGGTCGCCCTCATTCGCAGATTTGGATTCTTCTTACCTGTGTTCAAAGGCTGGCAGTTCCACTCTCCAATACCTCGGCCATTACAGTAACACCGATATCTCACTCCATGAGCATGCTTCTCCCACGAATCCCCAATCTGGTAAAAGGTCTGGCTTTCTGAATCTTGGCACTGGTCTAAAAAGGGAACATCAAACAGTTATTTCAGGCCTATTGCAAGAGTATTAGAGTAATACTTAGAGAATAAGCAGGTCTGATTGAAATAAAACATTATAGGAGTTAGTATGTTTTTTTGTCTTGAACAGAACACACTGAGCAAATGAATCTTTCCTCATCAAAAGAACCTTCATATTAGAAAACAAAGTTTCAGTGTGAGTTTTTGCTCCAGTTTAATATGTAGAAGGATAACGGGGGGGGGGGGGGGGGGAAGGTGTCGGCTGGCCTGCTGCCATGGAAAAGCAGGGAGGGTTCAGTGAAGAATTTTTCATTGCAGCTATGCAACGACGGTCTGGGCTTTGCTGAGGTCATTTGTTCTTGCTTTCTTATGCAGCAGCCTCTGATTGCCTAGCTACAAGGGGGTTGGGCTCTACAGTTTATTTCAATTTGCTGCTTCACCCACTTTTGTTTTAGATCTTGCCTGAAACTTGTTGCATTTAGTTCGCTCCTAGTAAAAGTACCTTTTCTCTGAGTCTACAGGGCCAAAGGTTTTTTCCCCCTAGGAAATGAACACAGGCAGCCTTGACATTAGGGATTAATGGTCAATTAACTGTCAGCCCAGAAACAGCCATTAACCGTGGTGACTGAGCTGGAGGAAATTGGAGCTATGGCCAGCTTCCCCACTAGACCACACTGTGCTCGAGACAAGGCTTTCAACTGGTTGGGAAAATTGGGAAGTCTTCAAATTCAGGTTTTCCCAGATTTGCTAACATGGCTCTCTTAATAAATTGGAACTTTGAGGAATCCTTTGCCTTGGACTCTGATTTACTTTTGGATGCTATTTGGGACCCTGATACTGTACAGATCACTAATCTTCTAAAAACACCTGAGAAAAGCTGGTGCAAAACTGAAAAGCCACAAAAATTTACTGAGCAGATTGCTTGGAGTGCTGATCCTAACCTCCCATGGACAACAGCCTTGACTTTTATTCTACATCTGAATATTGTACACATATCCAAATATCCAACTCTGCAGACAATGCATATCATGTCTGTCACATGGTATCCTGTGTCCTGCTTGCCAGTACTTAGCAATATCATGCTGCCGCACATTACAAGACCACAAGCCCTCGTTCAGCTACGTTCAAGGCCCTCCCTATTCTCCAGGGCAATGCACAGTCCAATACAAGATTGAGATCCTATAGGCCAGCATGGAAGACAGCTATTCACTTAACATCTACCCAGTTTAACCCTGAGAATGCCTGGAGAAAGGAATGGTCAAAGGTATCTTCCTGCAGCCTGATCATTAGTGATCCCTCTATCAAGCCACCAGGGTTTGACCTGCCTCACTCTGGACGAAATTGAACAGAATTAGTGTGATACTGGAAGAAGTGCTGCTGCCCTGTGTCAGTGGGGATTGTTGCGATTGTGGTGTTAATATGCAAACTATTATACACATTGTGCAAGATTGCCCACAACATGCATTCCCTGATTCTGTAAAAGATCTAAATGAAGCAACGCCCGAGGTGATTGACTGGATAGCTGATCCAGTTATGAGGCCACTGCCCTCTCCCCATAGACGTTGGGCGTATAAATTATATGGATTGTGGGTATACATTTACTTCTCTTCTGCCAGGCTTTTATCGTACACTAAATATTATTAATACATTTTAAAGAAAACTTTTAAATCAAGAGTAATTATAGAGGTACTTGTCACCAGTTATGAAAATGACAATATACACGCTGATGCCACAGCTAAAGCCTTCTCCTTATATATTTGCATCAAATGTCATAATGAAATGTGCAGTTTCTGTTTTGATGCACATGTTGTCCAGCGGTGGGATTCACTTACCATCCCTACCGGTTCGCAAATGTCTGCACATGTGCACCACCTTCTGCGCACGCGCAGTGCTCGGGCATTACATCGAGGCAGGGGTGCGGAGGCTTCTGCAGCCACCACTACCGCTTCACCCGAACCGGAGAGAACCAGCTGAATGCCACCTCTGATGCGGCCACCTGCCCTCCTTCTCCTCTTCTGGGGAAGTCTGAGTCAACCCCTTCCCAGATTCTTTTGATGAGTTTAGCAAAACTAGGCAGAAGCCACATAAAATATGCTTACTTTGTTTCAGGTAAGATAGTATTAGTTAGAGCTCTACCTTAGTTCTCTAATTCTAGGGTTTCTAAATTGAGACTATCTAACTTGGATTACATGAAGGCTGGATTAACAACCAACTAGGGGGGAAAGCAATAGTTTGGTTGTCTTCTGCAGTGCACAAATGGAAGAAAAACACAGGAGAGAGAATAGAAGCCAGAGGTTGGAGGTGGTGGAAGGGATGTAGATAAGCATTAAGTCATAGAGGTTCCTTTGTAGCCCAATTCTTACTGTTACTGATAGTTTGCAGCAGCCTAAAATTACTGGCATAGTCATGGTGGGAGCCCCTTATAGTATATTGCTCTAAGATGAAACACGAGGATGCTAAGCATGATTAGGATGCTGAGTTGATGATCAGCGAACTTGAGTTCGAGACCCGAGGGTGCTGCATGGCGCAGTGAGCTTCCGTCATTTACTCCAGCTCCTGCCAACCTAGATGTTCTAAAGTGTGCAATAGCAAAGTCGATAGACAGATACCACTTCAGTGAGCATATTAAAGAAGCCCCCACTGGGCTTTCCTTTGGGCAACGGTGATACCATCAGCTGATCCTTTCAACCCTGAAGCGCCTTGGTGCTTCCGACACGAACATGAAAGAAATCAACTTACCAATAGGATCACATTTCCATCTCCCCCGACCTTGGCCGAAACATGTACAGTTCAGCATGTGTCCTTCTTCGTGACGTTTGTGAAAAGTCTGATTAACGTCATATGTGACCCCATCAACTACACACTGATCTATTTCAAGAGAGAACATATCTGTATCATTGGTTACTTTGAACAAATAATGGCTGTAACTTTGCACACCTGCATATTTTTCTCCACTCAGTTTACCAATATTTCTCATGAATGAAATGTTTTTTCCATATTCAAAAAACTTCCAGCAAAAAAAGCAAGAATGTCATATAAAGTATTTAAAAAACTAATTATCATGGCATTTTCTATAAACTTTTGTATTCTTTATAATCTTTTAATAAATCTTGAGTCACTGTTATTTCTCTCTCAAAGTTGTAATGACTGCTCACTCCAACCCATCCATACCACAGGGATCTCTTAATAAATAAGCTACAAACACCTACATCTGTGATGGCGAATCGAAGGCATCTAAAGCTTGCCCTGTCAGCTGCCCAGCGCGCACACCTGACCTCAGCCTCCTTTTGAGGCCATTTTTCGCACTCCAGAGGCTTCCCTGAAGCCTTGAGCATGAAAAACCAGCTCTATGGGCAAACCGGAACTTTGGGAACGGACTTCTGGTTTGCTCGTAGGACCGGTTTTAGCCTTCTGGAGCCTTCAGGGGCCCTTAGGAGGCTTCCCTGAGGGCTCTGAAGGGCAAAAACAACCCTACGGACAAACTGGAAAACCAGCCCTACCAGCAAACCAGACGTCCGTTCCTGAACTTCCGTTTTGTCCGTAGGACCAATTTTTTTGCTTTCCAGAAGCTTCAGGGGAGCTCCTGAAGCCTCCGGAGGGCCTCTGGGGAGGGGGAGGCTCTTTTCACCCTCCCCAGGCTCCTATAAATCCTCTGGAGCCTGGGGAGGGCAAAAAAAGCACGCCTAAAATGGCGGGGGGGGGAGCGCTGGTTGTGGATGCATGCGCACTGTGGTCGTGCACATAGCACTATGGGTGTGGCACGCCCGTGCACGACCCCCCCCTGCGCTCCCCCCACTTTTGGCACACGAGCCAAAAAAGGTTTGCCATCACTGAGCTATATCATAAAGTAACTCAATTCACTCATTAGGTTAAACTATGCCTTGTTTAATAATGATTTAATGAATAAACCACAATTATATGGTGTTAACCCACTAATCTAGTTTACAGAATCATAGGTTGCAAATAACAATGATTCTATTCACATATCTTGTTATGTCCTTTAATTGGTTTTGGCTCTGTGCATAATTTCCATGATATATGAACCTAATCTGAGATTTACACTCAATAAATAAGATCCATGCATGATATGTTGTCACAAAGGCTTTGCTTATGATTCTCTGAGGTTTCAAGGAAACGATGTTTTCAGGACATGGACTAAAACTGTAGTATATTCCTCAGATATTTTTTCTTGCTACAGGTCCTAGAAAACAAAGTTCTTTAAATGATTATTCATTGTTGGCTATATATGAAACAAGTTTAACAGTTAAATGAAACTGATCCTATACCATAGTCTTCTTTGCCAAATGTACATTAATTCAAGAGAGGTAATCTGCACCCCTTCAGAGACACCTCTTAGTCTTCCTCACTACTGACCATGCTACTTGAGCTGTAAGTAACCATTTGGAAAATCAAGTTTTTTCCAATTCTAGCATACTGCCTACTGTGCTAATTCTTAATTGGGTATATCACATTATGAATAACAACAAACCAAACCAAAAATACCTCTGAGCTGGGAATATGGAATGCAGGTCCATTCTCCACGTCCATTTCCCACACACGTGCATCTCATCATATGGCCCATATCATGCTGTTTGTCCCACTGATCTCCAACACGATACATAACACCCTCATTTGTTGTACAAATTTCTTCGTGAGCTAGTAAGCGTATAGAAATGAATTAACCAAGGGGAAATATAGAAATAAAATTAAATATATATTTATACATTTGTTGACTACACCCAGAATAACATTTGCCCAATGTTGGAAACAGAGTAATATTCCCCCAGATGAATTAGTGATTCAGAAAATTCTAAATTGCGCAGAAATGGATAAATTAACATAAAGATTAAAGGACAAAGAAGAGTCTGAGTACTATGAAATTTGAGATAATTGGTATAAATGGTTGTATAACAGAAATAAAGTTTATTTAGCCAAGAAGCAATAAAGAAATGTATAGAACTGTAAATTAATGCATATATAGAAGCGATATAAGATGTACATACATCGCTTCTATATATGCATTCATTTACAGTCCTATACTGTATGTATGTATGTATGATGACATAGCAATGTCAATGTGATGATTGAAAGTTGTTATAGATGAAAAACAACAAAAATCTATTAAACGGAAAAAAATGAATTAGGCTTATTTTGATTATTACATGCTTCTTGTTCATGAAAATAACAAGATTGACTCTTGGGAATTCTATTTCTTCCATACTTATTTTATATCAGTGCTAATAGTATTCATTTTCTTCTGAGCACTTCAAATATGAATGTCCATTTGAACTTTGTATTCTGAATGTCTTAAATAGATTTTCACAAATTTTATTCTCATAATAAAATTGTAAAATCAGTTTTACTGAGGCTAATTTTTATATACAACAACTAACTGTATATACAAGGTGAATGAATATTTAAATCGAAACATATCTTCACAATTCCCGAGAATTAAGGAATAATATTGAGTCCTAACAGACATATCTGCAATATACCTGCCATGGGACAAAATCCAAACTTTTCATCAACATCATAGTTTGAGGTAGTTCCGCACCACTTCATGTTATCTCTTCGTCCTTCAGAAGTACAATCAGTGTAATTCCGATTATTATAAAGGAAAGGGAAGTGACACAGGGCACCATTGGAATTTCCACCACGTGTCTGAACCAACACTGCAAGAAAACAATTGTTATTCAAACAAATACTGTAGCTTAGCTACATGCCAATTATTTTACAGTTGTCCAGCATACCATATTATTTCTGAATAACTTATAACTAAATAATAATAACTTTATTGCAATCATTTTTCTTTCATAGGAAGTCATTTTCTCTTGACAAATGGGAAATCACCGTTTAAAGAAAATATAATAAATGTTAGGAATTAAGAAAATGAGAAATGAGAAAAAGAAGCAACAACAAATAATGGCGATTTTTGCCATTTTTATGAGAACATAAAATGTGGAAAATAAGTTTTTTTAATTGATCAACTATCTAGCAATAGCAGTTAGACTTATATACCGCTTCATAGGGCTTTCAGCCCTCTCCAAGCGGTTTACAGAGTCAGCATATCGCCCCCAACAACAATCCGGGTCCTCATTTTACCCACCTCGGAAGGATGGAAGGCTGAGTCAACCCTGAGCCGGTGAGATTTGAACAGCCGAACTGCTGATCTAGCAGTAGCCTGCAGTGCTGCATTTAACCACTGCGCCACCTTGGCTCTTATCTAATAAAAATTGATATGTTTTCAGGTTTTTGACTATAAATGTAATCTGGGACCATTTTTATAAAGAAATTCCAAACAACCTAAGAGACATATATCTTATCAGGGTGAGGTCAACTTGCAACTTCCATCAACTCAAGAGCTGCACCGACCTTTGCATGTCAAGGGCTGCATTGCTAAGTGGTCACAAAGAGGCCCTATTAAGGGCTGAAAGGGGTTTTAAGTATCTATAAGGCTTAAAACATCCATTTGATTTCTGCTCCTTCCTTCTCACGTGGGGAAAAAAAGGGCTGAATGCTTTGCTCCATCCACTTTGTGAGACGGAGCCTCTGGCACTTCTGTCTTGGTCCCAAAAAGCATGAAAGCCACTGCAAGTCAATAGCTGATCTGTACAGGGGCTCCCTGCCAAAAATTCAACCTGGTTTTCTTCTACCAATCAATCTCGTCAAAAGTTTCAGAACTGAAGAAAGTGTGGGCAGCACAAGGGAGCTCTGGAACGATGGTGTCATAGTGACGACAGTGCTGGCCTAGAACCCAAGAGGCAGTGAGTCCTTAGGCAGGAAAGCCAGATGGGCAACGCTGGGGGAGTCCTCCTCTCTGGGCCCAACCCGCCTCTCATGGGAATTACACGCAGGAAGCAGAATTACTAGATATGTTCACCACATATCTAGTCGTATTTGAGTTACCAAAATATATAAAAGGAGAATAAACATCTAACAGCAATAATGATAGAAAGAACAATCACCTCCAATAAGCTCAAAAATCACAAGCTCTCTGAAAACCTCTGGCACAGGAAAAAAAACTATTGAGAAATTATGAGGCAGAATTTAATTGTATTTTCAGATTATACACCCAGTTCTCTGCAAGAACTGCCGTGGCAATAGCAGAATTATATTGTTCCCATCTTCTAAGATCAAAAATTAAAGTAAGGGAAATAGTCAAAGCTTTTGGTATGTTTCTTTTCTACAATGGGTAATCGTAAAAATCTTTAAATTATCTGGCAAATTTTTAAGATAAAATAATATTGAATTATTAAACTACACAAATGAATCCCAGTTTCAAGGCATGTGTCCCTCCAGATCTCTCAGAGTGAAAGGCCACCGTAGCCCCTTGCGAGGGCGGCCACATACGGCTGAGAATTCCAGCTTGACTTGGAGGGACATCAGAGCATTGCAGTCATCGGATTCAAAAGACCTCTTTCCTTCTCACCTAATATAGAAATTGGGCTGCTATCTTTTTTTTAAAAAAAAGAAGAAATGCCAGCCAATAACAGGCAGAAAACCAAAAATGCAGACTACTAGCTTTATTTCTAGTTAATTCAGTTCCTCCTCACATATATAGGACACCCAGGTCAGCAAAATGGCACAAACTATTTTCATTTTGAACATCTCTGCATGCTGTATGCCATAGATCTGGGATGGCATGCGTGCCATAGGTGGCACAGGGAGCCTTTTGTCAGGGCACGCAAGGCGTTGCCCTGTCAGCTGGCCAACGCGCATGCGCACGCTGGGCAGCTGACTTCAGCCTTTTTTAAAGCCATTTTTCACCTTTCCCAGGCTCCTATAAAGTCTCTGGAGCCTGGGGAGGGCGAAAAAAGCATAGAAAAATGAGGGAGAGTGCCTCTCATGCACGCATGCGCACTGGGGGGGTTCACACATTTCATTATAAGTGCAGCACGCCCACGCATGACCCCCCTGCGCTCCTCCCCCTATGGCACACAAGCCAAAAAAGGTTCACCATAGATCCTCAAACCAAAGGCTGTGGTCTGTATACAGCAAATGCAAAGTGGCCCTTGGAGTGGTGGGATTCGGCCCCGTCCCTCGCCCCACCCCTCACCGTCAGCCTTCTTATCTTCCAGCCAGCATCCACTCCAGCTGCACTTCTGGTTAGTTATTTCACCAGTGGTTGAGCTGAACCTCTGATTCTGCCACTGCTGCCGAAGGTAAGGCTGAAGGGTGCATTGGGGGGGGGGGGGCAGCTGACTGAGAGGGAATCTCGCCAGTGCAGCCGTGTAATCCAGGGCCAGTGGGTGAGTAGGGGGACGGGCTGCTGTTGGCTCTGCTGCCAGCTTGTAAAGTAGTGCTTTAAAAGACTTTAAAAACACTTTAAAAACAGCCTTTCAGGACGGTTTTCACAGCCACATGATCTCACAGGGCCAGTGGGTGAGTAGGGGAGGGGCAAGTACAGCAAGGACAAAGGCAAAATGGACTGCTAAATTGGCCACACCTACCCAGTCACATGACCACCTAGCCACGCCCACCCAGCCGGTCCGGCCCTCCAACAGTCTGGGGGGCTGCGAATCCCTTTTTAAAAGTTTGAGGATCCCTGCTGTATGCATTTCATTGGCTTAGTTAATGGGATGAAAGCCAAACAACTGTTGGCAAACACCTAACACTGATTAGCCTCAGTTACTCCTAATGACAAGATTCCTTGGCTAAAAATTGCAAAACTGACTCCAACCCATTGTTGCCCAGTTTCATTTCAGCATGGAGCAAAGATGATTTCAGACTTTTGGAAAGACTTAAACATAAGAAGCAATCACTTACATTAGGAGCAGAAAACTACATTTACACGAAGGGTCAAACTGATTTATGGTATGTTAAAACCATACTCCAAAAGTGGGCATGCTCCGAATAAAGATGGGCAGGATCAGAGGAAGAACAGTGTGATAATGACATTTTACAAAGTAAGAAATAACTAAAATAAATATTCTGCCTCAGGCAATAATCAAGTAGATCCTTTCAAAACATTTAGGAAAATGACCGTTGGCAGCGGCAACGCAGGGAAACCTCCATGGCCTCTCACTAATCAGAATCAAGCCGAACAGAACCGCAATAGACTCCAATGGCTGGCACAGCCGGCTGCTTACTTGCGGGGAACCTGGGAACCTCCAGGAGGATTCAGCCCGCACAATTCACTTCCCTAACACAAGCAGGTGGGAAAAGAACTTGTGAGCCAAGTTCAAACACCTTCCTTCTGATAATAATATTAAAGATAGGTGAAATAAAGAAATAAATAAACTATTCTAAGGAAGAAACCAATTTTCATTCAGAGCAAAAAAAAATTGACATCTCTTTTCGGACAAGCCTGAGTCGGAATTGGATATCAGCAGGGAAAGCTGGAGGCGTAGCTTCAATTCTGACTCAGTGTCTTGGGCAAATAAGGATTGAACAACCCATTCCTGGACCTTCCTGAGCCATTAGCTGGAGAAAAACTGTATTTAACCATGCTTGGACTCTCCAAGCAGCGCACAGGAGAAGCTTGCAATCTGGTATACGATACTACTGCTTTTCATTTTAGCTGATAAGACATCTCCAGAGAAATACTATCCATTGCTATCTAGTTAAGCTGTGGGGACCTCTTGATATAAACCTCGCTTTCTTATGCTAAAGCAATTTCATGTATTGCACTGAATAGCCTTTCTGATAGACTTATGCTTGACTTCTGTATTCCCTCTTATACTTCCCTAGTTCTCGAGACTTTCCTTGTATCCTTTATCCAGTGAAGATCCACCTCCTTCTATTCCCAGCCCAGCCTTTTCTAAAAAGCATGTTATTCATCCTCAGTGAAAGAATGCTAAGTTATAATTAATATATTCTGTATGTCCATCACCACACTTTCCCACTTTCCCTGCTGAAATTTGCCACCAATTTTTTTTTTCTTGAAAAAGTTTACCATTTTGCTCTGTACAAAAAGCGTAGCTCTTATCCTGGTCAAAGTTGGAGGTTGTACTGCACCAGAGATTCCCATCCTGACGTCCTTCGGAAGTGCACGAATAGAAAGTCCTTCCATGATAGGTGAATGGGAAAACGCAAGGCTCTCCATTGGAATTGCCACCGTAAGTTTGGGTCACAGCTTTAAAACATAGAAGACCATTATAACTATATGAGAATTTTGTTATTTGGTTTCAGAAAAATATTTAATATTTAGCATTTATATAAAAATACCTATTATAGTGAAACTTCAGTTTTTCAAATCAATGGGATCGTGGTCCCTGTCTTGAAGTATGTCATTTCAGCAACTGACATAGATTGAATAATGTCATTACACAAATGATTCAAATTATATTGTTGTTGTTAGTCACGAAGTCGTATCCGATCCATCACGACCTCATGGACAACATCCTCTAGGCCTTCCTGTCCTCTACCATCCCCAGGAGTCCATTTAAGCTAAAACTGACTGCTTCACTGACTCCATCCGGACACCTCATTCTCTGTCGTCCCCTTCTTCTTTTGCCCTCAATCATTCCCAGCATTAGGGTCTTCTCCAGTGAGTCCTTCCTTCTCATTAGGTGGGAAATTATATTACTTGCATCAATTTACATTATTTGTATGATAATTTCATTGCACAAAAATAAAATACAGTGGAAATGCTATCAAAATCTGTTGCAGTCCAATTTTTTTTTCAAGATTTCACTCTCTCTTTGTATATGGATGTGGGTTTAGCTTCAGAGGGGTTTGTAAATAAGAAAAAGTCACAGTTCTGGTTGGTTTTGAAGGGAGGAAGATAACAGTATCCAAAACCAACCACTCTAAACTATCTTCACATCAAATCCATTGAGATCATGCTTTTATAGGCTTAATTGCATGAAGGCCAGACTCATCACATGATGCTAATCACTTGTTTTTTACATTAGTGACCTTCAGTCCAGCTTACGCCCATCAGGAACGTGCATTATCATAGGGTAAATGACTGAAATATCTTCTATATGCCAATAAATATTGAAATATATGTCCTACCTGTTTCCTGGCAGCTGATTCCATTGCCCAGACAAGTACATAGCATATGCTGGCTTCCCTGTGTCTTAAGCCACTGCATTCCCAAAATATACATCATGCCACTGTCAGTTGCACAATGTCCAGAAGGAGCCGGCTGGGGCTGCGGTTGGTAGAGTGCAGTCCGTACATCTGTGATAGTTGCAGATGCGCTGCCTGTATATAAAAAAGCAATGGTGTTTTGCAAGTCATTAATACACACACACACACACACACCTTGATTAAGGTTGGTTACCATTACTTTTACCCTGTTTTTAATCACTGTTAGACATCCAATCATGAATTTGAAATGGGCAGCTATATAATACTATGGATGAATGGACAGGCATAATCTTGATAGTCTCCTGAATCATGCAATCTCTTGTGGTTAAATTACCGTAATGTGAAATTTCCAACATTAATACTGTTTTTACCTTTTTGACTGGAACCAAATGTGTCATCCAAATTATCCTCTCAACATCCTAGCAAAGCTGACTTTCTACTGGGAATGCAACAATACTTTTGATCAGTTTGCTCTCGGATTATCATTTACACTCATGTTAATAAGCGCCAGTTAGTTTATCTTCCAACCCGTTGCACAGTGAGAGAGTCCAATTTTACATATATCCCCTGGAAGATCCAGCCTTCGCTTATACACAGGTAGCAAAGGGAGAAAGGTGTTCTGGGTCTCCATCAGCAACTGGTTCCACTACCAAATTACTTTTATAGTTAGCATATTTTTCAGAATGTTTTACTGGAATCTGCCCTCCTGTAACTATATTAAGAAAAAGTCTTTTTCCCTGTAGCCGATTTCTAGGAAGAGATTTTTTAAAAAAAATCAGAGGGCAACCTTTGAATTTAAAATACATTTGAACATTCTTTTTCACTGAAAAGCCCATTAAACTGTTCTACTGGATTATATTAATGATCATTTATCTATTCTGCAGTTCATCAAAACAAATTCCACACTGTTGCCAAAATGCTTCCCCTATTATTGATAACTTAACTAGCACATTCCATTCTGTGGGTAGCTGAATCTGAACTTTCAGTCTTTGATTAAGCTCTCATCACTCCAAAGTCAAGCCTGCCAAATAGGAAGAGGCTTTGTGGGGTTTTGCCAGACTTCATTAGTTGGCATTTTTAAAATTATAAATTGGCTTTGTAGTTGTTTTCTAGATTACCTTGAGTTATTTCAAATTATAACACAATTTGAATATTTTGAATTTCACTTTGAATGTATGATTTCCCAGGGTAATTTTTTATAAAGGCAAATAAAGAAGGAATAAACATCCAATTTCATCCAGATCTCCTGCTTACCTATGCCTGTGGCTTGTAAAGAGGAATGCCTTTCACATTTCCATTCCCCTCTGCCATTCCCTGTGCAGATACACTGAAGGAGATTTCCTCTGTTATCCTTCTTGCTCCAGGTATCTCCAATTCGATAAGATCTCTTGGTGTCTTGATCATTGCATCTATCTATAGAAAAGAAGAGTCCATACAGCTGTGCTATTTCAACAGTCTGTACCCATTCATGATGGTTATATCCTCTTGGACGGATACTGGATTTTTTAATGTAGTCAACATTTCCATCTAGTCTCATTTAAAGCTACCATTGGCATATTTTAACTGCTTCAATGAAAATGGATTTTTGTCAGTACATTTGTGTGAGAAGTCCTTTTCTAATGTTGCATATAAGGAAAGACAGGTCAGATTTTTTTTATTAAAACTCTTAAAACTCTCGAACAACTCCCCAATACTAAAATGTCCACAGATTTTGATTCCAGTCATTCCAGAGAAAATCTGAGGCCACAAAAGGGATGCTACAGCTGCATGCATAAATAGTGGTTTACAAGAGACAATAATTGAGTTTAGGCAGCATGCTAGGCCGAATCAAACAAAGCACATGACGTTTTTGTGCAGTGTTGGCTGTTCTGTGACTTCACCTAAGACTCATATTCTTTGGGTCAATTTTAGGTCCTTCTGGACCCACTCAAAGGGCAAGTGGTAGCCACGCCTAGGAAGGGCTCTGCACAGGTTCACCTTGCGCATCACCTGCTTCTGGATCAGGAGGTCATATTCACTGTCATGCACACCCTAGTCACTCCCTGGTTGGATTGCTGTGCAGTACAGAAACGTGGCTTTCAAAAGCATTCAAAAACTGCAACTGAATGCAATGGCATTGCTATGGCTCTCCTTGATACTGTGATATAACACCTCTGCGCAACAAGCTGCACTGCCTTCCAGAAGATTTCTGAATGCAATTTAACATGCTAATTATCCTCTATAAATTCCTACATGCCCGAGTTTACATGTACTCTGCTCGTTCCACTAGAACATTCTTAGGCAGTCTTATCTCATGAGGCCTAGGAGTTGCACCTCTCTGCCACTCTGCCTGCCCAATGGACCAGCAGCTTCCTGGAACTCTGGATGGCCCTTCTCTCACCCGGTTCATTAAGGGACTGGCTATTTCCTCAGGCATAAAAGTCCACAGGTTGGTTGTTTTTTTTAAACTCTTCTTTGACTTATTGGAAGTGCAGTTTTTTTTAAAGAAATCATGAATGTATTTCATTTTATAGTTTTGGAATGCTTATATTTACAAATATATACATATTGCTGTTCTTCTTAAACCCGTGTTCATCATCTAAAATTACTGTTGTGAAATAGATGGCTATAAAAATTATATAAATAAACAAATCAACCTTGAATTGAAAGGCAGAAATATGAGGTGAATAATTTGTCTCACCCTGGGATAAATTGCTCCCCTCTACATAAAATTTCTGCTCCATTTGTTATTACACAATTCTGGGGAAAAAATGCTATGCCATCCCAATCACTTAGCTGCTGGGTTTCAAAAAATGAAAATGAGGAAAATGTTTAAGACTTGAAGCCAGATTGAAGGGAGTATTTGAGTTTGTCAGGAAATTGGTCTGTGGTTTCAGCTGCATGAATGGACATACTTTTTAAAATATTCAAAGCTGGGAGCCAGCTGGATGGTTAAGAGTTGACCATACTTATAAGGGGACCTCCACCATTTCAGTAATTATATACTTTAATAAAACTAAATGCAAAATACAAATAATGTAGGGGTAAACTTTCTAATGCAAACGTAAACACATTTATACTCTGAACAGTTCTTAGTCTCAACTAGATATGTTTAGAAACTGAGCATTATTCTGGAAGTACAAAGAAATATTACAAACTTTGGGAAAATGGAAACAAACCATTTGAGATATCTGAGAGGTATGATAAAGGAATCTAAAACATTGAGGAAAGTTTCAGAGTCTGTTCCAAACCTATATGACCCTAAACAAATTATGCTATGTTAAGAAATTATGGTACTGAACAACACCATTATAAAATTCAAGATAAAGTACTGCACACAGACATGCAATCTGCCCAAATGTACATCATTAAGAAATGATTACTCTGTACAATGATTTTCCAGTTTTGGTAATGAATTATTTAATATGTGTGCTGGGATAACTGTATAAAATTTTGGCATTTTGAATAAATAGTAATGTTGTACAAAGCCAACTGTTTTAGTTTCAAACAGTACAAAAGATAAGTATTAAGAAAAGAAATAAGAATTCCTTTTGAATCCAGCAACAGATTTCTGAGCCATATACTGTATTATAAGACACTGTCAATGTGATTAATTTAATCATGCTTTTCCTGGCAGTTGAGAACATTCCATCCTTGTATCTTTCCCATTTGACACTCAGACACACATTTTCCTCCAAAGGTTTCCAGTCAGAAAAAAAACACTAAATAAAAGTGTTGCTTTTATGATTTTAAGATTTAATTTCAAACTGAGGATTTACTTTATATAATCGATTGTTTATGCTAAAGAAAAGTTATTATCCTCAATTAAAAGCTAAATATCATCTCAAAATCCATCACAAGAAAGTTCTAAAAGACCATGGGTGTCCCAAAACAGCTTAAGCATGGCTTCTACTTAACCATCCAGGGGACGGTAGAGGACAGCAAGACCTGGAGGAAAACATGGGGTCGCAATGGGTCGGACACAACTTCATGACTAACAATAACAAATACTTAACCAATGACTCCACTTTTAAATACTTGCTACGCATGTCAGTGATTATCTTGCATACAACTGGAGTAATTTTTCATCATAAATTAACATCCTAAAGAACATTTCAAAATTTCATTTTAGGTTCTTCCATCTTTAATATGCCAATCTTATTTATAATGTTATTAGAATTTAAGGAAATTCACCAAAGGAAAATTTCCCAATTTCTTCATTGCCATGCAGTCATCTGCCACTCAAAAAAACTGGGAGACTTGCGTGAATAATGTAGAAAGGAGAAGGACTCCTGTGGAAGAGTAACTAAATAAGTTTATTTGTTTATTACTGGTAACTTAACTATGGAATTAAATTTTCATACTGTCTTTATTTCTAAGGACTTCTACATTGTTTAGTGGAACTTTCTCAATGTCTTTAAAGATAGTTTGAAGAAATAATTAAAACTTTCATAAATTTATCTTGGGATCTAAGCTAGCTTCTTCAGGATGACACCAAGACTTGATATACTTTCGAAAAAAGAGGCTGACGTCGTGACGGCACGACGTGGGATCTTGGTGCTCCGAGATCGCAATTGATATTTCTGCCGCTGGACGGTCCATTTGGACCTAAACCGTCCCGCAGAGACGGTGATTGAGAAGGGCACCTCCTGCTGATCTCAGGGGCAAAACAAAGTCCCTGAAGGATCCAGGAATATCCTCTTTTTTCCCAGCGATAGAAACACAGCTAATGAAGCTGCTAAAGTTAGGACAGCTCCGGAACAGGAAGAAAGCGAAAAGAGAAAGTGTGTCGAATTGGTGAGGAAATTTTATTATTAGAAAAACAGATTACCCCCCCCCCAAAATTAAGTTAAATTAAAATTGAAGATAGAAGACAGTAAGTGACAAAATTAATCCACATTAAACTTAGTGTGTTATCCTGTTTCTATTTTTTTTCATGGATGGAATTTTTGCAAAGGCTCCCTATTTTTTAAACTGAATGGATTAATTTTTTCTTCTTTTTTTCACTTTTGCTTACATCTATGGATTAAAATTTT
This sequence comes from Thamnophis elegans, assembly GCF_009769535.1. Taxonomy (NCBI): domain Eukaryota; kingdom Metazoa; phylum Chordata; class Lepidosauria; order Squamata; family Natricidae; genus Thamnophis; species Thamnophis elegans. The sequence goes on along the minus strand of NC_045541.1, from coordinate 794,501 downwards.
CCTTTTTTTATAATGCTTGATTGGGTTGATTGGATTAAGGGGTTTTTCCTTTCTTAATCTTGGAATATAAAGAAGATAATAAGAAGGATTATAATGAGGGTTGTAACAAAAGGAGGAAAAGCAGTTACACTGCCACATAGAGGCCGGAGGCTGGATACATTGTTTTTTCTTCTTTCTGTTTGATCACTTGAGATTCAAGGTTCTTTGAGTTTGTTTGAGTGATAGTAGGAAGAGCACAAGTTGTTTATACAGGTGCTTTTTGAGAGTTCTATCACTAGCAATTGGAGGGAAGACAACATTTTGACTTGAAAGATAATAAATGAAGCTGTTTGAAGTTTATTAAAATAGCCTTGAATCCTATAGTGGCATTGCCTGCAAAATTGGAACAATAGCGCAGCAAGAAAAAGAAACTATAACATTGCAAATGTTAGATTGCAAATAGATTGCAAATCTATTACTTGTGACACAGAGAATTGAAAAGAGATGGGAGAATATGGAATATAAAACAGAAAAAATTGATGGAAAAACTAAGGATGCTTATCAAATGAAGAATGTGGAAGACAGACTTCAAAAAATGGAAGAAAAAAATCAGCAAAGAGATAAGAAATCTGTGGATACTGACAACGAAAGGGAGTGTGGTTGGTAATGGCAAGAGCGGAATATGGAAAGCGGAGATAGATGGATTGAAGCTCTACCCCAGACTTCAAAGCACAGAAGAAGAAAAGAGAGAAAAATTGATGGAGATAATGAGAGAAATCTTGAAAGAAGCACCAGTGATAACCAAAGATAAGCTGATGGAAAGAGCAGATTCTGGGTTTTGAGTTTTTATGAGATACAAAAGGAACATGTTGCGAAGAGAGGTTCACACAAGATTTATTAAGAAAGTAACTAGAATATTAATGCTACAAATGGTAAGAGATATAAGATTGCACTATTACTGGAAAAATACAGGTTGATGCAATGAAAACGCATAATAAAAACTAAGCTAAATTTAGTTTACTAGTAGTATGTATAAAATGAAGTGACAATAGCTATAATTAAATAATGATTAATAATGATAACAATACATATAGATATATTACTTTGATAATATGAAATTTTATATAAACAACACATGGAGAATATGAGAGGAGATTTAAAAGCTTTATCTAGAATATGTTATAAAGATGTATTGTGATTGGACAATTTTAGGATGATTTAATAGAATTGTGAAGTTCCCAAGAGCTGACCTAATTAATTTACAAGCCTTGAAACAAAGTTTTTAAAAAACCCATTCATTTATTAGGACTAACATCTTGGCAAGGACTTCTGTGGAGCCTAAATTGGCTTTGACTTAATTGCATATGAACTTTACTCCTCTATCTCCTCCTTTCTATGATGCGTCATAGATCATATTCAGGAACTAGGTTGTAGAAATATGAGATCCAACTCTGGCCAAAGGTATGCATGGAATCCTCCCTCGAATGCCAACCTGATAATAGTCATGGCAACACTTTAGAAGTTGACATCCGGCTCCCCTCACTCTCTGAAAGCAATCTGTTTGACAAAAAGACAATTTGAGTACAGGTACATAATATAGGGATGTGTTCCTCCCCCAGGTTTGTCTGGATTTTCTGCATGGAATTCCGCTATAAGACAATCAGCCTGGATATTCCTACTTTTTACCCAAGATGCCTCTAATAAGGGGTAGCCCTTCCACTTGATTAAGTATTGGAGTTGTCTCTTGTGTCACTTCGAATCGAGGATTTGTTGAACTTCATAATGGGGTTGCCCCCCTATGACCATAGAGCCTGGGAGATCATGGGGTAGTGGTCTCAGAGTGGATCCAATCATAGGTTTCAATAGGCTACTATGAAACTCTGGGTGTATCTTCCGCAACAATCGAGGTAGTTTCAATTGCACTGTAACTGGGTTGATGATCTTTACTATGGGGAATGGTCCCATAAACTTTGGCCCCAGTTTCTTGCTAGGCAGTTTTAATCTCAAATATTTTGTGGAGAGGTAAACCTTCTCTCCCATCCGGAATGGCTGTTGCAGAGCCCGGTGTTTATCTGCTTGTTTCTTATAGGTTTGTGCCGCTTTAGTGGCACAGATGGTGCAGCTTTTCACGTAACTATCCACATCTTTCTTTATGCCAGGCCACCAGAACTGCCTCTGGGCTAAGTGTAAAGTCTTTACGAACCCAAAGTGGCCTGCTGGTTTGGCATCGTAACTCCACTGTACAACTAGGGTACGTAGGGATTCAGGGACGTAGAGTGTTGTCCCCTTCCATGCAAGCTCATCTCTTTTCGTCAAGATGTGTTGGTTGTTTTGCTAGCAGTTTGGTTTGGAGTCTGCTAGCAGTTTGGTTTGGAGTCTTGTGGTTAGATCGCTTGCAGGTTGGCCTTGCCGGTCATGGCACTGCCACCTGGTGGTTACTTGGGCAGCTGTTTGAGTAGAGGGAATGATGGCGTCCACTAGGTGCTCCTGTTTGCAGTTGTACTGAGGCATGCGGGAGAGGGCATCAGCGAGAAAGTTCCTCCTGCCTAGAATGTGCTTTAAGACAAAATCAAAACAGTTGAAGTAATTGAGCCCATCGGACTTGTTTGGGTAATAGTTTCCTTGGGGTCCTAAGTGCCTCCAGATTTTTGTGGTCAGTGCAGACTTCAAACGGTTTCTAGCTCCCTTCCAACAGGTGTCTCCAAGTTAGCAGTGCCCATCTCACTGTGAACGCCTCCTTTTCCCATGCGGCCCATCGTCTCTGTGTCAGTGAACTTGCAGGAGGTGTAGATGCAGGGTTGTAAGTTTCCTTGGTTGTTCCTTTGGAGTAGCACCACTCCCACTGCCATGTCGCTGGCATCTGCCTGGATCACGAAGAGTTATTCGAGGTCAGGATGCTTCAGCAGCAGCTCCTTTGCAAACATTTCTTTTAGTGTTTCAAATGCCTTTTGGCAGGTTAGGTCCCACTGTAGAGATTGTCCCAGATGAGGTTTTGTTCCTGGGCTCCCTGTCTTCAGGAGGTCTGTCAGGGGTTTCGCAATCTTCGCAAAGGAGGGAATGAATTGCCTGTAGAAGTTTGTGAACCCTTGGAAGCTTTGTAGCTGTCTGCGGGTGCAAAGGGGTTGTCAGCTTATGACGGCTTGCACTTTCGCTGGGTCCATCTCTATTCCCTCATTTGACACTCGGTAACCCAGGTAGTCTAACTGTGCACGGTGGAATTCAAGGTGGCGCAGTGGTTAAATGCAGCACTGCAGGCTACTGCTAGATCAGCAGGTCAGCGGTTCAAATCTCACCGGCTCAGGGTTGACTCAGCCTTCCATCCTTCCGAGGTGGGTAAAATGAGGACCCGGATTGTTGGGGGCAATATGCTGACTCTCTGTAAACCGCTTAGAGAGGCCTGAAAGGCCTATGAAGCGGTATATAAGTCTACTGCTATTGATACCTTGACATACAGGTTGGCTACAGAGAATAGAGAAGTTTTTCCAGTACTTGGCGAACCAGGGGTACGTGGTCGTCTATGGTCTCAGTGTAGATAAGGATGTCATCTAGGTAGACGAGGACCCCCTTGTAGAGGTGCTCGTGCAACACCTAATTTATTAACTGCATAAATATCACTGGGGGGCCCTGCAGTCCAAAAGGCAACACTTTGAATTGAAAGCTCCCTAGGGGGCAGTTGAATGCTGTTTTCCACTCATCTCCCTCTCTGATACATACTTGGTAGTATGCTTCTCTGAGTTTGGTGAAGACTTTTCTCTTGGCCAGATGAGATAGCATGTCCTTCATGAGGGGGACAGGGTATAAGTTGTGTATGCACACACCATTTATCCCTCGAAAGTACACAACCTCATAGTTCCATTTTTTATTTTTTTTAAAGGACTAGTGCCGTAACCCGTGGCTTGGCTGGCTCAATGAACCCCCTTACTAGGTTTTTGTCTATGTATTTGCGCATCTCTTGCATCTCCCGGGGTGTCATGGTGTACAGTTTGGGCCTGGGTAGTTTTGCTCCAGGAATGATTTCAATGGCACAGTCTGTCTCCCGGTGGGGAGGTAGAACATCGCACTCAGCCTCACTGAATACTTCAGCGAGGTCCTGATATTACATCAGAATCAGTTCGGCCTCTTAAGTTTTGTCAGATGTGGTTGCCAGTTGTTTTTGTGGGCTCTTTTGGGGCGTTTCCAGCTTGTGTGGAGTTTCTGCTTGCTTGTGTGGGAGGGGTTGGGGGCCCCTTGATATCCTAAGTCTGCGGGTACCCTCTTGCCACCAGATGGTCGGTCCCCACTTGTCTAGCCAGGAAAGTCCCAGTATGACTGCGTCTGTTATTTTGGGGGCTATTATGAATCGAATTACTTCCCAGTGATCCACTATTTCTAGTCTCACTGGTTCAGTTAGGTGGGTGACATAGGCTCCTCCCATTAGGACCCGTCGACCTGCTCATATCGGACCGGGTGGGACAGTCTTTTTCCTCTGATCCCCCATTTCAGGACTGTGGTTAAGTTGATCAAGAGCCAAGGTGGCGCAGTGGTTAAATGCAGCACTGCAGGCTACTGCTAGATCAGCAGTTCAGCGGTTCAAATCTCACCGGCTCAGGGTTGACTCAGCCTTCCATCCTTCCGAGGTGGGTAAAATGAGGACCCAGATTGTTGGGGGCAATATGCTGACTCTCTGTAAACCGCTTAGAGAGGCCTGAAAGGCCTATGAAGCAGTATATAAGTCTACTGCTATTGTGCAGCCTGAGTCTATTAAGGCTTGAAAATTCCCCTGGTTTTCTGTTTTGGGGGCTTTGAGGCATATTGGAAAAAGGAAAGGGTGAATTGATTCACTCACCATTGGGTCATTTTCTCCCTCGTCCTCACTGTCATGATTCATATGATTGTTGTTGCCTGGGGTTCCACCACTTTCGCCTGAGGGGGAAGGGGCCTCTGCAGCCTGGAGGGCTTTCCCGGATGTGTTGGTGGTCCGTTTATGCCCTCATTCTAGTTGTGCCCTGGGCTTGGTCTGGGCTTGGTTTTGGGGCTGGGGTTGGGCATGCAGCAGACTTCGAGGGAGGGCTGGTATCAGGGCCTGCTGTGGTGCTGTGGTTCCCCGCCAGCTGGGTAGTCTCAGTTCAGGTTGACCTCTCTCTTGTGTGTCCGGTTGCTTTCTCATGTCGTTGGCATGCAGACCGCTGTCGACTTTTGTTGCTACTCGGAACCACTCAGAGAGTTGATTTGGGGTGTCACAGTATGCAGTTACCTGGGCAATTTGCTTCTCCAGGCTTGTTCTGAAAAAATGCACCAGCAGCCGCTCTGGTAAAGGGGGTAGCCTTCCTATGACCCTCCTAAATTCACAGATGTGCTCTTTGATGGGGCGGCCCCTCTGCTTTAGGTTGCTGAGTTCCTCTTCCGCATATGGGTCCTCCTCCTCTCCACAAATCTGGCCTCTAGCAGTTGCAGGAAGTCATCTATGTCTTGAAGTTGGGGGCTCTCCTCTTGTGGAGGGCTGCTAGCCATTCCCTTGCTTCTCCCTCTAGACCCTGTGCAATGGTATTCACCATGGCTTTGGGGGATGGGTAGAGGTGCCCATAGCGTTCTAGGTGGATATCAGCTGAATCAAGGAATAGGGCTAGCTGGTCTGAGTCTCTGTCAAACTTTCCCCTGAATTGGGGTGGGTCATTCAGCCCTACTCCTCCAACCTCCTGTTGGCCTCTGTATGCTTGCACCTGATATGGCTGGTCATCTTCTTCACCCGTAGTTCAGAGAGGGAAGGGGTTACTTGCTCTTGGCAGCCTGCCTGCTTCATGGGAGAGGCACTGGTCACGTTTTGGCCTTCTTCTCCTTCTATCGGGAGAGGGAGGGGGCTGCACTCCAGTCTGCATTTCCTCCCTTCAACAGGATCAGATGTCCCTCCCCTCTCTTTTGGGCGGCATGATGGACCCTCAACATGAAGGGTGGCTCGGTCAAAATCCTCCCTCAGTTGCTCTTTTGCACTTCCTAGGGATTCCATCTGGGGCTTTGGGAGCCTGGCTTGTTTCCAGTCCCACCTCCAGTCCACCTTTGCCAGCTTGCTTGAGACCATTCCCTGTATCTGGGAATTGGGATAAGGGAACTCTACCTCAGCTGCCTTAGGGGTTAATTTCCAAAAGTACTCATCCTTTCTTGCTTCTGCTGCTGGGGAAGACATCACAGCATGGAAGCGTGGAGCTCTGATGGGGGGGGGGGGGGCTGGCCGACTTCCTCCCCTTGAAATCAGGCTTTCTTCCGATAATCCACCTTCTGCCATGGTTGCCTGATTTTCCCTCCAAGCACCTCAAATATTGAGGGAGTGCTCAGAGAGCCCGGGATTCAGGAAACCCGGAAATCTTGATAGATTTCTAAAAGTTCAGTTTAGGCTCTCTGTGAAGTTCCCAAGCGATGACCTAATTAATTTACGAGCCTCGAGACAAAGTTCAAAAAACCCCATTCATTTATTAGGACGAACATCTTGGCACGGACTTCTATGGAGCCTAAACTGGCTTTCGCTTAATTGCGTTTGAACTTTACCCCGCTATCTCCTCCCTTCTGTCATGCGTCATGCATCATATTCACGAACTAGGTTGTAGAAATGTGAGATCCAACTCTGGCCGAAGGTATGCATGGGATCCTCCCTCGAATGCCAACCTGATAATAGTCATGGCTTTAGAAGTTGACAAGAATGTTATCATATAATCCTATTCTAGATTTTGAGTATTATATATAAAAGGATATAAAAACAATTATAGTGAAATTAAGGTAGAGATATAATAATCATGACATACGTGAATATAGGTGAATTTAAAATATGCGATTTGATATGAAAAGCAGGTGATGACTATGGAAGAGAAGCATGGAAATACTGTAACCAACTGACACACTTTCTACCAATTTGTAACGGAAGATGGCTTTTTTTTATTTTTATGTTTGTTTGTCTTTGTTCAAAAATAAATAAAAAAGGTTTTTTTAGAAAAGACTTGCTGCGCTTTCCGTCAATGTCCAGTGCAGGTGGAATGAATGCTCTGCCCTGAGGCCATACTTACTTCTGGAAGTGCAGGTAATCCTCCCGTTGCCTTCGCCGAGGCACGTGCAATCCACCATCATCCAGCCCTGATAGGGCTTTTCCCAAACATCTCCAACAACATACGATGTCGCAGCTGTGTTATCATAGCATCGCTCAGCTAAGGGGAATTAATTTTCAAAGGTGAAAAAGAAAAATAACCTCGCAGCACTGTTTTCTTTACAATTTCATCAAGGAAAGAATTAAATTTCTTAATTAGGAAAAAAAAACGAAATGCTTCCATAATTTTTTGCATTTGGTTAAAAACACAGCATGCAGAAATTTGGCAATTCAATGAAATAGAATTTTTAAGTGTTTGCAACATTGGTTTGCTGACAGCTGTTTCATTTTATGCTCCTTTTGAAGGAACAGCTATATTTGAGTATATAACTATATATAGGGTTATATTTTGAAATGATCTGAAGAATTTTCTGTTATATCAATAAAGCACATCAAACTTTGGCGCATGACTCTCTTAACTAAGTATGCCCTTCCCTATCAAAAAAATCTAAAACCAGACAGCAGGGGACAGATTAACCTAGGCATCTTCTCTGTGGCATACTTGTATTCTGGATGAATTTGTTTATTATCTATGGAGAGATATTCAGGGATATTCAGCAGCAGGGATATGCAAAAGTCCAGGTAAATTTTGCTCATGTATGCATGTTTTGAGTATTTTTATATATCAACTGAAACAAAAATTTAAAAAATGTTATCACAAAGAGTCACCTGAAATTGCAACTGAAATACTTTTGATCTCTGAAATGCATAAAAGAAAACTAAATCATACCAACTGGTTTGCAAGTCCATTCACCCTTTCCATTGCCAAGACAGACGCATTCTAACATGAAGCCTCCTGTCTCATGCGGCCTGCGCCAGGTATCACCAATTTTGTAAGACTGGCCACCTTCATGACATCGATCTGAAAAACAAAGCATAGGAAGCTGTTTTTTCAAGTGATGTATCTACTTGAATGTAGCGTACGTAATAGTTCAGCAACTCTTTAAGATTGCCCAGTTATATTATAATAAAGTCTTGGATCCCTTCATCCATTTCAGCATTGGACAATCCTTCATAATGTGGACAGCCATGAAAAGCAGCGAGTTTCTTTTCCAATATGAATGTCCCTGGAGCAGCGATGGCGAACCTTTTTTGGCTCACATGCCATAAGCGGGGGGAGCACAGGAGAGTCATGCGCGGGAGTGCCACGCCCATAATGCAATGCGCTATACCCCCAAGTGTGCATTCGCGCATGACAGGCATGACCCTCCCATTTTTTGCATGCTTTTTTCGCCCTCCCCAGGCTCCAGAGGCTTTATAGGAGCCTGGGGAGGGCGAAAACAGCCTCCCCCGCCCCACCCCACCCCGGAATGCAAAAAGCCGGCTCTACAGGCAAACCGGAAGTTCGGGGACAGACTTCCGGTTTGCTCGTAGGGCTGGTTTAAGCCCTCCGGAGCCTTCAGGGGCCTTCCAGAGGTTTCCCTGAAGGCTCCGGAGGACAAAAAATGACTCAACAGACAAACCAGAAGTCACTTCCGGTTTGCTCGTAGGGCTGTTTTCAGGGGCCTCCGGAGGCTTCCGGTTTGCTCATAGGGGCATTTTTTGTCTTCCAGAACCTTCAGGGAAGCCTCTGGAAGACCCTGAAAGCTCCGGAGGGCTTAAACCGGCCCTACGAGCAAACCAGAAGTCCATCCTCGAACTTTCGGTTTTTCCATAGGGCTGATTTTTTGCACTCTGGTGGCTTCAGGGAGGCTCCGGAGGGCCTCCAGAGAGGGAGGCTCTTTTTGCCCTCCCCAGCCTCTTATAAAGCCTGGGGAGGGCAAAAAATGGCTTTAAAAAAGGCTGGACTCAGCTGGCCAGTGCGCACATGCCTCACGTGCCCTGACAAATGGCTCCACATGCCACCTGTGGCACGTGTGCCATAGGTTCGCCATCCTGGCCGTAGAGTCTAATAACTATAACATGCCATTTTCCTCTCGTTTCAGAAGTCTTCCTAATTTATTAGAGATGTTAAAAACATTTGGATTATAAAGTATAGAACTATAAGAAAAGTTGAACTGCACTTCCCTTCATCTCTCATATTGACTATACTAATTAGGATTGCTAGAAATTTAGGTCAGACATTTGGAGTCATCTGCAGAACAGTTTCATCCTTGCTTTACAATTAGGTCAAAGTTCTGACATGTAATAATGAAAAATACCACATTTTTCAGACTATAAGATGCTCCAGACTCCATCACTAGAGAACACTGCAGCCTTTGCTGCCAAGCAGCTGGTTGGCAATTGGATTTGCCTCTGGAATACCTCCAATTATTTGTTCTAGCCACGGGGATCACCGCCACTGCCCATTCGCTTCAAGTGGCGGCGAATGGTGGGGCAGCGAACAGGCAGCAGTAATAGGCGGCAATCCCCACTGCCTAGAACAGCTGATTGGCACCGCACTAACACCACCACCGCCGCTGCAATATTCGCTCTATAAGATGCATAAACATTTCCACCCACTTTTGGGAGGAGGGGGAAGTGCATCTTATAGTCCAGAAAATATGGTAGTCTTTCAAGAAAAACATTCACAGAGCAGTTCCACAAAGCTCATGGCAGCTACATAGATACAGGCTCCAGTTTATGTACAATATATCAGAATTGAACCGAAGGCAGCCTCAAGTCATAAGAGTTGGAGGGGGAAATCTAGCACTACCTTGAATCCTGTTTATTTCAGCCTTCTTCCACATTCTCCTTTTCTTCATGCAGGAGAAAAACTCAGGTATAAGCTACACACCTATTCATAATGTCAACATGCAGCAAATATCAGTGGTCTCATTTTACAGTGGTCTCTCTCTCCCTCCCTCGTGATTGAACTTTGCCACAGACAAATTTCTTACAATTATGCAATATTATGTGTGGTACCTACTTCTTCTTATTGTGGAAACCACTAGATTTTGTGACATTCCAGCAACATGAGTATAAGGATTAACACCATCATCTAAGCATCTCAGTGGAGGATTTAATACATACTTGCAATAGTGCAACTGATTCTTGCACGCCCAGCGCCAATACAAGTACAGTCCCAGATCATGGAATCCTTTGGGCGTTCATAGGTTTCCCCTACTTGATAAGTAGTCCCAGTGAATTTATCGAAACAGGTTTCTTCCGCTGTGTACAAAGAAGGGGAAAAAAATCACCACAGATAAATCTACCACTTGCAGCTTCTAATCTCCTTTCCCTATCTCATTCCTAGTGGCCTACACACAAAAATTAATGGTGGCATTGACTGCTATTGTTATCAGAGTGGCAAGCAGAAGCTTTTTGGATGCTAATGATGTAGCTAAAGACAAAGAATAGGAGAGGTGCTTGGACCAATGAAAGAAGAAAGACAACTAAAAAAATCCATGTTAACAGTAGAAGGGAATCTCCAGGCAATTGGAACATTTGTATAAAAGCACATTTTTTAAAATAAGTGGAGAAAATAATAAGAAAATGCATTTGACTAAGAGATACAGGATAGACGTGTGGAAAACCAAAGTTCAAATATTTGGTCAAATATTTAGTCCCTTACTAGATTAGATTATAGGAACCAAGTAAATGTCTTGTTATCCAAAGGGCTGTCAGGTGAGTCTGTCAAGATGAATTGAAACTGGAGGCTACCCTGCTATCATGGTTAAACAATTTCCCAATGAAGTGTTCTTATTTGCCTCCATACAAGGAAAGAGATCCATTACGGCACTTTGCCCTTAAGAGACTTTCCAGGCAACAGAGATGGTATTCTTGCCCAAGTTCTAGTCACTTTAACGGGCTCTACATGGGGTTGCCCTTGAAGTGCATCCGGCGGCTACAGCTAGTCCAGAATGCAGCCGCGCGAGTGATAGTGGGCGCACCGCGGTTCGCCCACGTTACACCCGTCCTCCGCGAGCTGCACTGGCTACCTGTTGGTCTCCGGGTGCGCTTCAGGGTACTGATGACCATCTTTAAAGCACTCCATGGTAGTGGATCTGGGTACTTGAGAGACCGCCTTCTGCCGATTACCTCCCTTCGACCGATTAGATCGCACAGATTGGGCCTCCTCCGGATTCCATCTGCCAGTCAATGCCGACTGGCAACCACACGGAGGAGAGCCTTTTCTGTTGCAGCTCCGACCCTGTGGAACGACCTCCCCGTTGAGATCCGTACCCTCACCACTATCCAGACCTTCCGCGCAGCCCTCAAGATCTGGCTCTCCCAGCAGGCCTGGGGATAGGTTCCCAATTACCCGCCCGAGTGTTTGATTGCTGAATGAAAGTTGTGTTTTTACTATTTTTTCTTTGTTCACATACTGTTCTGTTTTTGACACTGCACCCCCCTCCCTTGTGGTTGTAAGCCGCCCTGAGTCCCCTCAGGGAAAAGGGCGGCATATAAATCCCAATAAAACTCTAAAACTCTATAAAACTCTACTTTATGGAGAAGAGAAAATGAGAGATGTTATTAAAATTGTTCCCCAAAACTCTTTATCGCTGTAGAACTCAGAAGGCCCATAAGCAGGTATAGAAGCCAGATTGGCAACAGCACATTTTGACAGAGCACATTATCAAGAAGGCAAGATAGGCAAATCGTGTAGCAATAAATGAATAAAAACTATTTTCTCCTGCTGCTAAATTGCAATCTCAGTAGCCATCAGGAAATTATTTCTGCCAGGCGGGAAAAAAAAGCTTTTATAAGACAATATTGGAGCCCACAGAGACATGGTGTGATATATTTACAAGCTAGGTGAATAGATAACATTACTTATTGTTATGCAAGTCTGTTGTCTGATGTCGGATTAATCTGGTTCTACGGGATTAGTTTCAACTTTTAAAATATGAATGTGTGAGCAGGATGTTAGAAGCTATGCTCCCAATTTACACATCCTTTTTAGACCTTCCCATGATAGCTAATTCATTTCAGTAGATTGCCTAGATGAGTCTAGTAAATATATATTTTTATAGGGGAAGCAATAAATGCCAGCCATGTTAAAAGAAGAGATAGTATGGCTTCAAGAAACCCACAGGAGACGTTGAGTTCTTAAAAGCAATCAATCAGTTGCTAATATCCCCTAAGGGACTATTTGTGCAGTTGATGCAATGCAGCTCAGACATCCTGGAAGAAACAGACTCTCTGGACCTCTTTTAGTCTGGGCACAAGCCTGGATATATGGTCAAAACATGGTCTCCTTCATGAGTCAGCCATGAAGATTGGGAAACCAAGGCAGAGTGCTGTAGTGACTCAGTTCCTGCTGACAGACTGACACATCCAAGGCGTGTCAGGTTGGGTTCAAAGTAGACAAGATGGCAATTGCAATGGAGGAGAGCCTTCCCTGTGGCAGCTCCGACCCTCTGGAACGAACTCCCCGTGGAGATTCGTACCCTCACCACCCTCCAGACCTTCCGCATAGCCCTTAAAACCTGGCTGTCCCGACAGGCCTGGGGCTAAAGACCTTAACCCTGCCCGAATAGTATGAATGTTGTGCTTTTAATGATGTATTGTCTTATATGTAACTTGGTTTGTCCTCCCCTCCCCCTGAACTGTGAGCCGCCCTGAGTCCCCCCAGGGAAAAGGGTGGCATGCAAATAAAGTATCTTATCTTATCTTATCATCCTTGCCTATCCAATGCCTATCCTTTATTCGTATGTACAATATGTACACGTGAATATCTACAAAAGGTAAATCTTGGGCTTCACTTCTAAATTATCATCCTACATGTTTTGACACAGATAACCTCAGATATTTAAATGAGATTATACATCTCTTGCAGGACAATGAAGCACTGAGGAGCAATTCTGCTAAATACAATGTTAGAGAGAGAATGTGGGAGGTGATGCTCACGGAGGGGGAGATGGCGGGAAGGACCCTAGGCAGCAGTGTGGAGGGAGCAGACTCCAGAAAGGGGGGGGGGGAAGACAAGAGGTGGCACAACCTGTTTCTAAGCACAAGGTAGCATGAACATATTGCTTCCTATTACCACAATGTTTCTGTAGTGACACGCAAAGTGTTTGAAATCTGTTGTAATTTCCAATCATTATTTTACTCTATAATTATATAGAGTTTTATTATTCTATCTTATTGTATCTCCAATGCGGTATTACTTTTTTAACATGGGGACATGAAAATTAATAAATTTAATTTGTTTAATAACTTCTTTTAGTAGCACAAGAAGAATTTTTTCTTGGTCTTGTCAATTTTTGGATATTCTTTTTCCTTTGCTTCAAAATGTTTTCCACAGCAAATCTGACCCGCCAGATTTTTTTCCCTCCTCCAGTCTTTTTGCAGCATTTTCTCTAACATCCCACCTTACGTGGGGGTGTCCTTCCGTACACTGTTATCTGCAGAGCATTAAGACTGTGGCTTCCTTCTGACAAGGCAAAGCCAAACCTTTTCACAAAGCCAAACAGAAGAGCTTAAGGGGACCAAGGGGGCCTCTTCAGAGCACACAGCACCCTCCGAAGGTTCCTCTTAAAGTTACGTAAAGCAAGACGTCCAGGGACAAAGCTTTCTTAAGAGACAGTTTACCTCCTGCTACACTCAGCTGTAATGGGCACAAAGAATGACCGCAGGGGGAAGAGCAGCTACTAACAGTCCGATAAAAGGACCGAGTCCAGACTGGAAGCTGAGAAAGCACCTCTGAGACAAGACTCTCACTCGTTGTCATGAAGATGAAGGGAGGGGGGGGTGCATTTAGACTTGTAAGAAGATTCTGCGTTTATAATCTTATCGTAAAATGACTTTGATTTCCTAATCTGCTCTACCTCTACATTGACAATATCTGTCTGTACAATGGTAAGGATATGTCAAGCAATTCAAGTCCCTCGGAATTCTCCTGATTAAAAGTAAGGGCACCAGAGAAGCCTTGATATAAATTATCTGTGGGTCACAGAATCCCCCCCAGGATTTTCTACAGTCGTTGGGGGCTTCCAGTTGTAATCACAGAAATCTACTGATAGATTAACCCATGCTAGCAGTTCTTGAGTCGAATTCGTGTGAAAACTACAGTAGGAACCAATTTCCTACCTAACCAATTTTGTTGTATTTATTTTGTACAATGACAATAAAGACCATACCAATAAAGAAATAATCTGTTTCATAAAATAATGCAAGGTTTTTCCAGGGTATTCCCAATCTGCAGTAGACAGGAACAGTCAGAAATTGACAGGCTTGGAGACTAAACTGAAAAAATACAGTAGGAGTAATCTTCTTCAGAGGGAGAAATGTTACATGTGGACGCTGTCTTTTCCAAGAACTAAAAGCCCAGGATATTTCCATCCATGTAAATATCTACTTTTCATTTTAGGGGGAAAAAAGGTGTTCTTGGCCAGAGGCTTGTCAAGAGACGCATCCAACTTACGCTCCGGTTTGCTTTCACAGTTGAATCCTCGGCTGCCTCCATAGCAAGTACAGACCAGGGTGCTCCCCAAGTAAATGCGCTCCCACTGCTGGTTGATCTGGTAATGTTGTCCATTGTCATAGCATCCCTCTGAGAAAGAAAGAAAGAGCACTGTTTAATTGCATCCTATCATTGAGACCAAGCGTGGCTCTCCTGGTGAGGAGAAGAATGTGGGGAAGAAAGCAGTGTCAGCCCCTAACATGCATGGAATAGACATTAACTCCTGGCCAGACATTCCTTATACATCTTGAAACTTCGGTGTAATTTAATATTAGATGCAGGCAACTCAAGACTGGAGTTAAACACAAAACAGCTCCATCCGTCTCTTGTTTAACCATGTTTTAAATGTACAGGATTAAACCACAAGAGATTTTTCATTCTGGAGCAGCATGTTAACAGCTGGAAAAGATTGCTCAGCTGGGAGGCTTAATCCAATGTTTCATGAAAGTCGATGGAAAGACCCCAGAAGATTTGAAAGAAACGTTGGCTCCCTTCCCTAAGCAGATTTATTCTTGCAAAGTAGAACTAGTCCCTCTCTTTTTTAATTTCCAAGCCTTTCCCCCACATTTACAGTCTTATCATTTCCTGAGATAACTTTAGCTTTAATGGAAAATCATACTTTCTAAACAATTTTAAAGTGTTATTTCAGCATCTCTTTTCTCAATTCACATACAGATTTTAAGATGAAAAAGTATGTTCTATACTTTTCAAAATTAATTCAAACACCTTAATTTTAAAGTCTGTTTTTATAGCAGGAAAGATGTTTTCCCCTCTTTTACTTTCAAGTCAATCATAAGTAATATAGAAATTTTTGGTTCCAGTTCTTCTGTCAGAGAAGAGAACAAATAGAAAGTTATCCTTTCTAGATTATCCCATTTTTTCTCTTTACCTGGTATAGCTGCAGTGAAAAAATTGAATGCTAACTTATACTCTTCTTGAGAAATGCCTGGATTTCAGGAAAATTAATTTATCCTAAACAAGCAAATGTATGTGAAAGAGAAAAAGGCCAGGACAAGAATCCCTTTTCTCAGTAATGAAGAATATAACAGACCAGGGAACATAAAAAATCAATATATATGGAAATAAAGTTTCCACCAGCAGGCCCTGAAATACGGAATTTAACCACCAAGAGTCCATCTCCAACTGGATTAAAAAACAAAACCAAAAAAAGTTGCTTTCTCAACATCTTCACCCAATTTGCCAATTCTGATGAGATAGTTTTGCTTCTCACTGGTGTCAATGGAAAAAATAAAAATTAAGAATTACCACCCCAGCCACAGCAAACTGGCAAAACTTGGGAAGCGGCAAATCTTTTACCAGACTTGCCCAAGTGGAGGGTGCCCAATCTAATCAGAAGGCATTCAGTATTCAGAATAATTATCTTGGGGCTCAATGCAATATATACTCCAACAATAAATCTTTAATTAGGCTTGAGTCTCAAAGGAAGCTGAAGCTTGAATTCCTTGGCAGAAAAACTGGATATAACTGCAGTAGCCAAGAGGATTCCCCTCTCGACAACCCGGTTCAGTTCAATTAATCTGAAAATTCCCTGGAAAAGGCTGTTGCACTGGAAGCGTCCCAGCTGCCCAGCCTTCTCGCATCCAAGGGTCCCTGGTGGATTATCAAACTGGCAAAGCTAACTGGAGACAGGAGACCACAAGGGAAGTAACTCCCGCACCATTAAAAGGTTGTCCTAAACTGCTTTAACAGCCTGCAAGACCCTTGGACAGGCGTCGCTGAATCCCTACCTAAAGTTCAGTCCCCAAATTCTTCTCCCCATCATCCCTTTGGTTTTTGGCAAACTTTTCTTCCTCTCAATCTGGTGATTCCATGTGTTGGACCACCCGAGAAGACTCCAGGAAGAGCCATTCACCCGTTATCCCTAGAGTACGTCTTATCCCTCCCCCCCCTTCACAACCGCCCAACGTTACGACTTTCGGCGCGCCCCCCCTGAGGTCCGGTGTGGGTTTGATCCAAGCGTGGCTGGTCCCGTTTCCTCTCCCGAGAAGCCGCTCCGGCTCACCCCAGAACCACTCACGCTTGTTGTGGCCGGCGGGCAGGGCGGGCTGGACGATCTGCTGCGCCTGCCTCTTGCTTTTCCCCCCGCGGGGCTGAGAGCCCCCGGCCGCCGCGCCCGAACAAAGGCTCAGCAGCACCAAGAGCACCGCTCGCTTCCATCGGCCGCCCGGCATCTTGGGAAGCTGTCGGGAGAACCAGCGGCTCTTCTTTGAACCCGGAGGCGAAGCGGTCGATCAATGCAGGGAAACGGCGGCTTCTCCTCTTGCCGCCTCTCCGCTTCTCCACGCTGACGGAAGCCCTGCAGGCTGCGAGAAGGGCAGAGCGCTGGCTCGCACCGGGCTTATATAGCATTCCCAGCCCCCAGGACCCCCGCCGGGCGTCGCAGGGGAAGAGGAGGAGGGTCTCGCCGGAGGCAGCCCTTCGGACGGCAAGGCCTGCCCAGTTGGCGTCACGGCCCGGGAGTCGCCCCGCAGAGCGAACAAAGGTCTCTCCTCCGAAAGCCTCGAGCGGGGCTGAGCCGAGTCTCTCTGGCTCGGCTCTTGCGGCAGTTCAGCCAATGTGGCCAGCCGGTCATGTGTGGACCCTCCGGGGTCAGCCAGTCACGGGGACTTGATTCGAGTTCTAGGGAAACTGAGGACTGGAGCCTCGCTTGCAGTGCAGAAAGATAACTCGGCTTACAGGAACAACAGCTTCCCTCTTAAACCTGCAGTGACACCTTACATACACCAAGGTGTAATGATCGGTCACGGGGAGGTAGATAGCCAATAGCTTTAATAGACTTAGTTCAAACTGGGATAATATTTCCACTCCCATTTACGGCAATTTATTCACTCAAATCTCAGTTCAAAGCCTCAAAACCTGTTTGCGTAAGTTTCCAGTTCTATCTCTCTTTCTCTCTTCCCCCTTTTCTATTCCTCTCTCCGTGGGATTCTTTTTCCTTTGGTGGAGGTTTTTTTTTTATGTCTGTCGGTTTTCATTTGTTTGTACTGAGAAAGTGGAAGCATGAATGGATGTATAAAAGGAATAAAAGACAAAAGGAATAAACAATAATGCCCAACATCATTAAATTACAATGCAGGGGAAAAAGATGGAGTATTATTGCTTTTATTTATCCTATGATTATCCCTGAGTGATTTGTGATGATTGCATTTTATGATTATCATGATTTATCACTTGTTGCTTATATGTAGACAGAGCTTCTGCACCGGAAACAAATTCCTTTTGTGTCCAATCACAATTGTCCAATAAAGAATTCTGTTCTATGTATGGGGAATGGGAGGTAGGGAACATAATCAGAGAATTATGGAACAGTGTAGCTCAGAGTGAGCTAAAGCTTATGAGCAATATTGAAAACAATAAAAAGAAACTAACACCTCTAAAGTCCTCCAACTTTATGAATCTGCTCATCTATTAGGTTATTAGATTTGTATACCAAAGCTAAAAATTATTAGGCTGTAAACAGGCTGGGCAAACAGAGAGATGGTGGGACAAAGAACAGCTGCCAAATTAGATGTTCTCTACTGAGGAAGACAGCATTTGAAAGAGAAAAAAGATTCCCAACATCTTCATGGCCAACTTTATTTTATTCGTTCTGGTTCCTGGAGACAAATATGTCATTCACTCCCATTCTGAATTCCACCCTCTATGCGTATCATTGGAATGGGAGAGTGGTTTTTTTCTGCAGAAGGACACTCAGATAAAACTCACTGCATAACTCCTTGCTATCAGTATTTCTACATTCAGTATTCCAACATTTAGCAGAACGTCACAAGGCCACTCGTGGAAAAGGCTGCAAGGCTCATCACGCCGGTGCCACTCATATGCGCAATGGCACAATGTACCATGCGGGCTCGTCCTGCAAGCGGCACCAGCACAACGAGCCTCGCAGTGTCTGGCCGTGAGTGGCCACGAACAGCCGCAAAAGAAGTCAAGTAGCAGCGTAACAGGTGTCGGAGTGTGGGACGCATGGCTGCGGTAGTCTTAAGGTAAGTGGGTAAGACAACCCCCTCCCCCCCCCAAAAAAATAAGACTCAATATTTGGGGCTGAAAAGAAAATAAGACCAGGTCTTATTTTCAGGGAAACATGGTGATTATGGCTGAAGATTTGAATTATGTTTTACACCCAGCTTCTAACTAATCTAGATTTTTCCCACCAAAATCTTTCACTCATTGTGCTGTTTCTGTCGATTATTCCAGCTTCTCAAGATCCTTCTGAGTTTCGATAGGCTCCCAAATGTGCTTGATTTGTGTCCTCTCTCAATCTGCTGAATTACATTTACTAACTCATCATCAAAATCCCTTACAGCAGTGATTCTCAACTTGTGGTCCACAGACCCTCGGGAGGTCATCACAGGGGGTCCGCAAAGACTTGGAGAAATATTATGATATAATTCTTGAGTCTTGGGGGGTTCGTGGCTATGGTCCATGGCCACAAAAGGTATTTAAAGGTATGTGGGGAAGAAAAGATTGAGAATCGCTGCCTTAGAGCAATTAGTCTTTTTTTAAATTATCTAAATTATGCTATTGCACTTTACTGTAATAGATACTGTACTGTAATCTTAGCTACAGGCAAGTCTTACACACAAGTCCCATTGATTTCAGGAAAGTATGTTTAGAACTGCATTCTTGTTATATTTAGATTTCAGGTCAATGTCAAATTTAGATATTCACATCCATTTTACATCGAAACAACTTTCCCAGAGACGACCTGTCATGTTAACCATTACTTTGTATCAAAAGCCGTAATTAGAAGAAGAATGCTACGGCTTGACATTAGTTTTTCCTTTTTCCTATTTCAGGAGGTTTTTGGCGTCTGCTTTGGGGTCCTTCCCACTGTAAACCATGATTAATTATCCTGTTGTACCAATGAGGCTTCAGAGTAGCCACCACCTTCATTTTGGTGGTATGTTCAGGTCGATGAATAATCTAAATATTTAGCTGCCTTTCAGTGGTTATCTCCAACCATTAATGGAAATCATTCCTTTTTGTTTAGTCAAAATTCTTAGGCTTGAGGCAGACAGCCAGATTCATCTTTCTAAATGTTCTCTTCGCCCTTTAGAACCCTTGTTTGTTCTAGAAACCACCCCAGGCATACTTAAGACGTTCTCCTGATGTTGCCTTGCCCAATGGAATCATCTGCCAACAAAACTCTCACACAGTGGGATACATTTGCCTCTCTTGCTCACAGTGGGCAGCCTTATTTGCTTATGTGGGTGAGTGGGAGAATAATTTGTTCCATTGATTAAAATACTTAGGTCTGCATTGATGCCAGTCAGTATTCTGGACTAATATAAGTGACCTACTTTTTGTTTTCTTCAGTAATAATCTCACTATTTCCTTAGGGGAATTGTTTAATTTTGTTTCATCCACTGTCTCTTCCATGCTTGTCATTTGCAAACATTTCCTCTTTCTTTTGCTTCTCAATAAAAAGAGACACTACTGTAAGTGTTAGGGCCTGCAGAGCTGGCAGCAGAGCTGGCAGCAGACTCAGGCGATGAGGAGGAGGTTGGGGAGGAACATGGGCCCATCCTGGAGTCTGGGGATGACTCTGATGGGTGCCCTGCATCAGCAGCAGAGATGGAGCCAGCGTCAGGGTTCCAAGTAACACACACACACACACACACCCCAATGAATGAAGTTTCCTCAAAGTTCCATTTCATTAGAGATGTCATGTTGGCACATCTGGGAAAACCCGAATCTGAGAGTTCCGGGTCTTCCCCACGCAAAAGAAAGTCAGAGATCCATACCCTGCACCCACAAGTCCATCACATGGTCCACTCAATTCACCATCCCAACCGGAGACAACCTCCTGCACTCCAGATGCAGGCCAAATGCCGCTAACTCCCAGAGAAATCCTCCACCAGGCCTTGTAATCCCCCTCATGTTTTCCCAGGCACTAAATGTGGCAGCCCTGAAGCTCCAACAGAAAGGGTGGCTTCCAGGGCTGACAGCCAGAACCACCCAACATTTCCCAGCTGCCTTCAAAGTCGGAGATAAGTGGGGAGGAAGAACAGCTAAGGCCTGTTCCAGATGCATGTATGCATAGAGCTATCAGGAGAGGAGAACAATTGAAGAACAGGAGCCGACTTGGGAAGAAAGGCACATGTGGATGCTGAATGGCCCCTCCCTGACTGGGGAATAAATAGAAGCAAAGGGGTAGTGGTGGTTGCAGGAGACAACAGTTCAGATTTCTTTCATAAGATTTGCTTATCATGGTTCCTGCCTCAGAGACTGCTTGCCAGGAATTAATTTACAGCTGATAAGGTCTGTTACTGCAATTAACCCTTGGAAGGACTATTGCCCGGACTTTTCTGTGCGTGAATGCCATGAATTCACAGTAGCTAAATAAAAAGGGTTCTTTCGGGAGTCTGTTTCTCGGTTCTGCTAAGGCTGGGTCAGAACAATAAGATTGAGAATGAGTAATTTATCAAGGTAATTTTAAAAGATTCTCTGGAACAGTGGTTCACAAAGTGGGCAGTATCGCCCCTGGGGGCCGGTGGGATGACTTAGGACGGCACTAAGAGGCAAGGGGGTGGCAGGGGGGGGCGCTAAGAGGGCGAGGAAAAAAAGATTGTGTATTGTGTTGAGGGCGTCGCCCCTAGGTTGGTAGCTTCCCCTTAGCTAATTCTCAGATGGAAAGGAGAAACTTGCAGAGCAGAAGATGGACTGTTTAAAGCCCATCGGCGCGGGCACAAGGATGAAATTACCCAAACAAACCTAGAAATAACTGTGGGTTTCCCTTTAAGCAACGTCACCACCCTCCCCTCCAATCACCGCCTTCCTCCCAGGAGAGGGGGGCGCACCGCTTCAATCGCCCGCCCCCCAACACCACCAGCGTCTTAACCGACCGGCTTGGCTTGTGAAAAGGTTTTTTTTAATGGTCGGTGGGCAGGGAGATCATGCACGGTGTTGTTAGGGGCGGGAAACCCCACCAATCGAATTCTAGTTGAGCTTGCGAGAGCTCTTTGCCACTGGTTTAAAAAACGGTCACGTATTTCGTGCCACCCTTTTCCTTTGCATGGAGACGCTGCTGGGTAAAAGTAACTGGGGGGAGGGGGTGATGAGCGGAAGTGCGGTCGTTCCCTTTTGGTGGTGGGGATTTTGGTTAGGGAGGTTTGGATTGCCAGCAGGAGGGAGCTCGCATTGCAATCTTCCGTTTCTAGCCTTGGAAATACGGGTGTCGTTAAACTCATGGGAGCTTTCTTTGATATAGTATACTATATGTATATACTGCTATAGTATAAGTCGGGAGTCCCCAAACTTGGCAACTTTAAGACTTGTGGACTTCAACTCCCACAATTCTCCAACCAGCATAGCTGGGAGTTGAAGTCCATAGCTGTCTGGAGAATTCTGGGAGTTGAAGTCTACAAGTCTTAAAGTTGCCAAGTTTGAAGACTTCTGGTATAGGTTCTCCTGCTTGAACAGGGGCTGAACTAGAAGACCTCCAAGGTCCCTTCCAGCTCATTTATTCTAAAGCTTATAAAAGCTCCACTCAATGCTGGCCAGGGGTGGATTTTCTTTTAGGACATGTGTTTAGTTTTTGAAATATCCCCACTCCCATCCTCTCTCCTTGCGGAATTACTGGTTTTGAATAGTTGGTTCGGCGAGCAGAAGTTTAGCCATTGAAACCACATAAGCATTTAAAGGCTGTGTCGTGCAAAATAATTGGCAACCTGAAGGAGTAAGATTATATTGTATGACTTTGTATGTGTGGATATGTGCACACATAAATTGTGCAGCAGGGTTAACAATGACCAGAGCACCTCTTGGTTAGCATAGCCAATAAGAAACTTGGCCAATAATATTAAGGCAAGTATGAGCAATTATCTGTCCATGGTTGCTTAAAAAAAATGACACCAGGGTTTCTTGACATTTTTAGATGGGAACTGGATGAAAACAGTAATACAAATCTTAAAATTGAGATTTTTTTTTTAAAAAAAGGAAAAATAGATTGTACTTCAGTTTTGCTTAGATGTGTGATGTGAGTCAACCATTTTTGATATTTAGACCACCAAATCTTAAAGACTATGCAGATGGTTTGGAAGAGGTTAGTAGCAAAGGTAGTGTTGATATTGTGGAAATTAATGAAACTGAAAATTACAGTGATGTTATTGCAGGGATGTGACTATCCAGCTAAAGTTGTTTCTCTGACATTCTTAGATGTCTGAGTGATATCAGGATCTTTTTTTGATGGAAATTCCAGATTGGGTGATAAATCCATTTTCAGATACAGAGGAATATGGGGTAGTGGAGAACAACTCATAGAGCTGCAAAATGACGTTGAGCTGAAGCCAAAGTTTAAGAAATCGTACCAAGAGTTTTGGTTACAGAAAGAAATTTCTGATCGCTATCCTGCACTATGGACAATGGTTAAGAAGCTCCTTGTTGCATTTCCAACATCATATTTGGTGGAACGTGGCTTCAGTGTAGTCATCCAATGTCTCTCCAAGCAAAGAAATCGACTCCAGATTACTGAACGTGGTGATTTAAGACTCCTGCTAAGTGACTTAAAACCAGCCATTGGGAAACCGGTATCACTTCATCAAGCCCATCCATCACATTGAGAATTTACTGAACAGAAGGAGAGAAGGCTACTCCTGAAATTCCTCTATTCCGAAGCATTTGGACGGTCCCTTTTTGGACCCAAGCTGTCCCGGAGAGACAGTGAAAGGTAGGAGGAGATCCAGTGGTCCCAGAGACGTTCGCAAAGTCTCTGGGGAACTGGAAAATAACCTCCTTTGCCAGTGACTTCCGGATTAGCCATAAGGCTAATTGAAACTGCAGGCAGCCCCAAAGAATGACGAAAGTGTTTTCAACTGGTAAGATTATTTTATTACTCAGAGATAAACAGTCCGCCTAAAAATTCAAGCTAATTTAAATTAAAGAACAGAAGAATCTAGCGGCGATTTTGATCTTTTTATTGGTTTTTGGACCGTGGTTATTCTACTTTTTAAATGTTTTAAATGTTATTCACACGGACAAAGGATAGATTACCCCAACATCTCCTGTGATCCTCTGCAAGCGGGCTGTAAACCAATTCACTATAATTTGGTTGTTTACAACTTGACACTTTTATTGCTTGGCTGTATTGGTCTAAGATCTGATAAGATTGCACAGCTCCGAGCCTGCAAATACCTCAGAGCTCTCAAGAAAAAATACTAACTGCGTATAAACATGGCGTCTATTCAAGCGTCTATTCAAATGATTTTTTCAGCGCTACAGAAATTATCTACCACACAGGCTAGAATTGAGAGAAAATTGGATTATTTGATGTTTTTAGCAACAAAATACGAGGGGAAAATTGAGAATGTTTTTCAAATACAAACTAAGGATGTCAGAGATAAAGATTCTCAATTTGCTGATATTCGGGGCAACTGGTTTACCTCTGAGGGAGAAAAAGATGGAATGTCTGAAGGGGGAGCAGCCACACAGAAGATTTACTTCGAAAAACAGGGCGCAGGAAGAGTGAGAAGCATTAAAGAATTTATACTTTATGAAATACCATCTGCAAAACTTTTGATATCACCACTGAGAATTAAAGACAAGCTGATAAAGGAAATAAAAGGAGGGCGGCAGCATTATATGAGAGGCACCATAAGCAAAAAGGTGCAAAGATTTCTTCATATGGACTTGCTCATAAAGATGTTTGGAGAACTGGACCCACGAATGGCAACAGATTTAAGGTGGTTCTGTTACTGGAGAGACATAGGCTGATAGATGGAAGAGTATTATTTAAAACTAGCTAAACCTAGTTAAATTCATTTGTAATAGATATAGTTGAATAATAATTGATAATGATAGTAATGTATATAATGTTGAGTTGCTATGATAAATAATAATTGGATATGAGAAGGGAAGGTTAGAACTATCTTTGGACTATATATAAAGGTTATTAATCACAATAATAATTATTATAAAAAAATAAAATAAAACTATATACAGTTAAACTTTAACTAATAGGGGGAAATGCTATGATATAGGATATAACTAAATAAAGAAAGGAGAATGATAATAAATTATATACATGGAGGATTAGAAATTAGAAATCTTTGGTATTAAATATTATGGATGTTTAGCTAAAACAGGATATGAGGAATTAATGTTAATGGAGGATTTTATAAATAAGTAAATGAAATGCCAGCATGTGGTTAGGGATTGAATTTTTGGTATAGTTAATGGCAGCAAATATAAGATTGTTCTGTTATTGGAGAGACACAGGTTGATAGATGGAAGAGTATAACTCAAAATTAGCTAAATTTAGTTGAATTCATTTGCAATAGGTATAGATGAATAAAAATTGATAATGATAGTAATGTATATGATGTTGAGTTGATATGATAAGTAATAATTGGATATGAGAAGGGAAGGTTAGAAATGTATTTGGACTATATATAAAGATTATTAATTATTATTATTATTATAAAAAATAAAATAAAACTATATACAGTTAAATCTTAACTAATATGGGGAAAATGCTATGATATACAATATAATTAAATAAAGAAAGGAGAATGATAATAAATTATATACATGGAGGATGAAATTTTTGGTATTAAATATTATGGATGTTTAGCTAAAACAGGATATGAGGATCTGATGTTAATGGAGGATTTTATAAACAAGTAAATGAAATGCCAGCATGTGGTTAGGGATTGAATTTTTTTTAAGTTAAGGATGAAGGATGTTTAAACAACTGTAGTCAACTAAAAGTGGAGGTATGATGATGTTAATATGGTAAACATTTGAGTTAAGATATTTGAATTAATATGAATTAATGGAAGAGATGCACAAAAACTTGTTGTAACCAGCTGATATACTTTTTTATAACATATACTTGTTGTGTGTTTTTTTCTCTGTTTTGTTTTTTGTTCTTTTTTGTTTTGACTTTTTTTCCCCCACTGTTGTGGGTATGTGTTGTTTATGTAACAAAAAAATAAAAAAAAATTATAAAAAAAAAAGAATTTACTGAACAGTGAAGTAATTACTAAATTTTACTAAGTTTACTAAGTTACTAGTTACTAAGGTTCTTGATAAATGACTATCAGACTTTGAAAACTTGTTATCACTGGATCATGTTCAACAATTTTGTTGAATTAACATTAACTAAAAAGGTTTTTAAATTGGATTTTGAATAAATGTGCAATTAATTGTTACAGTTTTGAATTTTACTGTTACTATCTTCCATCGTGCAAGCCGCCCAGTCACATGACCCCCCCAGCCACACCCACCAAGCCACACCCACAAAACCGGTAGTAAAAAAAAATTGAATTCCACCATTGGGTGGGGGGGCACTGAGGATCAGTTTGTAGCACCAAGGGGGTGGTGGACTGAAAAAGTTTGGGAACCACTGCTCTAGAAGATCCAATGATGATTTCTGCATAATTTGCTAAAAATCTAGTTTCAGAAGATAACAGGAAGGGAAAGGAATGGAATTTGAACACTTCATTCTGCATATTAGATAGGATTCTTCCAAACCAAACCAGATGGATATGCAATTAACTGACCAATCACACGCAGCATGTAGTCCTTAAGGGAACTACATCTGTATGGAGGAAAGCATGCAGTGGAATACCTCTGTCTTAGGCCCAATGTTCTTCAATGTCATCATAAATTAGTTAGATGAAAGGGGAGTTTATCAAATTTGCAGATGATACCAAGCTGGGGAAAGTTGTTAACACTTTGGAATATAAACTAAAAATTCAAAAGAATCTTGAAAGATTTGAACATTAGGATTTATCCAAAACATGCAGTTCAATGATGAGAAAAGTAAGGTCCCGGACTTAGGCAAGAAAGCCCATATGCATTCAAGGTATAGAATCTCTGGTACCTGGCTCAACAGTAAGAACTGAGAAAGACATCTAGTGGACCACCACTTCATATGAACCAGCAGTGTCTTGGTCCTAGGCTGCATCAAGAGCATGAAACGGGACAATACCACTTTATACTGCGCTAGTCAGGCTATACTTGGAATACTGCATACAGTTCTGGTCAATGTGATACAAAAAAGAAGCTGAGACCTGGAAAGTCTACAGAGAAGAGCGAGTTGGATGATAAAGTGTCTGAACAATTGAGGGAGCTAGGTATGTTCTAGGCCAGGGCTGCCAACCACGTGGCCCGCAGGCCGGATCCAGCCTGCGATAGGCCCACAGGACCATCCCAGAGATGGCGAGGGACTGGCCCATGCTGCTCTGGCTCTGCCCCGCCCTGGCCCCACCCAACCAGGCCTGCCCACCCCAGCAAACGAAATCCTGATGCAGCCTGCAATTGGATCACGTTTGACAGCCCTGCTCCAGCCTATCAAAAGAGAAAGATTAGGGGGAACATGGCAACTGTCTTCCCGTACTGAAGGGGCTGTCATAGAGACGAGGCTTATTCTCCAAAGCACAAAAAGTAATGGGTGGGTTCTTGTTAAAAAGAAATACAGCCTAGAAATAAGAAGTAAGAAATTTCCTAACAGTGAGAATGATTAATTAATCAATAGAACAGCTTGTCTCTGGGAGTTGTGGGTTCTCCATCATTGCATGTTTTCAAAAATAGACTGGACAACCATTTGGCCAGGACGTTAAAAAGTCTCCTGCCTTGAGCAGGAAGTTGGACTAGAAAATCACCAAGTTCCCTTCCGTCCCTATGGTTCTATGTTCTATGTTCAATTACATGATTTCATTTTCACTAAAAGTTGCTGAGAAACAAGTCTGCTTTCTCAATTCTCCTAATTTGATACCCAAGATTTGTAGCTATGCTACAAAATAAAAGCAAAAATTCATTGGTAACATAACATACATTTTGAAATTGCATTATCTTTGCCTTCTGTTTATTTAGCTCATTACAGTATTTTGTTACCATAGAGAAATTTAAACTGGGAATGGGAAACTTTATGCCTAAACTGGAAAACCACAGGAAATATTGTGAAAGAGGCAACGTTTGTGTAATCACTCTTTTAGCTGACATCTCTCTCTTCTCCATCCCTTTAAAGAGATTTTTTTCTTCTTAATAGCACAGAATGACATCTAGAAATTGTGCAGAGTTCTGAGATGTTGTGCAATAGGCACTGTTGAGAGCTGGAAGTGAAACTCGGTATGACATTTCTTCTAGTTGCTATTTCAGCATTGTTGAACCCTGAATAAGCTGAACTGAAGCTGCTCCTCCAAGTCCTCCTATTGACCCATCTGGCCCATCCCTGCAGGCTTTGCCTGGCAACGTTGCTCCTATGATCTCAGTCAGAAGACTTAGAATCATAAGGCTGGAAGGAAACTTAGGGGTTTTGTAGTCCATCCCCCTACCGTCGTCTTTGTACCATCCCAAATGGCTGCCCAATGTCTTCTTGAAAATCTCTAGCGATGGAGCCCCCACAACCTCTGCACGGAAGCCATTTCATTGTCAGGAGATTTCTCCTTAATATTAGGTTGGATCTCTCTTTGATGACCTTCTAGCCATTATTTCTTGTTCCACCCTCACCTTTTTTTGGAGAATAGGTCAACCCTTTCTTTCCTGTGGTCTCAAGTATTGGAAGACGGCTACCACGTCAACTGCTACCTCCCTGCATTACGCCATGGGCGTTGTTGACTTTTGGCTTAGCATTGAGTGAACTCAGCACACGCGTGTGTGTTTGGGATATCCTGCTTTATGCCTTGCACTCATTTTTTATTTCATTTTGCAGCACTGTTTATTCAGAAGATACTGGATGATGAACTGTACAATAAAATGTTATATAAAAACTGCCCTCAAAGCCTTTTTAATGAATGTATGTTATGAAAGCAAACTTTTGTAAGTGTGCTTAATGACGAAATTGTAGTTACATTTTGAAAACCAAAAGCTTTTATTATCTGATGCTTTTATTATATTATGTAAATAATATTTCTTTTGAGAATTAAAATCGTATTTTTAAATTGACTTTTGATTGCAAAAATGATATTTAATGAGTAATCTTTCTATTCTTAAGAGAGCCAGTTTGGTCAGTCGCTCTTTCTCAGCCCTGGGAAGCAGGCAAGGACAAACCAATTCAGAAAAACCTTGCCAGGAACACTTCCGGGTCCAGTCCAGGCAGTTGCCAGGAGTCAACACCAAGGCTGACTGGATGAGAATCAAAATAGAGCTGAAAGGGACCTTGGAGGTCTTCTAGTCCAACCTCTGCTCAAATAGGAAACCCTATACCATTTTAGACAAATTGTTGTCCAATCTCTTCTTAAATTTGATGAGTTCCTCTTTTATTCCCTCATCTAAGTTAGTTGTGAAAATATTGAAGAGTACTGGGTCTAAGATGAAACCTTGTGGCAGCCCAACTGCTTACTTCCCTCCCTATGTAGATGGAATTAAGGACGAATTTGTGAGTACAGTTTGTCAGCAAGTTACAAGTCCATCTGACTCTGGGACAGTTGAGATTACCTCACAGGATTGTTGTAAATAGATAAATAAATATACTGAATAAAGAGGGATCTCCTTATAAAGCATCTTGAGTTCATGAAAGATAGGTGATATATAAATAAAACAAATTCATTCATTTGAAACATTTCTCAACTGGAGTTCCTTGAGTGGTTGCTAGGGCTTCTATAAGAGAATATGAGTGAAAAAAAATAAATATTATTTTTTATCTAAGCCTATTATTTGACAAAAAAATAATTATGTTGGTCTTACGAATTTTTTAAATGCATGAAGGGAAACAAAAAGATTAATTTCAAGAAATGTACGGTAAGCTAAATGTAATTTTTTTAAGGAAGCTGGGGGACTAAAAAGTCATTTTTAATTTTAAATGGGCAGAAAATTCCTATTTTTCCTAATATGCAGATACAATTCCTTATTAGCATCTTATAGAGTAGAAATTTATGATAAGACTTTTAGGCCTATTGGGATAAGGTAAAAAAAAGCCCTCTACCTGGCTTACAGTACAGTAGATCTCCTTTGAGAGGGAGGAGAAATCCAACAAAAAAGGAGTTTAACATGGGCCAAAATAAATAGATCCACAGAAAAACAATATTCTTTCTTTTAAAAAGCACTGACAATATTAGATAATCATAATCACAATTTATCAATCATGCTAGTGCACCGTGAGCTGTGTATATAATAAGTTTTATATGCCTGAAGGGGAGAATTCCCCAAGTCCTGAAAATTATCTCAAGATTCTTCCGGGTTAAAAAGGTAGGAAAAGGCTAGTTAAAATCAATTTGACTTCTGCTATCAAACTGCTATCAACTTGAGAGACCGCCTACTGCCAATTACCTCCACTAGACCGATCCGATCGCATAGATTAGGCCTCCTTCGAATTCCATCAACGAGCCAATGTCATCTGGCAACTACCCGGAGGAGAGCCTTCTCGGTGGCTGCTCCGACCCTCTGGAACGAACTCCCCGTGGAGATTCGTACCCTCACCACCCTCCAGACCTTCCGCACTGCCCTTAAAATCTGGCTGTCCCAGCAGGCCTGGGGCTAAAGACCCTAACCCCACCCGAATGGTATGATTGTTGTGTTCTCTTTTAACAATGTATTGTTTTATGTTCATAACTTGTTTTGTCTTCCCCTTCCCCTGACTTGTGAGCTGCCCTGAGTCCCTTCAGGGAAAAGGGTGGCATACAAATAAATAAACTATAAACTACTATAAACTATAAACTGAACAGGAGGCAGAGACCATAATGTACTATTTGATCAAAAGGCAATGTTTCCTGCTGAATTCTTCTTGCTTAGCCTCTAATCATTAACCAAACTATATACACTACTGCATTTCAATAAAAGCAGCTCACCCAATATCTCACTCAATAAGGTGATGATGCTTCTGATACATTAAATCTGGGAAATTCAACTAAACAAATATTTTAGAAACAAAATGCTAAGAGTAGTACTTGAAAAATTTAGAAGCTGAAATGATTCAAAAAGTTGTGAGCGCCATGTTATCTATGAAACCCAAGTCAGCTGCATTCCAGCCATTACCAACCAAATCAATCATCTTTTAATGATCACTGCTAGAATTAATGGAACTAACATATGGCCTAGTATGTCTGTATTGTTGTCTGACTATTCAAAGGAAGGAATAGACTAAGATGCATATGCACAATCCTGCAGGCAAAAATTCTCAACTGGCCTATTGTAGTGTAAGTATGAATCAATACGTCAATTGAATTTGGAATATCTGTGCAGAGAGCTAGTCTATAACAAGCCCTATAATAATCAATGTTAAAAAGTTGTACAAATCTCTGAGATGCATTGCATTCAGAAAGTATTCAGACCCCGTTCACTTTTGTCAATTTTATTATCAGCAATCTGATTCTACAGTTGTTGAAATTCATTTTTATTCTCATTAATCTATACTTGGTATCTCATAATGTCAATGTGAAAACAAATTTTACAAATGTCTGTATATTTATTAAAAAGAAAAAAACCTGAAATATCACATTGGCATAAGTATTTGGACCCTATGCAACAACACTTGAAACTTAGCTCCAATGCCTCCCATTTCTCTGGATCATTGCTGACACGTTTCTGCACCTTGATTGGAGTTGACCTGTGGTAGATTAAGTTGATTGGACATGATTTGGAAAGACACACACCTCTCTATAGAAGTCACAGCTGACAATGCATACTGTAGCACAAAAGCCACGAGGTCAAAGGAACTGCCTGCAGAGCTCAGAGAAAGGATTATTGCAAGACACAGATCTGGGGAAGGCTACAATAAAATTGCTGCTTCACTGAAGGTTCCTAAGAGCACCATGACCTTCATGATTCTCAAACTGAAGAAGTTCGGCACACCCAAGAGTTGGTCACCCAGTCAAATTGAGCAACCTGGGGAGAAGAAGCTGATGGTCATTCTGACTTAGCTCCAGAGATCCTGTGTGGAGATGGGACAGAAAAGAGGAGGAGGAGTTGCATTATATGCGAGCGATCACTACGTATCTATAGAAATGCACATGATCAAAGATAAAACCCCTCCAGAGTGTATATGGATCAATATAAAAGGGGGTAAAGTAGCGTTGCCATATTACAGGCCCCCTAACCAATCAGAAAAAAATAGATTAACTCTTTGCCAACCAGTTAATAAAT
Organism: Thamnophis elegans; assembly: GCF_009769535.1. Lineage (NCBI taxonomy): Eukaryota > Metazoa > Chordata > Lepidosauria > Squamata > Natricidae > Thamnophis > Thamnophis elegans. Next base: position 763,044 of record NC_045541.1, on the reverse strand, counting down.
GCATGCAGGAAGCATACCACAGCAGTAATGGGAGTCTTTAACTATCCAGTTATCAACTAGGAGACAAATTCTAGCTGACAACTTTATCATACAAAACGTAGAGGAGGGAACTAGAAGTAAAGCTATACTGGACCTAATTCTTACTAATAGAGAGGAAGTGATAGAGGGAGTTGAAGTTGATGGAACTTTGGTTGAAAGTGATCGTGTCATATTGGAATTCAATATAATGCAAACACAAGCAGTAGTAAATAATCCAACCAGTGCCTTAAATTTTAAAAGAACTGATTTTAACAAACTGAGAGAGATTCCAGGAAAGATTCCATGGATGAAAATCCTAAAGGGGAAAACAAGTCAAGAAGCATGGGAAACACTGAGAAATGCAATCATAAAAGCCCAGTCCAGCGCAATACAACTGATCAGAAAAACAAGAAATTCAAGAAGAAACCATCATGGCTGCATTAAGATCTCTCTGACATACTGAAAGGCAAAAAGGACAAGCATAGAAAATGGAAAGAGGGACACATAACTAAGGCTGATTATCAACAGGTAGTCAGAACATACAAAGATTAAATCAGGAAAACAAAAAGGCTCAGAATGAACTAAGGCTTGCTTCAGAAGTCAGATAATAAAGGAAGTTTCTTTCAATATTAATAACAAGAAAACAGTCAAGGAAACAATAGGTCCACTAAGCAGAGAAGGTGGTGAGGAAGTAACAGGCAGTAGGGAGAATAGCAGAGCTGCTTAACTCATTATATGCATTAGTCTTCACGCCAAAAGAAATTCTAGCCCAACAGGTAGCTTTTTCTAACAAAAAAGCTACTGTAAAACACAAACCAAACATTAAAATTAAAATAAGCAAGAAAATGGCAAGACAACACCTATCTGACCTTGATTAATATAAATCAATGGGACCTGACAGATTACATCCCAGAGTTCTGAAGGAGCTGGCAGATATTATTTCAAAACCACTGTACCAAATATTTCAAAAATCCTGGAGCCCAGGGAAAGTGCCTGAGGATTGGAAAAGGGCTGATGTGGTTCCCATCTTCAAGAAAGAGGGAAAAACAGATCCAGGAAACTACAGACCAGTCAGTCTAACATCAATACCTGGGAAGATCCTGGAAAAGATCATAAAAAAACAGATCTGCAAATAACTAGAAGCAAATAAAGTTATAACCGGTAGGCAGCACAGGTTTGTTAAAACAGATCATGCCAAACCAATCTTATTTAGTTCTTTGATAAAGTCACTAAGTTAGTAGACCAGCAAAATGCTGTGGACATTGTATACTTAGGTTTCAGTAAGGCATTTGACAAAGTAGATCACAATCTACTTCTTGGTAAGTTAGAAAAATGTGGAATAGATAGCATTACCATCATATGGATTTATAGCTGGCTGACAAACTGTACTCAACAAATAATCCTTACTGGTACTACATCTACATGGAGAGAAGTAAATAGTGGGTTACCACAAGGCTCCGTCTTAGGCCCAGGACTCTTCAATATCTTTATAAATGACTTAGACGAGGGAATAGAAGGGGAACTCATCAAATTTGCAGATGATACTAAACTGGCAGGAGTAGCCCCAGAAGACAAACTCAGGATCTCAAATGATCTTGAGAAACTTGAACAATGGGCTCTATCAAACAAAATGAATTTTAATGTGGATAAAAGCAAACCTTTACATTTAGGCAGGGAAGATCAAAGATATAAGTGTCAACTCTGAAGTGAACCTGGCTGGGACCATTCTGGGGGCTTCAGGGGTGTAACAATGCAAAGAAGGGATAGGGATAGGGGACATAGTTAGATGGGGGTTTTGTAGCCAAAACGAAATAGTTTCCTGTGGGAACCAAGGATATTCCAACAGGTGGCTGGAGAAGGAGGGGTGAAGTAACCAGGTGACCAGCCAGCACCTTGATTGGACAACATGACCGACTGATTGAGGAAAGGGGGGACTTTCGGTTTTTAATCAGGTGAAAACCATGGGAACTTTCAGAGTTAGTTTTTACCAGTTTGTGCCAATATGATACCTCCAACAAAATAGTTCTTTGAGAAACTTACCTGCCTCAGAGTTCTGCTTTCTTTGGGGCTATTACTTGGAACCCTGATATTAAACCTACTCTTCTAAATCTCTGCTCCAACTGGAGCTGCTCTCTGGGGTCCCGAGTCCCAGATGCTTACACAGTCTACAGAGGGAGCAGGAAGACTCAGGGAAGATTGCAGATATGAAGAAGCAAGGGGAGGAAGCCTTGGGTTCTAGAGCTAGCCTCCTGGAGAGCCTACAGAACCTCACAGAGAGCTAACAGATGGCAGAGGTGGTTGCAGAAATTGCCTGGCAAGTGGGGACCCAGCCAAAGGTCCGTACCGGCCACGGGAGATCTGTACTGTACTGTACTGAGCCAAGGAGGACTTCAGGTATCAGAATCCAGTCCAGAAGCCAGTCAGATACCTCCCAGTGACCTCAATGAGGGAGTCCATTGCTACTATCCTCCAGCGGAGAACAGAATTCCTGGACCTCAATGAGTCCGGGGACTGGAAATTCCAGATGGTGTTTCGCAGCCAAACCTTGGAGGGACTGCCAGAGAGGTTTGACTGGATGAGCCTTGGGAGCTTGGGTCAGACACACCAACCTGAACAACCAAGATTGATCCAAGAGTGAGCCAGCTGAGCCTGACTTTCCCTCCAAAATGGGACCGCATTTCCACCTCTGCAGTGCAAGCGGACAGCCGTCCACCAGCTATGTCTGTGCAGTCAAACCTGGGGCCATGGTGGAGCCCACCAAGGCATTGTGAAGCAGGCAGACCACGGGGCCATTCATGCCCCCAACCAGGTAGGCAGGTGCCTACGGATTGAGCGTACTACCCTGGCCATGGCTGGGTCCAGACACTATAGGTATTGGCTCTGACACCACTGCTGCCTCCTGCACTGGCTCCCTCCTGTTGCTTCACCAACGATTATGGCCACCTTTGATGTGGACCCCGACAAACTTCCTGAACCAGGTATGGGCTCACCTCAATGACCATGGCCACTCCTACCCCACCAACCAGGCGATGGTTCATGTGGTCTCTGCAAACCTGAAGGGAGAAGCAGATGAGTGGGTGACTCAACTCCACAATGTGGTGCACCAAAGCTGGGAAACATTGATTCCTTTCTATAGCAGCTAAGAACCAGGTTCGACATAAGAAATGTAAGTTGACCAAACAGAAGCCGAGGACCCAACCTGAGAAACACATGCTCGATCGATGGTCCAGCCCTCGCCAAGCTGAGGAACAGCCGGGGGTTGTTATGAAGTGTTGCTGATGTGGCCAACAAGGCTACCGAGTGCCCAAATGCCTAGCCCTGCCCCCCCCCCCAGCGAAAGGCAAAGACCTCAGAGCCAACTAAACCAAAAAAACTACTGTGGAAGGTGATAGAGAAGGAAAAATTCACACAGCAAGTCATTGAGGTCTCCCCTTTCCCAGGCGAGATCCGGCCCTGGGACCACTACTGCCAGTGATTTACAACAGCAATGACGAAGGGAGGATGGCCTGGTGGTAAGTAAAGCCATCTGCCTGTCCATCATTCAGTTGAGACTGATTGTGCCAAAAACTGGGGCACAAGGAGAGATGGAAGCCATCATAGACATAGGTTGCACCCGCTGCCTGATCAGCCTATCCACAATCCTGAAGTTAGGGATCAGGACAAAAACATTGACCCAATCCATATGATTCGAGTAAGTGGATGGGTCATTGATAGGGGGAGCCCCTGCCACCCTCATCACTGAACCTGTATGGTTAGAAATGGGCCGGCACTGGGAAATCATCCGCTTCATGGAGAAATCCAACAAAAAAGGAGTTTAACATGGGCCAAAATAAATAGATCCACAGAAAAACAATATTCTTTCTTTTAAAAAGCACTGACAATATTAGATAATCATAATCACAATTTATCAATCATGCTAGTGCACCGTGAGCTGTGTATATAATAAGTTTTATATGCCTGAAGGGGAGAATTCCCCAAGTCCTGAAAATTATCTCAAGATTCTTCCGGGTTAAAAAGGTAGGAAAAGGCTAGTTAAAATCAATTTGACTTCTGCTATCAAACTGCTATCAACTTGAGAGACCGCCTACTGCCAATTACCTCCACTAGACCGATCCGATCGCATAGATTAGGCCTCCTTCGAATTCCATCAACGAGCCAATGTCATCTGGCAACTACCCGGAGGAGAGCCTTCTCGGTGGCTGCTCCGACCCTCTGGAACGAACTCCCCGTGGAGATTCGTACCCTCACCACCCTCCAGACCTTCCGCACTGCCCTTAAAATCTGGCTGTCCCAGCAGGCCTGGGGCTAAAGACCCTAACCCCACCCGAATGGTATGATTGTTGTGTTCTCTTTTAACAATGTATTGTTTTATGTTCATAACTTGTTTTGTCTTCCCCTTCCCCTGACTTGTGAGCTGCCCTGAGTCCCTTCAGGGAAAAGGGTGGCATACAAATAAATAAACTATAAACTACTATAAACTATAAACTGAACAGGAGGCAGAGACCATAATGTACTATTTGATCAAAAGGCAATGTTTCCTGCTGAATTCTTCTTGCTTAGCCTCTAATCATTAACCAAACTATATACACTACTGCATTTCAATAAAAGCAGCTCACCCAATATCTCACTCAATAAGGTGATGATGCTTCTGATACATTAAATCTGGGAAATTCAACTAAACAAATATTTTAGAAACAAAATGCTAAGAGTAGTACTTGAAAAATTTAGAAGCTGAAATGATTCAAAAAGTTGTGAGCGCCATGTTATCTATGAAACCCAAGTCAGCTGCATTCCAGCCATTACCAACCAAATCAATCATCTTTTAATGATCACTGCTAGAATTAATGGAACTAACATATGGCCTAGTATGTCTGTATTGTTGTCTGACTATTCAAAGGAAGGAATAGACTAAGATGCATATGCACAATCCTGCAGGCAAAAATTCTCAACTGGCCTATTGTAGTGTAAGTATGAATCAATACGTCAATTGAATTTGGAATATCTGTGCAGAGAGCTAGTCTATAACAAGCCCTATAATAATCAATGTTAAAAAGTTGTACAAATCTCTGAGATGCATTGCATTCAGAAAGTATTCAGACCCCGTTCACTTTTGTCAATTTTATTATCAGCAATCTGATTCTACAGTTGTTGAAATTCATTTTTATTCTCATTAATCTATACTTGGTATCTCATAATGTCAATGTGAAAACAAATTTTACAAATGTCTGTATATTTATTAAAAAGAAAAAAACCTGAAATATCACATTGGCATAAGTATTTGGACCCTATGCAACAACACTTGAAACTTAGCTCCAATGCCTCCCATTTCTCTGGATCATTGCTGACACGTTTCTGCACCTTGATTGGAGTTGACCTGTGGTAGATTAAGTTGATTGGACATGATTTGGAAAGACACACACCTCTCTATAGAAGTCACAGCTGACAATGCATACTGTAGCACAAAAGCCACGAGGTCAAAGGAACTGCCTGCAGAGCTCAGAGAAAGGATTATTGCAAGACACAGATCTGGGGAAGGCTACAATAAAATTGCTGCTTCACTGAAGGTTCCTAAGAGCACCATGACCTTCATGATTCTCAAACTGAAGAAGTTCGGCACACCCAAGAGTTGGTCACCCAGTCAAATTGAGCAATCTGGGGAGAAGAAGCTGATGGTCATTCTGACTTAGCTCCAGAGATCCTGTGTGGAGATGGGACAGAAAAGAGGAGGAGGAGTTGCATTATATGCGAGCGATCACTACGTATCTATAGAAATGCACATGATCAAAGATAAAACCCCTCCAGAGTGTATATGGATCAATATAAAAGGGGGTAAAGTAGCGTTGCCATATTACAGGCCCCCTAACCAATCAGAAAAAAATAGATTAACTCTTTGCCAACCAGTTAATAAATGCATGCAGGAAGCATACCACAGCAGTAATGGGAGTCTTTAACTATCCAGTTATCAACTAGGAGACAAATTCTAGCTGACAACTTTATCATACAAAACGTAGAGGAGGGAACTAGAAGTAAAGCTATACTGGACCTAATTCTTACTAATAGAGAGGAAGTGATAGAGGGAGTTGAAGTTGATGGAACTTTGGTTGAAAGTGATCGTGTCATATTGGAATTCAATATAATGCAAACACAAGCAGTAGTAAATAATCCAACCAGTGCCTTAAATTTTAAAAGAACTGATTTTAACAAACTGAGAGAGATTCCAGGAAAGATTCCATGGATGAAAATCCTAAAGGGGAAAACAAGTCAAGAAGCATGGGAAACACTGAGAAATGCAATCATAAAAGCCCAGTCCAGCGCAATACAACTGATCAGAAAAACAAGAAATTCAAGAAGAAACCATCATGGCTGCATTAAGATCTCTCTGACATACTGAAAGGCAAAAAGGACAAGCATAGAAAATGGAAAGAGGGACACATAACTAAGGCTGATTATCAACAGGTAGTCAGAACATACAAAGATTAAATCAGGAAAACAAAAAGGCTCAGAATGAACTAAGGCTTGCTTCAGAAGTCAGATAATAAAGGAAGTTTCTTTCAATATTAATAACAAGAAAACAGTCAAGGAAACAATAGGTCCACTAAGCAGAGAAGGTGGTGAGAAATGGGCCGGCACTGGGAAATCATCCGCTTCATGGTGGCACCAAAAATGACTAAAGCGGTGATCCTAGGCCTGGCATGGCAGGACAAATGAGGGCCCACCATTTGGTGGGAAGGGGGTTACATAAAGCTGATATTGGGAGTAGGCCCCCTCCCTCCTCCTGACCCTGCCACGAAGGGAACTGTCCAGCAGCCAAACAGCACTAAGCGAAGCAAAAAACTGCAACCTCCAAACTGTTTCCAGGCACCCCCCAGCTCCCTAAAGAATACCGGGACCTAATAGGGGTGTTTAGCGAAGAGGAGTGCAATACCCTACCCCCCCCCCAGCACCCCAAAGACTGTGCCATAGAATTTGTACCTGGGGCGAAGCTACCAAAGCCAAAAATGTACTCCATGACCTTCAAAGAGATGACAGAGCTGAGAAAATACATTGACACGAACCTAGCCCAAGGATTCATATAACCATCAAAGTCCAAGGTGGTCGCTTGGTCCTCTTTAAAGAGAAGAAATGTGGCTCAATGAGGCTATGCGTGCATTTTAGAGAAATAAACACAGTCTGCATGGAGAATACCTATCCCCTCCCCCTCCTGAAGGACCTGCTAGCCCACCAAGGAAAGGGAAAAGTGTTCGCAAAATTAGACCTGTGGGAAGTGTACTACTGGGTGCAAATCAAAGAAAGAGACGAATGGAAGGCAGCCTTCAACTGCCCCTTGGGGAGTTTCCAATTCAAAGTAATGCCCTTGGTCTCCAAGGAGCCCCTATGGTCTTCATGTAATTAATCAATGATGTGCTGGACAAGCACCTGTCCTCCTGTACTTAGGTGAATCCTCATCTTCACTGAAACCCTAGAGGAGCATATTAAACTAGTGCGCCAAGTACTCAAGAAACTCCTCGCAGCCAAACTGTGTGCCAAGCTGTCTAAGTGTGAATTTCATCAGTCCAACCTAGATTACCTAGGGTACTGGGTGTCCAGTGAAGGCATAGAAATAGATCCAGCCAAGGTCCACGTGGTTTTGGACTGGGAGCTCCCTTATACCTACAAGCAGCTCCAAAGCTTCCTGGGATTTGCAAATTTCTACAGACAAGTCATCCCCTCCTTTGAGGAAATTGCCCTACCCATTACTGAACTGTTAAAGACTGGAGAGGGGAGTGAAACCATGACCGGACCAACCCCTAAAGTGGACCCTAGAATGCCGGTAGGCGTTTGAAATGCTCAAAAGACTATTCACCAAAGAGACGGTCCTCAAACACCTGAACCCCAGGCGGCCCTTTGTCATCCAAGCTGACGCCTATGACTTAGCCATTGCCCAAAATCCTCTTTCAAAAGAGCCCAAAAGGCAACGTGCAGTCCTGCATTTACACTTCCAGAAAACTGACCGAAACCAAGAGGAGATGGGCTGCATGGGAGAAAGAGGCATACAGAGTCTGATGGGCCTGGCTGGTGACCTGGCACCACTTCCTCGAAGGCAGCCAAGCGCCTTTCAAGGTATGAATGGACTACAAAACCTGGAGGCACTCAGCACTCTGCATAAGCTCTTCCCAAAGCAAGTCAGGTGGGTGTAACACCTCAAACAGTTCAACTTTATGCTTAAATACATCCGGGGGGGGGGAACCTGCAAGCAGACACATTGTCATGAAAACACCAATATAACAGTAAACAGGAGGAGGAGGTGGTCCATGACATGCTTCCCTCCTCCCAAACTGCCACGCAATCCACCACCAAAGATCAAGTGCAACAACGGAAAGCCAAGGGGGGGGAGGAACGATGCAGAAGTCAAAAGACTGCCTCCCTGTGGACCCCTGGTACAATGGCAACCAAGGAGTGCTGACCCTCAAAGACAGACTGGCTTGAAAAGGCTCCAAACTGTATGTCCCAAACAGCCCATGTCTCCAAGTGCTCCAGAAGAGCCACCATTCCAAACAGGCAGGAGGCAATTCTGGTGGCCAAGATGCACAGAGACATTGAGGACTATGTTAAAAGCTGTGCCACTTGAACTCTTCAATTGCATCCACTGCATTAGGATGAAACCAGCACAGAAAACAATAAAGACAGCTACTTACAGAGGAAAGATGACTGTCCTTGCCGGTCTTCTACATCACTGACCACACTTGGTCCAATGAATGTCCTGCACAAAGAAGTGACACAGAAATGAATTCTTCAATTGCATGCACTGCATTAGGATGAAACAAGCACACAAAACAATAAAGACAGCTACTTACAGAGAGAAAATGACTGTCTTGCCGGTCTTCTGCACCACCACCTCACCACTTTGCTCTAATAACACAAAGAAGAGACACAGAAAGGAAGACTTTAATTGCATGCACTTACTTACACCTTACATAAAAATAACACAATGAAAGACATGCAATGAACAACAAGTTCTTAAGAGAAGTCCACATAAGACTTATCAAGAAAACACTTAGAATACAGACTTTACAAATGGCAAGAGATATTGGACTGCACTACTACTGGAAGGATACAGGATGATGAAATGAAATGTCACAATAAATATTAGTTAAATGTAGTTAAATTTTGAGTGCTATGTACAACGTAATAATAGCTATAGTCAAATAAATGATTAATAATGATAAAGCATTTATATATACTAGAATGATAATATGAAATCTTATACAATACTGTAAGTGAGGATTATGGAGACGATGTTGAAAAGCCTTTTTATAAAAGATAAACAATTTTATATAGAATAGAATATAAAGATGCAATATCATTGGATGATTTCAGGATGATGTAATAAAATGTCATAATATAAAGTTACTTTAAATTTAATATGCCTTATGTTGAAAGGATGTAATAATAGCTAGACTTAATGGAAGTTTAATAATTATATCAATTTGTATACAAGTATATTAGATTGATGATACTAATAATGGGGAAAATATGGAATTGAAAATTATTAGAGAATGTTATTAATGCTAAAATAATGGAATGATGTCACAATAAATTTTAGTTTAATATAGTTAAATTTTGAGTGCTATGTACAACATAATAATAGTTAGTCAAATAAATGATTAATAATGATAAAGTATTTATATATACTAGATTAATAATATGAAATACAATACTGTAAGTGAGGATTATGGAGATGATGTTGAAAAGCCTTTTTATAAAAGATAAACAATTCTATATAGAATAGAATATAAAGGTGTAATATCATTGGATGATTTCAGGATGATGTAATAAAATGTCATAATATAAAGTTACTTCAAATTTTATATGCCTTATGTTGACAGGATGTAATAATAGCTGGGCTTAATGGATGTTTAATAAGTATAACAATTTGTATACATGTATATTAGATTGATGAAACTAATAATGGGGAAAAACATGGAATTGAAAATTATTAGAGAATGTTATCAATGCTAAAATGATTGAATGACTTAGAATAGGAAGAAGCATAATAACAATGTATACAAAGATATCTTGATTGTCAATATGTGAATTTTGATAACATTCAAGTGATGACTATGGATAGGACACAGAAATACCTTGTAACCAATCGACACACTGTGTAGTTGAAGAGGCTTTTATGTTATATGTGCTGTGTGTTTGTGTTTGTCTGAAAATTAAAAAAAATTAAAAAAAAGTATAACAAAATGAAAGAGATACACTCAAGTACTTACTTGTGTTATTGGTTTTCTGGTTGAAGATATTTTCAGATTGTTCTTAGGCTTCCAGACTCCTCAGTTGCACCATTCTTGGTCTTTACTCGTGGATCATCAGCCATGTGATGGCGTGCTCTGAGCCACTTTTTCACTGCAGGAATTGGGTCCCATCTCTCAACAGGCATGCCAACAACACTTATCATCATCATCAGATTCCTTTACTTTTGGAACAATTAGGTGGGTTCTTTGCTCTGAACATATGAGGTTCATTTTTGAGAACCCCCTTTCCGCCTCTGCTGAGCTAGCTTATTGTGCTGACAATATCTCTAGCTTTTCTGATACCGTCAGGAATTTTGTATTTCTTTGGATTTTTGAGCACATTTTTCAAAGAAATCTCTGTAGTCGTTCAAATTAATTTCATACCTTAAAATTTTGCCAAATCCAATCAATGCTGCCTCTGCTTCTGCCCATGGAACGACTACATCTTCTATGTTCCAGTAATCTGGCTCCAAATATGTGATAAAGTGTAAGTTGTTTGTGGCTGGCAATTGGCTGCCTGTTTTCAGATGGTTGCAATCCATCAGCCTTTTCTTCAAATTGGTGATGGTGCTTGACAAAAGCTTTTCATGAGGAAGGGCAACAGATCATTGATTTGGAGCTAATGTTATGCTTTTGAAGGCTTGTGTAGCTAACATTGCATCAATGTTTTTTTCTTATGCGCCCTTTCCCTATCTAAGCACTTCAAATGCTTTAATTGTTTGCAATACTAATTTTTCGGCCTTGATCTGTGTTTCTTCCCTGCAGGGCATGACAGAAGAGAAATCTCATTTAGAATATCAATCATGAGGGCCAAGTCTTTCAAAAAAGTTAGATTTTCAAAACAGGGAGCCATGCCTGGGAATCTTTCATCGCCCAGAAAAAACTGATGTAGCGCTGGATAAACACGCTGCACAGCTATGGTTGCCCTAAACTACAGGTAGCCCATCTTGGTCCCAAAACTCTGCCAATCTTCACAATTTCAATGCCCAATTGTTCGGAGATTTGGAAAAGGTCATTCTGGCTCTTGCAGGATTTCTGGAAAGTGGTGTGTATTTTATCAAGGAAGATCTTGAAGTGGTTGAGTTGTTTATTTCTTTTATTGCATCATCCAGCACAAGTTGGAGGCAGTGGTTCAAGCAGTGCCAGTTACGATGTTTGGGAAGTCTTGAGCTATTCTGGTGCTGACTTCAGATTTTTCCCAAGCATAACATTGGCACCATCAGAGCACAAAGCTATTAAATTCTTCTGCAGATATCCAGTGGTAAACCCAACTTTACGCAAACTTCCCATCGCTGCAGAACATATGGTCTCCTCATCTTGTTTCTCTAATTCCAATAGCTCAATGAAAATGTTTGCTGGGCATTCTGGATCCTCAACTCTAACAAAAACTATCAGAACTGCTTTCATTGGAAGTGTTGAGGCTTCATCGATTATTATACACACCTTTAGATTCTTTGCAATAATCCTGTGGTTTTAATTTCGTTTGCAATGAATTCAACTATTTTCACCGTGGATCTCCGTGAATGCAAGCCAATTCCACGTCTACTCCAACCATAATTAGCAAATTTACCTGCGCTTCGATGTCTGAGAATGGATTGCATCTTTGTGCCAGATCGTAAACAGTAAAAAATATTTTGCAAGTACTGGATAAATGTTTGTCAGTTGACTTATCTATGGGTTTGGTTAAAGCATCCTGCTCCTGTTGTTTACTGTTCTCTCTACAAATAAGGTGTGCTTTTGATTGAAAATGTTCCTTCAATTTTTTTCTGAGCGATGCTTGTTGATTCTCCTTAGTTGTCCCTGCTGCCACAACCTGGAAATGTTTCCACTCTTTAGAAACGTGAATACTTTTCTCTAATGAGAACATAGGTTTTGCACAGTACTCACAACCTAATTTTTTGTCGGATACTGCCAGTTCATCATACTTCTCCTGGAAGTATCTGTATTGCTGCAAACTCCAGCAGTCAGGAAGTTGTGGAACTTCAGTGGAGGAGATGGACTTGCTGCTTTCTCCCACCTCAAGTGGTGGAAGTGCTGGTGCTGGTGGTGCTGGTGCTGGTGCTGGTGACTGTTGTGGATCATCTGATTCCTATCTCTTGGGGTTTTTGGAGAAGAAAGTGGTCACACTCTGTTGCCTCTTCTTCATCCTGTTAAATAATAGTAACTGCAGAAGAAATAAAACAATATTGGACTCGATTGTGGTTGTAAGCCGAGGACTAAAGGTAACAGAAGGGACCTCTGTTTTTCACCCAACAATGTACAGTCTTTTCAGGAAGGATGTCCCCCAACAAACAGGAAAGATACAGTCTTTCATCTAAGAAGTTGGATCGAGAATTAATGTCGTAGGCAGATTCACAGAGCAATACAGATTTCTTTTTCTGAAATATATTCCTCAGTTCAAAAAACAGGAATATATGAATTAGGTTCAGTACTTAGGCCAGTCCAAGTAGCTATTCAAGAATTAGCGGTGCCATGGTTAGAAGCAACGGTAAAGCAAGATATGGATTCAAGCCCAGAAATATTTCGTTGGGTATTTCAAAGGGAATACAATACATGTTTAATTTTACACATGTTAGCAGCTGCTAGAATTGTGTTTGCACAACAGTGGAAAAGATATGAAAATGAATAAATATTAGTGTTGTATTCTGACATTCAGTATAGCAGTTTCCACCAAGGTCCTCTGTTCTGGCAGGAACAGTATTCGAATCTGATTGGCCGAAGGGTCTGAGAGCTCCCTATGCGAGGAGGGCGGCTGCCAGGCAGACTCTTTGCTGAATTGCACATAGTTGTCACTTAATAATAAAGAGCCGCTGTTACTGTTGGCCTGAGTCTGCCTCTCCCGTTCACCCGATCCAACACTGGCCACGAAGGTGGGACTGGGAGGCAACCAGGCACCGAAAGAGCAGAAACAATCCAGCAGGTCAATCCAGCCCGGAGCGAAGCGCAGCAATGAGCAGCCGCCTTGAAGCAGCAAATTCAAATCCGCTGGCCAAGACAAAAGGACTACGCACGCACCACCACCAGCTGCGTACGCCCCAGCCGCTGAGCACCGGGACTCCTGCGTGACATAAGTCAGGGTTGAGGGAAAGCTGAATGGAGCAAAGGGATATCCTCAATGAAAATCTGTTCCACAGCACTTAGGACTTCAGACTGGGCCAAAGGTTCACTTTCCAACACGTGAAGGATCCTAAGCACACACGGCCCAAACAACACAGGAATGGCTTAGGGACAACTCTGTCAACGCCCTAGAGTGGCCCAGCCAGAGCCCTGACTTGAACCCTATTGAACATCCTTGAAAATGGCTGCCCACCGACGGTGACCACCCGACCTGACTGAGTTTGAGAGGATTTGCAAAGAAGAGTGGCTGAAAATCCTCCGATCCAGGTGTGCAGATCTTGTCGCATCCTACTCCAAAAGACCCAGGGTTGTAATTGCTTACAAAGGTGCTTCAACAAAGTACTGAGTGAAATTAAGCCAATGTGATATTTCAGTTTTTCTAAAATTCTGTTTTCATCTTGTCATTACGGGGTACTAAGAATAGATTAACAAGGAAAAAAAGGATTTAAACAACTGTAGAATCAGGCTATAGCATAACAGGATTCACAGAGGTGAAGGGGCCCGAATACTTTCTGAATGTGTATTGCATTGCAAGCATGCAGTCTTCAAATTCAGGGTTGCTGAATTTCTGCAGGTAAGAAGATTGAAGGTATGAGTCAATCAGTCAAAATTTTTATATTTGGATGATAGCAAAGTACACTTTTGCATTCAGGGACACAAATCATAATTCTAAAAACCTATTTAAGCTTGCAAAATGCAAAAGTTATTGGTTGACTTTTTCATTAGAAATCATTTTTGGAACTGAAGCAATTTTATCAGTGTCTACCTTCACATACTATCATATCTCTACTTAGAGGCAAACAGCCTGTTTTCTAACAAGCAGTTTGGTTTAAGGAAAAATTTGTCCTGTAATCTGCACTGCAGAAACATTTGGACCTCACAACTCCACCAGGGTAAAGCAATACATGCAATTTACATAGACTTCTGCAAAGCCTTTGTGTCAGGCCTGCCACCCTTCCTCTCTCTTTCTTTACTATGCTGTTTCATTAGTGGGCAATTGGGAGGAGGGAATAGTAAGGAGTAGAATTGTGGAATGTGTTGTTGTAATTCCTTTCTAGAAATCAAGATCATTCTTTCTCTCTACACCTCTGCATCTGGCCAGAACTAGATGGGTGGAAATGCCAGCGTGGCAGAGGAAGATTGGACCATGTGATGGCATATAAATCTAATAAACCTAAACCAAACCTGTATGGGTGTGGGGACAAGATCATGAACTTTCAACTGGGTTGGAATCTGAGGAAGCTTTCAGATTCGTGATTCCACAGTTTGTGCCAACATGTCTGTCTTATTAAATTGGAACTTTAAGGATAGCTCTGCCTTGGACTCTGATTTAATTCTGCATGATATTTGGAATGCTGACACTTTGATTCAGTGGTACACGGTAAACTAAGCTCTTACGGCATTTCCAGATCCCTGCACAAGTGAATAACTGTGTTCCTGTCAAACGGGCAACGAGTAGTCAAAGTAGAGAGCGCCCTATCAAATCTGGCACCAGTTAACAGCGGTGTCCCCCAAGGCAGCGTTTTAGGACCCACACTCTCTCTGCTTTACATAAATGACCTTTGCGATCCTATTATAAGCAGCTGCGTCCATTTCACTGATGACGTAAAACTATTCAACACCACCAATAATGCTGCTGCCCTACAAAGTGACCTTGACTATGTGTCAGAATGGTTGCACAATTCCAAATCTCATCTAACAAATGTTCGGTCCTACACATTGGCAACAAAAATCAAAACACCCAATAGAAGCTGGGCAGATACGACCTTGCAGATGACCCTCACTCTGTCCAGGACCTAGGATTATTCATCTCAAATGATCTAAGCTCCAGAGCTCACTGTAACAGCATTGCCCAAAAGGCATTAAGAGTTTTTAACCTAATTTTGGGAAGCTTCTTCTCTGGTAACATTGTGCTGCTAACTAGGGCATACAAAACCTTGGCCAGACCAATTCCTGAATACAGCTTGTCTGCCGGGAATCCACACTATATAGTAATTCCGTGAAGGGAATATAATGATTAGCTCTAGCACAAACATAGCATTTTATTCAGTTCCTACATTTCTTTGGGAAGGTAAAGTTAGTTTTTTTTACCCTGACAATTCAAGAATAAGCATGAACGTAGAGACCCTTATTAGCCACTTTCTGATAAATAGAAATGAAGCAATGGGACTGCAGATTTTGACCACCACACCTCTATTAGGAAGATGTGCATACAAATTTCTCTGCAATTTTTCTCCCAAATTATTTTCTGGCTTCAGAAGAAACGGACATTCCTGGCTTTTGCTGGATTGGGGTGCCATTTTCTGAAAGGACATTGGACCTTAACCTTGGTGGGGAGCCGTTTGCAAATCCTAGAGGCTCTTCCGACCTCTAGCAAGAATCCTGCCAATGTGGGGAGCTCTCCTGCGCAGGATGTCTTACTTTCAAAGAGGCTTGTCTAGGGAGCTCCTATGGCTCCTGTAAACTCCTGGAAAGTGATTACTATAATTAGCCATTTATCTGGTGAGTTGTTAGTCCCTATTTAAACTAAATCAAAATTCAGTAAACAGACCATTCATTTAAATGCTAATGAAACTGGCAGTTGCAAAAGAGGTAAAGAGGACATTGTGGATGATCCTTTAGTGTTTACAGTCCCCCCCCCCCCCCCCCAAGACTCTGTGTACTGTCAGGACCAGGGATTTCTCACCTGCTACATGCAGCAATTAAATATGACTTTTGCTAACCAGAATTTTTATCTTCTTTGTAGCATTTGGTTAAAATAATAGTGAAAAAATGAACATTAAAATTGCAAAAATTGAAAAAAGTGGGAAAAAAATACTTTTCTATGTTTAACGAAGGAGTTGACTAACTTATGCTAATAACTGAGAGGTTACAATTATTTTTAAGATTTTGTTTCTTTGTTGTTCTTTTTTGCATTATTGTAGATAAGGTGTCTTTTGAAGAAAGAACATCAGAGCAGATATTGATTCTTCATCTGTTCAGTGAAAACATGAGATAAGTGTAAACCCGTATCATGGTATCACTGCAGTTCTCTTATAGCCTGCATGTAAGATATATATCCCTAATTCGAGTGCCAAAAACTGGGCAATTTTGGGGGGAGAATTATAGTTTCCTTAATGAAGAATTCTTAGATGTAGAAAGCAATGCAATTGCCTCCATTTTCTCCCCTTTCTCCATTTGAAATGACACATTTCCCTAATTATGGCTTTTACTGATAATTATATTCTGCAATTCTTCAGCGTATTGTCTCTCTCAGGTACAAGGTTGTGGTCAATATATTGGACCAGGATTTGGGAGAACTAGATTTGAGTCTCTGCTTACTTCCACACAAAAAAGATTCTTACACAAGCTATTTTTATTTCTTGCAATAAGCATTCCTTCCTTGTGACTAATCATCTAATATACAATGCCTTTCTCATGGTCTTTCCATATCTTAACATTTCTCCATTCATTTCCCTATCTTTAGTAAACATTTTATCAAGGTTTGCAAATTAAATATAGTTACTCTAATTATAATTCCAGTGTTTTCCTATAATATATAATTCACATTTTGTTCCATAAGGCTCCTTTGCATAATAAATCTAACATTTGCTACAAATCATTGGGGTTTTTTTAGCCAACAGCAGTATATGAAGCATATTGATTGCCTATTAAATAAAAATAAAAAAGCTGAAAGTTGGTAAATCATTCAGTTCAGCAATTCTGTTAACTTCTACTCTGCATTTTTTTTTTGATGACTGCTTATGGAAGATACAAATATTTAATCCATATTGCTGAGAAGCATAGAACCACAGGAAATACAAAACACAGAGTTTATATTTCCCCCTTGTTCCCGGTGAGAGCTTAAAGCCATCCACATTTGGTAAACACAATCCAGGCAGGAATGGGAGTTGGAAAAACTCACAGTCTAATCCAGTATTTCCTCTACTATGGTTGTTTCAGAGAGTTCTTTTGAACAAAGAACAGACAGAGAAAACATTTAAGTGGTCTCCCAAGTTTTGTTCAGTGGCTAAAGAATCCACAATTTGACTGTTCAACTGCACTTTAGCATTCTTTGCCTGAAGTGGTTTTAAAATTAGAGGCCTAAAAGCTTCCAAGGCTAACATTTATATCAGCAATCTTTAAAATAAAAGTAGAAAGTGGGTCTCTTTCTTCTCTTTCTCATTTAGAAAAGGTATCACCTCAGGTCAAGCGGTTTTGCACTCTGGGTAGGGAACAAAGTGCATCCTGTTTACAAAGCTTCCTTAGCTGATGTAAACAGCTGCTCACACTTAAGTGTGAGAGGCTTTTTCATGACTGTTTTTCCCCTCGCACCCCTCGCACTTGGTGCGGCCCTTCCTGCCTCTCAGACAAATAAACACACACAAGCCTTTCCCTTCTTAGTTTCCACTAGTGGAAAATGCTGTGGAGCTTAAACTGATGCGAAATGAATGCCTGCTCACTCTAAGTGTAGCTAATCACCATGCAAAATATGGACTTATACAAATGTATAAATAAAGAAGAAAAGGAAAACGGTTATTTCCAACTTTTCTCATTGCTTTTTTAAATGTGCAGATACAAAAGTTTTTGATTTTGAACTGTCTCTCATTTTATGGTGCATGTAGCTTATATGCAGGGGTGGGTTTGGCCTGGCTTTACTGCCGGTTCACTAGCATTGTGCTGCATGCACAATTCAATTGAAATTGTTTTGCACATGCGCAAAACTAAAAGACAAGAGGGCAGCAGGGATGGCAGGGGAACCGGTTCGGGGGTGTGGCAGTCGCTGCGGTTCCAGTGACCCAGGCCGCCATACCACTACTGGTTTGGCTGAAACGGACCGAACCGATAGGAACCCACCACCGCTTATATGTAACATCATGTTGCTATCTGCAATTTGAATCTAAAATTGTGATTCTCCCGTGTGGAAAAAGGTTATGTTCCCTAGCAATCTTTAGACGATGAAAGTGTCACTGTGTAGGAGGGAAATGGGAGGAATTTACCACCACTAAAAGAAAAAAAGAAAAAAAATCCTGAAACAAAGGCACCTCTAGAAGCTTTTTAGGAAAAAGAGGAAACATTGGAATAGAAAATCATTTTAGAATAGAAACAGCCCAAGAAGGGAGACCAAAGTAATTAAAATTCCAGTATAGTGGAGGAAAAACAGGAAATGCAGATACAAGAGGAGATCGGGATAGGTGACAAAGGGGAAGCGAAAGGGGCTGAAGAGGGGTTATAAAGATAGTATCAGTTTTGGGAAACATACGTGGGGCAAAGAAAGTTAAAATTACAAAGACAAACTATCAAACGCCTCCTTGCCAATCAAAGAGCAGAAATGAAACCATTAACACAGGAATCACGCAAAAGCCAGAATCATTAGCACGAAGCTACAAAAAATATATCAGACTTCAAAGGTAAAAAAGAGTATAAAGTATCTAGTCAATCCCAGTTTAGTTGCTAGCCCAGGAACGGGGGGGGTCCTTGCTGCTTGTACCTCCTTCCTGAAAAATAAACTACCTGGCTTCCACGCAGCTGTTCCACTCAAATTATTTTTCACGCTTCCCGGCGGGAAATTCAAACCTGGCAAAGGAAGATTTGAAAGCTTCCAACAATTGGTGAGCCAGTGGGGTTCCCAGCCAACCCAGCCACCGGACGGGGCCCGGAGACAAAATCCCAGCTGGCATGGGCCTTTTTTCAGTCCAGGGAAGATCTCTACCTGGGACACGCAGTCACTGGAGGCAGGGGAGGCGGGGGCCTCACCAGTCTCATGCGGAAAAGGAAAGAATTTTTAAAATAATTAAAAAGGCCAAAGTGGTTGCTGCCAGACTCCAAGTCACAGTGACTTTGAGTCTGCTTAGTGCTAACTGCAGGGGGAGGCGAGAGAACTAGGGGCCTCCTTTGTATAAGGAATTTTTTGCCTTTTAAGAGTTAAGCAAGGATTAAAAAGCGAAAAATTGCTTATGCAAATGAGGCATGTGATTCTCCCGCCTCCTCCTGCAGAGGACGCTTTGTTTAGAGGCTTTTTAAGAACATTTAAGCAGAGTCATCCACGTGGTGACTCTGGCAGCAACTATCCTAGCCTGCCTGGCCCTGGCCTGGCTAGACCAAATCTTGCATTTTTGACGCAGCTGGAAGGTATGTGGCTCAGAGGGAGGGGCAGGGGGAGGAATTCAAAATTATTTGTAATGTAAGTAATTGTAATTTGTTTTTATTGTGTGTGTGGGGGGGGGTTACCTGCCTCTGCTGGTGCACAGGCTGGCACATTTATTTTTATTTTTCATATTTTCTTTTAAAGTGCCGGCATGCCTTCCGGGCCGGCCATTCAGCAGGACATGCTTGATGTGCTCCATCCCGACGGGCGGAGAGGGCAAGGGAGGACTGGAGGTGACGGGCGGGTGGGCGGCGAAGCGAGGCTGCTCGGGCAGCTGAGGCATGGCTTTAAAGTGGCAGCAGGACGCCGACTGCTCCAATGAGTCTTCCAGCTCCATCCCGGCGGGCGGAGAGGGCGAGGGAGGACCGGAGGCGACAGGCGGGTGGGCGGGCTCAGCAGCACTGCTGCACCGGCAGAGCCAGCCTGGGGGATGAGGGGCGGCCGAGCCTCAGCCACCCTAGCAGCCTCGCTTCGCCGCCCACCTGCCCATTGCCTCCAGTCCTCCCTTGCCCTCTCCGCCTGCTGGGATGGAGCTGGAGCCTCGCTGGAGCAGTCGGTGCCTGGGGGCAAGGCTTTAAAGTGGCGGCAGGGCCCCGGTGGCAGGACTTTAAAGTCCCGGCGCTGTCCGCCATAGAGTGGATCCCAGTCCCGCTCTATGGCAGACACGGCACCAGGACTTCAGCGGGGCTTTCGTGCTTGACTCACCGTCCATGAATCTCACCACACGTCACTGACATCTACAGACCCTGCCCAGGGCATTGGGTAATAAAGGGAGTCTTCAGGATTTCCCCCCCCCTCCTGACAGCTGCCTGAAATCAGGTGAGTACCATACTAAATTTAAATTTGTAGAAATAAGGGGAGTGAGTGAGTGTGTGTGTGTGTGTGTGTGTGTGTGTGTGCATGTGGGCTTAATCTGAATAACAGTGGGCTTTCACCTCTCTGACTGATCCCCAGCCGCACCTCTGCCTGTTGCTAGCTCCTCTGAGCCATGACCGACAGGACAAGAGAACGCAAGGGGGGTGTTGCCAGATGTGAAACGTCCTGTTTGAAGGAAAGGAGCCGAGTGAGGCACGATTGCTATACTAAGGACTTGTAAGGAACGCTGTGACTACCAATAGAAGCAAAGCCCTAAATCCTAGGAAATTAGAAAAATTAGGCTAAATTAATAGGAGCGCCAGTCCTTGTCTGCAAAAAAGCAGAAAAGTTCTCCTGGATTTGAACTCTTCCAAATCCAAAAACCTTGGCCTGGACTGAGGAGTGTCAGTACTTTGCTTTTTCTTTCCCAGTCCGAAAACTGTGACCTGAGAAATTCCCTCTGCAGGGGGGGAGGGCACTTGCTTTGACAGGGAATCAAAGTCTCCCCCAGACACCATTTTTGTCTGCAAACTGATAGCCTGCTGACCTGACTGTGCCAAAGTGTAAAAACCTCACGGGGAAAGGGGAAAAAACATGGGTAGCTGTAGTTCGAAGGTCCTGAATGGAACCCCCCTGGGAGCGTTATTAGAAGCCTGGGACAAATGGCAAATGCCAGTCCTAGCTGGTATGAAAAAGAAGAAAGAGCCGAGGTGGGACAGTGGTTAGGGTGCAGTACTGCAGGCCACTTCAGCTGACTGCAGTTCTGCAGTTCGGCTGTTCAAATCTCACCGGCTCAAGGTTGACTCAGCCTTCCATCCTTCCGAGGTGGGTGAAATGAGGACCCAGACTGTGGGGGTGATATGCTGAGTCTGTAAACCGCTTAGGGAGGGCTGAAAGCCCTATGAAGCGGTATATAAGTCTAACTGCTATTGCTATTGCTATTGCTAAGAAAGCAAAAAACATATGCAGGGAATGGGCTTTACTGAGAGATGAAACAGGGAAACAAATTTGGCCAGAAAATGGTCCTCTTAACTTTCAAACCATAAAAGCACTTAGATCTAAAATCAAGCCCAGCCAAATACCATACTGGTACTGCTGGGCTGAACTATACTGATCTGGAGATCCAACAGGGAGAAAGGAACTGGGTAGCACAGGAAATTCTTCCCCTGGGAAAGACAAGAAACTTACTAAAATCATAGCTCCCGTCTTTAAAAAAACCAGTTCCAGGAAGAGCAAGAGGTGAGCCCGAATATGTGGTAACTCACACCCCATTCTCAGCAGCTGACCTGGTGATTTGGAAAAGGGACACCCCAACCTTTAGGTCTGATCCCCAGGCAGTAATCCAGATGCTAAAAACCATAATAGATAGCCATAATCCTTCCTGGGGAGACATGACCCAATTATTGCAAGTCTTTTTAACAAGAGATGAGCAACTGTTTGAAAAAACAGGGGCTATAGCCAAATGGCCATTCCTATATGTCCCAGGACAAAGAAACCCTCCGCGAGTTGCCTGGCCATTAGAACGTCCTGACTGGGATTATAATGATGCAAACCATTGGGACACGTACACTGGAGCAAAGGAAAACCTTTTGGAAGCCTTGGATGAAACAGGGAAAGAAACCTTTGGATTGGTCAGAGTTCCAAAGAGACAGAGGACCCAGATGCGTATTGGATCCGCCTTTCTGAAGCAGCAGCAACTTATGCTCATTTAGATCTCAGCTGCCCCGAAGATCAAAAGATCCTGGCCTCTGCTTTGGTTGATCAACCAGCTGGGGACATCCGTCATCATTTCCAGTGAATTATCTCAAACTGGTCAGCCTTAGAAATATCAGAATTATGAAGAATAGCCAACTTTGTTTATGATCAAAGAGAAAAACTAAAAGAGAAGGAAAAAGATAGAAAAAGAAGAATCGAAAGACAGGAAGACCTGCAAGCTTTTGCAGCCATAAATCATAGGGGGCAAGCAGACCGCCAGCCCTTCTCTTACACAAGAAGATGCCGGCATTGTGAAAGGGAAAATCAACACACACACACCTGTGAGTGTAGACATTGCCACAAATGCAGGAATGAGGGACACATCAGCCGAAATTGCAGGCAACAATACCCATGGAGTGATCGTCAGGACACCCGCCCTCAACCCCTCTTCCCAAGAAATGATTCCTACCGTTACCACGATAGGGAGGATTTAAGGAGGTCACACTGGGAATCACAGAGGGAAAACAATTCTCAACAGCAGTGACTAGATCAGGAGGATATAGATTTTAAAGCCACCTTCAGTGGTCTTGCCAATCCTTCAAAGAATGGCCCAGAAGGCGAACCCATGCTCCAAATCTTAATAGAAGGAAGACCATATCAATGTCTTATTGACACAGGGGCAACAGCCTCACGTATTACCAAACACCCCCCCCCCTTTAAAGTTGCAGTAATGCCAGGGGCAAAGGACAATATAATGGGGGTAGGAGAGACAGTCATTTCCGTGGCATATACCAAGGACATGAGAGTGGAAATTGGTCCTTTTTCTCTGAATCATTCATTCACTATGTGCCCCCAGTCTCCTCTTTCCTTTCTGGGAAAGAGGCTATGCAAATTAGCGGCCAAGATCACTTGCAGCAAAGCCGGATTAACCCTAGATATCCCAGCCAAACACCTATGTTGACAGTGGTAAATGCTAACCAATTGCATGAGGATCTCAGAACATTAGCATCTTTTCTATGGGGATGGGATGGCACAGAGGTAGGACTATTAAAAGGGGCAATACCAGTCACAATTCAAGTAAGAAAGGGACCACCTCCATCTGTACCACAATATAAAATTTCAGCTGAAGCCGTCCAAAATAGTAAAAAGCTAATAAAGGCATACTTAGAACATGGGGTCCTTAGAACAGTGTATTTCAACCACTGTGCCGCGGCACACTAGTGTGCCGTGACATAGTGTAAGGTGTGCCGTGGGAAAAACACTTTATATATAGTCAATATAGGCACAGAGTTAAATTTTTTTAACATTTTCTAATGGTGGTGTGCCTTGTGATTTTTTTCATGAAAAAAGTGTGCCTTTGCACAAAAAAGGTTGAAAAACACTGCCTTAGAAAATGCACATCTCCTTGCAACACCCCCATCTTTCCAGTAAAAAAGGCCAAGGTAGATAGTGAAGGTATCTTCTGCCTCATTCATGGCCTTCGTCTCATTAACCCCCATGTGATCCCCCCGTGCCCCTATAGCGCCTAATCCAGCAACTATAATAGCTGAAGAACTGGCTTCTGCTACCTTTTCTTCAGTCGTAGACCTATGCTCAGCTTTTGTCAGTATCCCAGTAGACCAGGCATCCCAATAACTTTTTGCTTTTACTTGGG
The DNA here is from genome assembly GCF_009769535.1 of Thamnophis elegans. Lineage (NCBI taxonomy): Eukaryota > Metazoa > Chordata > Lepidosauria > Squamata > Natricidae > Thamnophis > Thamnophis elegans. The sequence goes on along the minus strand of NC_045541.1, from coordinate 739,301 downwards.
AGGACCAACAATGTACGTGGACTCGCTTGCCTCAAGGCTCTACCGGGTCTCCTACTTTATTTTCTCAAATTTTGAAGGACGATCTCTCTTCCATTTCCTTACCAAATCAGTCAGCTTTAATTCAATACGTTGATGATTTGTTAATTGCATCCAGCACCAAGTTAGCATGTAAACTAGATACCCTACACCCCCTACTAAAGGCCTTGGCAGATAGGGGACACAAAGCCTCCCCAGGGAGAATGCAATATCTAAGGCAAGAGATTACAGATCTAGGCTACATCATCGCACCAGGAATTAGGAAACTGGCACCTAATACGGCCGAATACATGAAGCCCCCCAAAACAAAAAACAATAGGTAAGAGCCCTATTGGGGGGTTTCAGGGTTTTGCCGGCCATGGATCCCCTCCTTTGGGGTACTTGCCAGGCCTCTAATACAACTGACTAAAAAGGACATGCCTGATCCCATTGAGTGGTCTAAATCACTAGATCCAAACAGTAAAACAAACTCTAGCCTCTGCCCCCTCCCTTGGGCCACCCGGCAAACCTTTTTGTTCATGAAAAATCAGGCGTCGCTTCAGGCGTCTTAACCCAACCATTTGGACACACCATCCGACCAGTGGCATATTACTCTGTCACATTACATCCAGTAGCAAAAGGAGCAGTTCCGTGCTTAAGAGCAGCCGCAGCCGCAGTAGGAATTGTAAAGAAATCCAAGGATTTGGTATTGGGGCAACCTCTAACCTTAAAGGTCCCTCATGAGGTTTTTGCAATGCTCTTAAAGTCCCAGAGCCCAGCATCCACCCAACAGCGACTGGCTCAATACGAGGCTGAATTATTTACTTTAGAAAATATCACCTTTGAAAAATGCACAACTTTCAATCCTGCCACATTACTCCCATTAGAGCAAACTGGTGAAAGTCTTCATGACTGCTTCCATCTAGTGCACGAGGCTGAACTACCCCGACCGGATCTGACAGATACCCTGCTAGAAAACCCAGACTTAGAACTTTTTACTGATGGCTCCTCATACCTACACGAAGGAAGGAGGGTGTTGGGAGCTGCAGTTGTCTCCCTACATGAGATCATTTGGGCATCCTCGCTCTCTCCTTCGCATAGCGCCCAAGTAGCTGAACTTATAGCTTCAACGAAAGCCTGTGAAGCTGCAAGGAACCAATCCACCAACATATATACTGATTCCAAATATGCTTTGGGGGTTTGCCATGCAACAGGAGCACTGTGGAAGCAACGGGGATTCCTTACATCTGCCGGACAACAAATTGCACACACAACGCTGGTAGCCCAATTATTAGATGCCATCCAACTACCAAAAGCTTTGGCAGTCCCTCTGGGAATAGGGCGGCATAGAAATACAATAAATCAAATCAAATCAGTCATACATTGCAGAGCACACCAAAAGGATGACTCTCAAATAACAAAAGGGAACCAGTGTGCAGACACCATAGCCAAATGGGCAGCAACACAGCCATTACCCCATCATCTTATGACACCAGCATTAACAATTATTCCTGAAGCATCCTACAAATTTTTTGGGGGATAACAGGAAAGCGAAACAATGGGAAGAAAAGTTGGGGGCAATTTTTAAGGAGAAATGTTGGAGGGTCCCTGATGGAAGGCCTTTAGTCCCATGCCGCCTCCTTAGGTTAATTTGCCAAAGGTTGCATGCCAAGGGACATTGTGGAAACAAGCCATGGTAGATGCTATCAGGAGAGAATGGTATGCACCGGGTGCCTACAGCGAGGCTGTGAGAGTGGCTAGCACCTGTCAAACATGCCAAGCAATTAACTCCACCTCCAGGAAATCCATTCATGAGGGAGGAAGGCCCTGGGCACAGCGGCCTTTTAAAAAAATACAAATGGATTACATACAACTCCCAAAGGCCAACGGGTACCAATATGTCCTTGTATGTAGGGACCAACTGACTCACTGGGTAGAGGCCTTCCCTTGCCGACACACCACAGCCCTTGAAACTGCCAGGCACCTTCTTAAGGATATAGTACCCAGATTTGGGGTACCCAGTGTCCTGGACATGGATAGAGGCAAACATTTGATTGCCCAGATCCTCACACACATATTGCAACCCTTGGGCATTAGCCAAAACCTACATGTGCCACATTCTCCCACATCCTCTGGGGGGACTGAAAGGGCCAACAGTGAAGTTAAGAGCCTGCTGGGCAAACTGTGCCAGGAGACACACCTGGCCACAGGTGCTCCCAATTATACTTTTTTACATTAAAACCAGACCCAGATGAGATATAGGACTCTCCCCCTTTGAGATCCTTTTTGGCCGACCCCCAGTTACATTAAAAGGCCCGGACCCATATTCCCTCTGTTTAGAAAAGCGGGATATGGTTCTCTCTTCGTATCTTTCAGCATTACACAAAAGACTGCAGATCCTACGGACTCAAAGTGCCTTGACACAGACCTTGCCCTTGGGGGAAGCCCTGCACCCATTTGAACCAGGAGATTGGGTGTGGATCAAATTCTTCACGAGGACCTCGCTCCTACAACCTAAGTGGAAAGGGCCCTATCAAGTCTTGCTGGCCACACAAACAGCCACCAGGGTTGCTGAGAAGGACTCCTGGATTCATTGGGCACATGCCACGCCTGCAATTGTAGACCACAGCCCACCGTCAGCACTGACACAATCAATTCCAACGATCAAGTTGAGGAAAAACCCTGAGACAGACCAGTGGACATGGCAAACGCTTTTTGACAACATAGAACCTGGATGCCGAGATATAAACCCTGGAATACAACAAACTGGACTGCAATTTTTTTAAAAAAGTAGAAATAACAAACTTTCATTTTATTCCCCTTATTTTTTTAAAAAATTTCTAATTAATACTCATTTTTGTCATAAGGAGGAAATAACAGGTTTTAATTTTTTGATTATTATTATTATTATTTTTCCTTTCTTTCCAACAGACTCAAACTTTTTTATTTTTCACTTTAATTTTAAAAAATGGGGGGCGGGAGGTTTGATCCAACTATGGAAAATAAGCAATTCAATGTAAACAAACTGTGTAGCTTATATCGTATATTACTATCTGTACTAGTTGTAATACAGGTAACAGCATTCTTAGAGCCAAACCTTATCCCAGAGAAAGGAAACATATGGGAATATTTAGCAAAGGAAATACTCAACACCACCAACTTTTGCTTAGCAGGAGGAAAATCAGTCACATTCTAACCACATGCTTAATGGGAGTAGCATCTAGACCGCATAGTATCCTCAACCACACTACACCTCCACCTTCCTGATTCCTACAAAAGCATCTTCAACTGGGGTTATTCTTAAGACACTAAGGACCCCACGATGTACAGACTACACATTGCTGCCGTTACTGCTTCTGAGCAGTGCTTTAACCTCACAGGGCGTAGGCCACCGAAAGTCACAGGATGCATCAACATAAGCAATACAGATCTACAATGCAATCACACAGAAACTATCTGTGTAGTATTGGACCAAAATTAAGACATGGTTGGAAGAGATAATATAACAACGTATTGAGTTGAAGCAAGAAACATTTCTGCTAGGAATTCTACCTGAAATTTATAATAAAGAAAATGTTATATTTAATATTCATGTATTAACCGAAGAAAAAAAAGGAGTTTGGAAATGAAGAAAGCTAAAAAATCAGTAGCTAATACATTTAGATAGATATAAATAAGATTAAAACTTAGTATGTATATGATGAGAATAATGATATTTAATGTTGATACTATTATTAGAAGATATTAAGAAGAAAAATGGAGAGTTCCATCATGTTTAAATGCTCAATATATTATAATACTAAACTTGGGGAAATGATGTTAATATGAATGTGAAATATGTGGCAAAAGAGGAACAATGTTGCAGACAGATGTTTGTACTCAGACGACACACTATATAAGGAAAGATGGAATATTTATTTTTGTAACTAAAAAATAATAAAACTCTTTAAAAAAACCAAATTTGCCTCATGCACCAGACCCATCCTTCATTTGGAAGAACAATTTTACACTGATTTTCTAGCCAGCTTTGTACCCATATCATAGTTACGCTAGTTGGCCACATTTAACTACCCAGAATGCCTGCAGGACCCTGTGCTTAATAATTGTCTTGCGACCAGATCTATTTTGTCAATATCATGACAACAGTGTACGAAATATCAAATAGTGAGAAGCAGTAATGTAGTTTGGCAGTTGTTGCTCTGAAAAACCTTATGCTCACTTCAATTGCTGCCCTGTTTCCAAGGCATAGGAGACACTTCCAAGGTTGGTAAGCTGGTTGCTCTGAATCCCCCTTTCCCCATTTCAGAAAAAGTATTTCCCTTCTTCCAGTTAACTTGTACTTTACCCTCCCCAGTGCTCTCTCAGAGAGATCATGGATTAGATTTTATTAGGACTCTCAGCAGTTTCT